>NC_053023.1:696259551-696305661 GCF_003073215.2 Triticum urartu | reverse complement strand
ATATATATATATATATATATATATATATATATATATATATATATATAAGAGTAATGCAAAAATAGACAAAAGCTATGCACTGTTTATTAAAGAGGGCTGCGATCAAAGCAGAACGATACAAATAATGCGATAAG
This sequence comes from Triticum urartu, assembly GCF_003073215.2. Classification (NCBI taxonomy): domain Eukaryota; kingdom Viridiplantae; phylum Streptophyta; class Magnoliopsida; order Poales; family Poaceae; genus Triticum; species Triticum urartu. The sequence goes on along the minus strand of NC_053023.1, from coordinate 696,305,527 downwards.
CAAAAGGTTGGACTATGTAACGTGTCCGTTCCAGGGGCAAACTGCGGAATAGTATGTGAAACAGGTATACTGCTCGTGATAGAGACCACCTGGGAGTTCCGTAATGCGGCGTGGCTTGTCTGCTTCCCTGGTTCTTGCATCGTTTGTGCGGCAATTGAACTGCCGAACAAGCATTCCGAAGGGTGGAGTCCTGAAAGTAAGAGAAAATTAAAAAATCGGCAGCCCCTGGTGCGGTTTAAGCCGTGTTTCGGGCGTGCCGTGACGGTGCCCCTCCCCCTATACCCATGGTATTTCTAGAGCGTAGTTATGTACGCGAAGTACTGGTATCGCATTTTTGCGAGGGCTGGGGTTGGGGCCGCATTGCTACGCTTGCTCGGGTCGTGCCAGGCGGTCTTGTTGTAGGTTACTCCGGGCACGCTTGACGGTGTCCGGTCGTTTAATGGCCGGACTGGAGAACTGCCTGAAGAGGCTTCTTTGTACTTCTGCTGCAAGGGCCGCCGTGTGCTCCTCCGTTCGGAGAGAGCGTCGGTGTTTCCATTGACCGTAATTACTCCTCGAGGGCCTGGCATTTTGAGCTTAAGGTATGCATAGTGCAGTACCGCATTGAACTTGGCGAATGCGGTTCGCCCGAGCAGTGCGTGATAGCCACTGCGGAATGGGACTATGTCGAAAATTAACTTCTCGCTTTGGAAATTATCCGGAGATCCGAAGACCACTTCAAGTGTGACTGAGCATGTACAGTTGGCCTCTACACCTGGTATTACGCCTTTAACGGTCGTTTTGGTGGGCTTAATCCTCGAGGGATCTATGCCCATTTTCCGCATTGTATCCTGGTAAAGCAGGTTCAGGCTGCTGCCGCCGTCCATAAGGACTCTAGTGAGATGAAATCCGTCAATAATTGGGTCTAGAACCAATGCGGCGAATCCGCCATGATGGATGCTAGTGGGATGGTCCCTTCGATCAAAGGTGATCGGGCAGGAGGACCATGGGTTGAACTTTGGGGCGACTGGCTCTACCGCGTATACGTCCCTTAACGCGCGCTTCCGCTCCCTTTTGGGGACGTGGGTTGCGTATATCATGTTCACCGTCCGCACTTGTGGGGGAAAACCCTTCTGTCCACTGTTGTTCGACGGCCGGGGCTCCTCGTCGTCATCGCTATGCAGCCCCTTGTCTTCATTTTCGGCGTTTAACTTGCCTGCCTTCTTGAACACCCAACAATCCCTGTTGGTGTGATTGGCCGGCTTTTCGGGGGTGCCATGTATCTGGCACAAGCGGTCGAGTATTCGGTCCAAACTGGACGGGCCCCTAGGATTCCTTTTAAATGGCTTTTTCCGCTGACAAGATTTAGAGCCTCTGAATCAGGCATTAACTGTCGTATCCTTAGCATTGTCGCCGTTAATGCGGCGCTTCTGCTTGTTGCGACGTGACCTGCCACTACTGTCCCTGGTATCCGAATTACCAGGGTTCTTGGTCATATTGTTGCTATGAGCAAGCCAGCTGTCTTCTCCCGCGCAAAAGCGGGTCATGAGTGTCGTGAGTGCTGCCATAGACTTCGGCTTTTCCTGTCCAAGGTGCCGGGCAAGCCACTCGTCACGGATATTGTGCTTGAAGGCTGCTAGGGCCTCAGCGTCCGGACAGTCGACTATTTGATTTTTCTTTGTTAGGAACCGTGTCCAGAATTGCCTGGCCGATTCCTCTGGCTGCTAAATTACGTGACCTAGGTCATCGGCGTCTGGGGGTCGCACATAAGTGCCCTGGAAATTGTCGAGGAATGCGGCTTCCAGGTCCTCCCAACAACTGATTGATCCTATTGGCAAGCTGTTAAGCCAATGCCGAGCTGGTACTTTAAGCTTGAGTGGGAGGTATTTGATGGCGTGGAAATCATCGCCGCGGGCCATGTGGATATGAAGGAGATAATCCTCGATCCATACCGCAGGATCTGTTATGCCATCATATGATTCGATATTTACGGGTTTGAAACCCTGGGGATTTGATGATCCATTATTTCATCTATGAAGCATAGTGGGTGTGCGGCGCCTCTGTACTGGGCTATATCACGACGTAGCTCCAATGAGCTTTGTCTACTATGCTCGGCCCTGCAGAATTTGTGGCCGGCGTGACGGATACCGTCTCGAGCACCCTATCCGTAGATCGATCTTGTTTGGCTTGCCTTGTCCTCCAACATATCTCGTAAGTCCGGCGCATATTCCCGTGCCTTGGTACGGGGTGCGGCCTGAGTGGAGGGCCGGGAGGCCTCTCTGTCGCGGCCACGAGGTGGCCGGTCAGCCGCATCAAGTGCTTCCTCCTCTAATCGGGGTAGCAACCTGCGCTTTGGGTAGCTCTTGGAGGGGCGTTCGAGTTTATGCTCTTCGACCGCAAGGACTTCAGTCCATCTGTCGACTAGCAAATCTTGATCAGCTCTAAGTTGTTGCTGTTTTTTCTTGAGGCTTCTTGCCGTGGCCATAAGCCAGCGTTGAAAACGCTCTTGCTCGACGGGATCCTCTGGCATGACGAATTCGTCGTCGTCGAGGCTTGCCTCGTCTTTGGAGGGAGGCATATAATTATCGTCCTCAACCTCTCTGTCAGCCGCTCTCTCATGAGGGCTGGTTTCTCCATCCTCCTGTGCTAAATCTTGCTGGGGGGGTTTTCTTCGGCACTTTCCGGAGTATTATTATCTCCCGTGCTGGAATCGCCGTATTTGTTTTGGCGGGATTTTGAGCGGCACCGCTGACGCCGGCGCTTAGGCTGTTTCTTGGAGGGGTCATCCTCCGCTGTTCTATCGCCATCTCCTTCTTTTGGGGTGTCCACCATGTATATGTCATATGACGAGGTGGCTTTCCAGGGCCTAGTAGGCGCTGGTTCTTCATCATCTCCTTCATCGGCGTCCATACCGTCGATGTCTTCGGAGTCGAAGTCGAGCATGTCAGTTAAATCGTCGACAGTGGCTACGAAGTGGGTGGTGGGTGGGCTTTGAATTTCTTCATCGTCCGTACCCCAACCTTGCTGACCGTAGTCCGGCCAGGGCTCTCCTGATAAAGAGAAAGACTCCAGTGTCTTCAGAATATCGCCGAAAGGCGAGTGCTGAAAGATGTCCGTGGCAGTAAACTCCATGATCGGTGCCCAATCGGATTTGATCGGCAGGGGCGCGGAGGGTTCGGAGTCCGGCTCATTGGAGTCACGAGTCTCGCAGAGTGCGGGGCTGGTGTTTGGCTCAATCGCCGTTGGGATCGCAGCCCCCGAGGCGGTGTCCAACCGCCCATCCTCGATTGGCGCAGTTGGCTCTAAATTAAGGGTCGAAGCCGATGCGGGTGCGGCCTCCAGGGCACTGTTCGGCGGCAGAGCTAGATCATGCTCCTCGGGACAGTGCGGCGCGCTCGGCAGTGGCTCGAATCCGTCGAAGATCAAGTCCCCGCAGATGTCAGCCGTGTAGTTTAAACTTCCAAATCTGACCTGACGGCCAGGGGCGTAGCTTTCGATCTGCTCCATATGGCCAAGTGAATTGGCCCGCAGTGCGAAGCCGCCGAAGACGAAGATCTGTCCCGGGAGGAAGGTCTCACCCTGGACTGCATCGCTATTGATGATCGTAGGAGCCATCGAGTCTGATGGCGACGACACGGAGGAACTCTCAATGAAAGCACCAATGTCGGTGTCAAAACCGGCGGATCTCGGGTAGGGGGTCCCGAACTGTGCGTCTAGGCCGGATGGTAACAGGAGGCAAGGGACACGAAGTTTTACCCAGGTTCGGGCCCTCTCGATGGAGGTAAAACCCTACGTCCTGCTTGATTAATATTGATGATATGGGTAGTACAAGAGTAGATCTACCACGAGACCAGAGAGGCTAAACCCTAGAAGCTAGCCTATGGTATGATTGTTGTTGTGTATGTTGTCCTACGGACTAAAACCCTCCGGTTTATATAGACACCGGAGAGGGCTAGGGTTACACAAAGTCGGTTACAATGGTAGGAGATCTACATATCCGTATCGCCAAGCTTGCCTTCCACGCCAAGGAAAATCCCTTCCGGACACGGGACGAAGTCTTCAATCTTGTATCTTCATAGTCCAGGAGTCCGGCTGAAGGTATAATCTGGCTATCCGAACACCCCCTAATCCAGGACTCCCTCAAGTCCCATCCGGACACGGGACGAAGTCTTCAATCTTGTATCTTCATAGTCCAACAGTCCAGCCAAAGTATATATAGTCCGGCTGTCCGAGGACCCCCTAATCCAGGACTCCCTCAGCAGCCACTGCGCCGGCGCTGCTACGACCATGGGTGCCCATGTGGCCATGTTCCGTGCTATAGCTAAGGGCGCTTCCGCCATAATCGATGCTGGCTGCCTCTCTCCTAGTCGCACCTGCACCGATGTCCACATGCAGAAGGAGGAGCACGCAAGGTGACCTTCTTCATCAACTTTTTCCCTATGTTTTTCATATGATGCATTCATGTGTAGCACATGCTAGTTAATTTGGTACGAAATTGTTAAATGTTAGTTAGAAGTAAATTGTCTATCTGCTAAAAATGCTAATTAGTCCTAAATTTCCAGTTTGTTAAAATGATAGTTATAGATCTAAAAATATTTATTTGTTAAAATTCTAGTTAATTTGAAGCAAATTGATTTTTTTAACTATTAAGTAGACTGTATATATGATGCATGCATGATCGTTTATTTGTTAGCAACATTGATAAACAAAAATTAGTAGCAAAGGCTAGTTATAGTTAGTTTCTTAATTATTAAAAAGTTAACTACTCCGCTCCTCAGCTACTTATTATTAGTTAAAAAAATGCAGCTCAAGCCCGGCCTTGAATGGGCCATGAGATATCCCCTCCTCATGTCATGACGTCACCCCTCCCGCTTCTAGTGAGTATTCAGGCGCACTGTCGCCGCCCCTAAGCACCGACAGTTCCGACGACTCTGACTTCATTGAACCCATGGAGGGGCCGAAGGATCCCACGGACTCGGAGTTGGGGTATCCCGAGTCGAAGGAGGACGACGACGACATTGATGATGGCGATGACGATAATGACCGCCAACCTTAGTTTCAGGGTCCGACTTGTGGACCCTTAATTTTTCTATATATGTACTCCAACAATCTCCCTGTCAGAGTTTTGACCTGAAATCTGAGGTTCTTGAGACTCTGACTGGATAAGCCATGAATTTTCGCTTCATACCTTCTGATTTCTTTGAAAATCCAGGATATTTGCGCACACACACAAACACAGTCGTGAGACTTTACTTATTTTAAAGCGCATCTTTTGTTGTGATCACATATAGATCGGCTGCTGACCAACATGTCAGTGGAGTAAAATCCTCGTGGCCCTGCCGTACTCAACAAGGTCATCCAAAATCTCACCCAGGCTCTCGTACTTGAAGACAAACCCTTCCCCAACAAGCTTCTGTGACGAAATGCACACTTTCGGTTGCTCGGGGCACCCACGAAATCTGCAGAAAACACATGTCGTCAATGGCCCACCGTCACTGCAATCTGAACATGCATGCATGTGGAAGATTTGTATTTTGTCCATCTTAAAATAAGTGTCTCAACTTTGTACTAAACTCGAAACACTTATTTCGGGACGGAAAGAGTGGTACATACCGATCGGCATTCACAATGTATTGCGGGTATTTCTGTGCCATGAGATGAGCGAGCTGTAAGGCGGTGACGTTGTGGCTGCAGCAGATGTACCTCCCAGACGAGGACTCATTCTCGGCGACGAACACCTCGGCGCGACAGAGATCCTCCACGTGGATTATCGACACGGTGCCGGTGACGGACTGCAAGCCTTCCAAGATGGCCAACTGCGCCTCGTCACCTAAGATATATATCACCGGTCAATAGGGTTATAATGGAATGCCAAAATGATAAACAGATAGCCATATGAAATGTCTTCTATCGGTCTCTCCAAATTCCAGTAAGTAATACTATGTGAAAATAAGCGAGTACTCAAGATCATAGCTTCTTTGCTGCATCTTCCCGTCGGTAAACAAAAGTGGAAGGAATGCTTGCAGGGATGCCCAACACATATGCGTCGATCGCTCACCTGACAACAAGGAGAGGGTGACGGGAACGCTGGATGCGGCTTTGGAGACCGGCGCCGCGCCCAAGGTGAACACGGGCAACACGGTGACGAGGTCGATGCCGTTCTCCTCCGAAAATTTGCTCGCAGCCTTCTCCGCGAGCACCTTCGACACCGAGTACCCCTGCGACATGAACACGGGAGACACGAGACCAGCGTCAGCCCATGGCAGGCGTCGTGTTCCTGAATCCCAACCCATCGGCGGATGTTTACCCAGGTTGATGGCTTGCTGGCCCTGAGGTACTCGACGTCGGACCAGGAGCTCTCGTCCAGCACATGGCCGTCGCCCTGCAGCGGCCTCCTGGACACTCCGGCGCTGGACGACGTCAGGATCACGCGCTTCACCGTCCCTGCCCTCGCGCAGGACCTCATGGTGTTGAGCGTTCCTTGAACGGTGGCTCCGACCAGATCTCTCTGTCGCCATCATCACCGTAGCAACACAAAGCACACATTAAGGTATAGTTGTCCCTGAAGAGGAAATAAGCTGACATAATTGCACGTAATTAGGATGCCAAATGCTAAAATCACAATTGCGGCGTAATCAGTATAAGGAGTTCTCTACCTGTCAGAACTGTCAGAGGGGCTAGCAACATAAAGCTTGCGTTCCAACCAACTAACTACACGTGTACACCACCCTGAGATGCCGGAAAACCAATCGTGTGGATGAGAAGGAACTTGTTGGAGAGGTTCATTTACCTCGGGGTCGGCTGACATCAGATTCAACGGAGCGGCGACGAGGAAGACGTAGTCACAGCAGGAAACTGCCTCGTCAAAGCTGCCTTCTTCACTCAGATCGGCACGGATGATGTCCAAGGGGCCAAGCGCTTGCAAGTCCTTGAGGTGGGAGTTCTTCTCCATGTCACCTGCACACAGATGACAGACTCTTCAGTTTAGAGGCGCGCGGACCTTGGGAGCACAACAATTCGAAGCAATTTCAGCATAAAAGAAGGCGCGCTTCACATGAGATTCGCTATAGGCATGCTTTACTGAAGATAGAACCGGGGTCAGGAATCAAACCGGGGTCTCTGACAGTCGTCTTGACAGCGTAGCCTTTCTGGAGCAGCAGCTTGATGAGAGCTGAGGCGATGTAGCCGCTCCCTCCGGTGACGCACGCCGTCTTCCTTCCCTCAGCCGCCGACATCGCTGGCCGCCGCTACTCGATTGACGCGATTCAGGGAGGTTCCACTGCTCTTGTCTGGTCTGGACGTCTGGTTGTTGGCACACTGCAAACACCGCATATATCCCCTCGGGGCTAAATTTCGTGTTTTGATCCTTTTTTGAAATTTATTCAAGATTTGATCTTAGTTTGAATTTTTTTTAAGATCTGACCCTTTTGCTACCGGCAGGGATCATGGCGATAGGGAATAACAGCCTACCGTCAAGATCCCTGGCGGTAGGGTTGCATGCCCTACCGCCAAAAAACTCTAAGTATTAAATACAGTGCGTGCTCGTGCCTACCGCCAAGCACCTTAGCGGTAGGGTATTTTTATGATAAAGATGCAAATTAAAATAAAAGGCAATGAAAATAACTAAGTTTTGGAAGTTAGTATGATGGAAGATAGACTCGGGGGCCATAGGTTTCACTAGTGGCTTCTCTCAAGAGCATAAGTATTTTACGGTGGGTGAACAAATTACTATTGAGGAATTGACAGAATTGAGCATAGTTATGAGAATATCTAGGTATGATCATGTATATAGGCATCATGTCCGAGACAAGTAGACCGACTCCTGCCTGCATCTACTACTATTACTCCACACATCGACCGCTATCCAGCATGCATCTAGAGTATTAAGTTCAAGAGAATAGAGTAACGCTTTAAGCAAGATGACATGATGTAGAGGGATAAACTCATGCAATATGAAACAAACCCCATCTTGTTATCCTCGATGGCAACAATATAATACGTGCCTTGCTGCCCCTACTGTCACTGGGAAAGGACACCGCAAGATTGAACCCAAAGCTAAGCACATCTCCCATTGCAAGAAAGATCAATCTAGTAGGCCAAACCAAACTGAAAATTTGAAGAGACTTGCAAAGATAACCAATCATACATAAAAGAATTCAGAGAAGATTCAAATATGGTTCATAGATAAACTTGATCATAAACCCACAATTCATCGGTCTCAACAAACACACCGCAAAAGAAGATTACATCAAATAGATCTCCACAAGAGAGGGGGAGAACTTTGTATTGAGATCCAAAAAGAGAGAAGAAGCCATCTAGCTAATAACTATGGACCCGAAGGTCTGAGGAAAACTACTCACACTTCATCAGAGAGGCTATGGTGTTGATGTAGAAGCCCTCCATGATCGATGCCCCCTCCGGCGGAACTCCGGAACAGACCCCAAGATGGGATCTCGTGGATACAGAAAGTTACGATGGTGGAATCAGGGTTTTGGCGCCCTATTTGATCGTTTGGGGGTACGTAAGTATATATAGGGGGAAGGAGTACGTCGGTGGAGCAACAGGGGGCCCACGAGGGTGGAGGGCACTCCTGGGGGGGTAGGCACGCCCCCCTACCTTGTGGCTTCCCTGTTGGTTGCTTGAAGTAGGGTCCAAGTCTCCTGGATCTTGTTCGTTCCAAAAATCACGTACCGAAGGTTTCATTCTGTTTGGACTCCGTTTGATATTCCTTTTCTTCGAAACCCTAAAATAGGCAAAAAAAACAACAATTCTGGGCTGGGCCTCCGGTTAGTAGGTTAGTCCCAAAAATAATATAAAGGTGAATAATAAAGCCCAATAATGTCCAAAACAGAAGATAAATATAACATGGAGCAATCAAAAATTATAGATACGTTGGAGACGTATCAGTACTCTCCTGACGGAGATGCTAGTTCCGGCACCCTATGAGGCGCCGGAGAAGAAGGCCAAGAAGAAGGCCGCGGGGACCAGGAAAGGTCTCCGGCGCAAGGTTGTATCGGAATCGTTATCCGATAACACCAAGACGCACTCCTCCCCCGAAGACAAGGAGGAGGAAGAGGAAAATTCTCCCCATCCAGCCGAGGGAGATAAGAAAAGGAAGGCCGCCCCATCCGGGGAGGCCAAAGGGTCCAAGAAGGGAAGAGCCCTCCTTCCGGACCGCTCCACCACGACCGCGTTCAACGACGAGGAGTGGTTGCCCAGGGATAAGCCCCTGGCGAAGACGTAAGTATCCGGATACCATAACAGTTCTGGTATATTTCGTTTTATTATTTCTTATCATGCCGAACATGATCATGCAGCCCACCCAAGGACCGTCTCGACGTATCCTCTTCGGATGGGTCTCTGGGCCTTTCGGAGACGAACAGTGATTCGCTCCCGACTGCCTCCTCCCCCCGCCCAACGGAGGATGCCGAGGTGTTGTCCCGAAGGGCACCAAGCCAAGGGAAGGTAGTTCTAGGGGCGCCCCAAGGCGACCTCCCAGATGCCGGGCGCATGGGAGGCAAGGCTCCCATGGGCACTAATGACGGGGGCAGCAAGTTCGGCCCCCGGCCGAATACTGCGCCGGAACCTCCCATGGTTTCGGACTCTGTCGGGTGACCCCTCGCTAAGGGAGGCGAGCCGTCTGTGCCGATGGCCTCTGTCCATCCAGAGGCACCGGACAACTTGCTGGAAGCGCTTCGCGACGCTTCCATTGACGAAGAGCACCGCACTATTATGAGTGTGGTGGTAGAGAAGGTTCAGTCCGCTAAAAGCGGACTGACTGAAGCCTGTGCCAGCCTCCTAATAGGCTTTGAGGTAAGTAATCGATTTATAAGAAAATGTTATAGCATAGACAGTAGCCCCAGATGCTCTGTTTGACGTTCGCGAAGAAAGGCTGAACAGAGGATCAAATAATAATCACAATGTGTCTTATGTGAATAAGCAGGCTTCGCTGCTAGCCGCTGCCGCTCGCACTGCGGAGGTCTCCGCACTGAAGCGGGACCTTGAGCGGTCCGAAAAAGAGCTCGGCCTTACCAAGAGGCAGCTCGAAGAGAAGAAAGGTAAGTAATACCCGTCCGTATATTGATAAGGAATAAAAAAGAATGTGGTTTCCAAGTCATAGGATCATCATTGAATTTTGCTAGGGGCCACGACCGAAGTGGCGGCCCTGAAGGAGGCGCTGTCCGAGGCCGAAGACAAAGCGGCGAAGGACCGCACCGAGCGCGAGAAGCAAGAGGCTTGAGTCGGCGAGGTGCAGCAAGAGCTCTAGGATTTCGTCAAAAAAATACGAGTCCTTGGAGCGTGACCCTTAGACGCAAGGGTCTGAGCTTGCGAAGGCCCTTGTGAAAGTGCAATCATGCCCTTAATCTTATTTTGATGTTGATGAAAACATGCATTTTTGGGACTAATCATGTTTATCAAGTATATCTCAGGATTATGTTTCAAGTGCTATGTGTGTGGATCATGACTACAAACAAAGAGGTACATATTACTCAAGAGCGGAGAATACAAGACAAATGGCTTTGGCCCTTTCTTTCGATTTGTCCTTGAGTATAGGGATCCCACACTATTAAGAGGGGATCGTTGGGTTATGTGAAAGACTTGATCAAAATCCACAAAACACTTTTTCTATCATCTCTTAGTTTTCACCATGTGTGCACGGTCTCTTTGTGTTCTTGAATCAGTTGGCACAGCCTTCACAACTGACCGGACATCTGGCGCCCACCGGATGATCTGTACTTCTCAACAGAACCCTTATTAGCGGATGTACGGTTTCTCCGGACGTCCGATACATCTAAACAGAACTCATATTAACGGATTTCTGGTTTCTCCGGACGTCCGGTCAGCGGTCGTCCGCTACTCTCCGGACGTCTGCTACCTGTGCTATTTTCGCGGTCAGATTTATACTCCAGCAAGCGGACGACCGGCTGCCCGGCCGGACGTCCGGTCCGATCTGTGTCACCGGTCGTCCGGTACCCACCCGACGTCCGGCAGCTCCTGTGCCTTAAGTGGCCAAACGGCTAGCTTTTTAGTACCACTATGTATAGCCTTCTTCCCCCACGGGATAGGGTCGACCACTCACTTTGAACAAACCCTAGAACACATTACACTCTCTCTCTCACTCCTCCACACCAAATCTTAGATCCCCAAGGGATTTGAGAGCATTTGAGAGAAGTTGTCCGATCAAGTGATAGATCCACTCCTTCCCCTTCTTTGCACCAAAGGAATTTGTGACTTGAGCAAGTCTTGAGCTTTTCCCCATCGTTCTTGTTACTCTTGGAGGTTGGAGACTCCTAGGCGGTAGGAGTCTTTCAAAGAGTAATCGACCCTTGTGATTACCCCCGGAAAAGTTTGTGAGGGTTTGGAGACCACCCAAGGTCTACCACTAGTGGTTGAGAAACGCCTTCGTGGTGTTGTCTCAAAGAGAGAATAGGGTGAGCCTTCGTGGCGTTGGTGTGCCTTCGTGGTAACACCCACCTCTCTAAACGGTGACATAGCTTCCCTCCAAGGAAGTGAACATCGGCTTACATCCTCGTCTCTCGGAGTTGCGGTTATCCCTAACCTTAACTCTCTACTTGTGGTTACTTGTCTCGTCTGCACTTACCTATATCATATTGTGCTAGCTTACTCATCTACTTGTATTACTTGATTATCTTGTTTAGCTCTTAGCATCACACTTGCAATTGTTAGGCTCACTTTCATATTCTGCACTATTGCCTAAAATTGCCAAGTAACAATTAAAATTTGTATTTCTACCTATTCACCCCCCTCTAGGTCCATCTCGATCCTTTCAATTGGTATCAGAGCCTCGTGCTATATTCTTGTGGCTTAACCGCCCTAGAGCGAGATGAACCCCGATGGGACTCCCCTTGTTGTAGATCCAAAGGATAAAGGCGAGGCTTCTTCTGAAGTCAAGACCTTTACTTCTGAGGATCTAGAACGGGCCCTTGCTAAGCAAAAGGAGGAGCATGATGCTTCTGTAGAGGCCTTGGTCCAAATGAGGATAGCCACATTGTCCATGGTGCTTGCACCACTTTCGGGTGGTGCGGCTTCGAGACCAACTGTGCCCACTCCATCACTTGGTCAACAACCTCCTAGCAATGAACACTCTAGTGTTCCTTGGCTTTATGCAAGACCCCAAGTTGAGAAACTAAAATATAACTCTCAAGGCAAACCTCCTTTACTTGACTCCACTTCTGATTTTGCTTTGTGGAGAGTTGCTATGCAGGATCATCTTCGATTTGTAAATGATGGGATGCTAGAGATCTTGGAGTATGGTTACCATGTGGTTGATCCAAAGAATCCTACACCAAGAGAAATTTATGACAAGAATCTCAATGACACGGCAATCATGTGTATACGGAGAGGTATGGTTGAAAAGCAAAGGAGACCTTTCATACACATCACAAGTGCCAAGGAATTATGGGAAAGTATTATAAGATCCAAGACCGGTACCTCCACCCTCCGGAGTGCTCAATATGAAATTGCCAAGGGGCAATTGCAAAACTTTTGTATGGAGAAAGGTGAAACTCCAAATCAACTCCTTGAGCGTCTCATGACTCTCACCGCTGATATTGAGTCATGTGAGTGTGACAAGACACAAGATGGATTTAACATGATTAAGCGATTCCTTGTGGACAAGTTGCTCCATGCTCTTTCTCCATATCACCATCAGATGGTATGGGACATAAGACAACACCATGCCTTCAAGGAAATGACTACATATGACATCATATCCACTTTCCAACTATTTGAAGAGTCAAAGGCAAATGCTACAAAACATCTTGCCATGCATGGTACTCCATCGTGGAAGTTCAATCTTGCATTGAAGGCCAAGCATGTATGTGAAGATGAGCAAAGTGAAGAAGAAGAAGAAGATGATGATGAAGAAGATGGTGATGAGGTTGAATCCGATGAGGGCCCTTCATATGAAGACATGGCTCTCTTTGTCAAGAAGTTTAGCGCGGGAAAATTCAAGGGAAGGTTTCAAAAGAAGAAAGTAAGAAAATGATACAACTGTGAAGAAACCAACCACTTCTCCAACGAGTGCCATTATGAGAAGAGAGAAGATAAACCAAGGTTTCCCAAGACCTTTCCCAAGAAGAAGTTGCCAAATCCTTTGAACTCCAAGCTCAAGAAGAGAGATGGGAAAGCAATGGTTGCTCAAGAAGAATCCGATCCGGATGATGTTAGTGGTGTTGCCGGAGTTGCTCAAGATTCTCAAAACACATTGAGGCTAGTCAACAAGAGTGGTGAAGTCCTCACCTACAACTACATGAAGGATTACAAGGGCAACACTCACAAGTGTCTCATGGCGAAGGCCGTGGTAGAAGATGGAGAGGACCAACACTCTCCTGACAAGGTCAAGGTAACCCCACGATCAAACCCTCCTCTTTTCACTCCTCCTACTCCTAGTGACGAGTATCTTGATGCGGAGGATAGTTATGAGGATGATGATATAAATGATCCTATGCTTGCTAAACTAAATAAGTTCATGTGCTCTCTTAAAGGAAAGAAGCTCACTATGTTTCGTATGCTTATGGAGATGGTGAGTAAGCACACCATTTCCATTAAGGAACTCGAAACCCTCGTCGCCGAGGAAAAGGAAAAATATGAAATCCTTGAGCGGAAAGTCCAATATGAGGAAGCACGCAATGATGAACTATGCTTAAAAATTGGTGCAAACATTGATGTTCATACTAGAGATCTTGCCTCCTTGAAAAAGGCTATCGACTCTTATGAAGAGTTGATGAATGATAAAAGTAAGCTTGTAAAGTCTAATGCTTCTCTCTCTAAGGATTGTGAGATCCTATCTGTGTCCCTCAAGACCAAGGAAGAAGAGCTCACCCTTCTTACAAAGAGTTTTGAGACACTCAAGCTTACTTATCTTGAAACTCTAGCCAAGGCTTACTCTTCTCCTATTATCAATGTTGATGCTTGTACTACTAACTCTAGTAGTGATCTAGCATCTATTCTTTAGGAGAATCGCTTTCTCAAATCTCAAATCGAGAAAGGGCTCATGACATGTGCTCAAGGGCAAAAGAACCTTAATGAGGTGTTGAGCCAACACAATGAAGTGTTTGCCAAAGAAGGACTCGGGTTTGACCCAAGCACAAGCAAGAAGAAGACATCCTCTCAAAAGTGCAACACCCCTCTAAAAGAAACTTTTCTACGAGAAGGGCATAAGGAGAAAGGTAAGGTTGTTTGTGGGAAGGCCACAAGGGGCATGCCCACCGTCAACAAGCCAAAAGAGTTCATGCCTCCATCCTATGTTCTTCGTAAGACTAAGGATGGAGAAGTTTGTGCAAAGTTTGTTGGTCCTCGAAATGCATTTCGGTTTAATGCTATTTGTGTCCCTAAGACCCTTGTTACTAACTTGAGAGGTCCCATTGCAAAATGGGTGCCTCTAACCAAGTAATAATTGTGTGTAGGTTGCCTTCTCCGGTGGAGTAAAATGGGTGATTGATAGTGGATGTACCAATCATATGACCGGAGATAGCAAGTTGCTCTATGATTTCATGGAAGCTATTCAACCATTTATGAGCATTATGTTTGGTGGAGGATCAAAAGGACAGGTACTCGGTTTGGGTAAGGTGGCTATCACAAATGACATGTCTCTTGCAAATGGCATGCTTGTCCAATCCCTTAAATACCATTTGCTTTCTGTTCGCCAATTGGCCTCTGTTGGTTATGATACACTATTTGGACTAACGGATGTGAAAGTCTTTAATAGAGATACTCTCGAAGTGGCCTTTGTTGGAGAGTTGGATGGCAACCTTTACACGATTGATTTCTCGAAAGAGAGCACATTCCATGCAACTTGTCTAATGGCCAAGGCCGACAAGGGGTGGCTATGGCATCGCCGGCTAGCCCTTGTCGGCATGAGAAATCTTCAAGATCTCTTAAAGGGAAATCACATCCTTGGACTAAAAAATGTCTCTTTTGAGAAAGATCGTGTGTGTAGTGCATGCATAGCCGGGAAGCAACATCAATCAAAGCACCCACCCAAGAATATTGTGTCTACTTCAAGGCCTTTGGAGCTCCTTCATGTGGATCTGTTTGGGCCTCCTTCATGGGATAGTCTTGGTGGGAAAAAGTATGGACTTGTCATTGTGGATGATTACTCAAGATACACATGGGTGTTTTTCCTCAAGTCCAAAGACGAGACGAAGATCACCTTCATTGATTTTGCCAAGCAAGCACAACACAAGTTTGACAAAGAAATCATGGCAATAAGAAGTGATAATGGTTCCGAGTTCAAGAATTACACCTTGGAAGGATTTCTTAGTGATGAAGGGATTGAGCATCAATATTCAACTCCATACACTCCCCAACAAAATGGTGTTGCAGAAAGAACGGACCGCACCCTTGACATGGCAAGGTCCATGTTGGATGAATACAAGTCGCCACATAGTTTTTGGGCCGAGGCCGTCAACACTACATGTCATGCTTCAAACCGGCTCTTCCTCCGCACGATATTGGAAAAGACTCCATATCAGCTCCTAATCGAGAACAAGCCAAATGTCAAGTACTTTCGTGTATTTGGGTGTAAATGCTTCATCCTCAACAAAAGAGAGCGGTTAGGAAAATTTCAATCTAAAACCATTGAGGGCATATTTGTTGGTTATGGATCAAACTCTCACGCCTATAGAGTCTACAAAAAATCCAATGGATGTGTTGTAGAAACTTGTGACGTGGTGTTTGATGAATTTAATGGCTCCCATGGGGAGCAAGTTGATCTAAGTGATGTAGGTGAAGAAGATTCTTCTCAAGATATCTTGACGATGGGTGTTGGTGCACTTCTTCCAATGGAACAAGACCCTCATGATGATGATGAAGAAGATGAAGGCCTCACACACCATCAAACTACTTCCACACCCATACCACCACAAGCACCTATTACTCAATCAATGCCCATAGTCCAAGTACAAGATGATGATCAAGTTCCTCTTCATGATAATCATCAAGAACAAGATCATCCTCAAGGGAAAGAACACGAAAGTGCAATCATTGACAATGAACCTCAACAAATGCAAGAAGAAGAAGAAGATTTTCCACCACACATTAATGACCCATATGTTGAGGACGTGGATGATGGACATGAAGTTGAACCTCACGAAACCTTAACCTCCATCATGCCTCGAGTGGCCGGTCGTGTTGATGTTGATAAAATCCTCATCGGCATATCTGAAGGTAGAGTCACTCGTAAACAATTGACAAACTTTTGTGCTCACTTCTCTTTTGTGTCTAGTGTTGAGCCTCTCAAGGTACAAGATGCGTTGATAGACAACGATTGGCTTATTGCTATGCAAGAAGAGTTGAATAGTTTTGAGCGCAATCAAGTGTGGCCATTAGTCAAGAGGCCAACTAGGGAACACAACGTCATTGGAACAAAGTGGATTTTCAAGAACAAGCAAGATGAGAATGGCGTAATCATCCGCAACAAGGCAAGGTTAGTGTCACAAGGGTACTCACAAGTTCAAGGTTTGGACTTTGGTGAGACCTTTGCCCCTGTTGCCCGTCTTGAATCCATTCGCATCTTACTTGCTTATGCTGCTTTCAATGGCTTTACATTACATCAAATGGATGTGAAGAGTGCTTTCCTTAACGGTCCTCTACAAGAAGAAGTATATGTATCACAACCTCTTGGGTTCGTTGACCCCGATCACAAAGACTATGTGTATAAACTTCATAAGGCTTTGTATGGTCTCAAACAAGCACCTCGTGCTTGGTATGATCATCTTAAGAAGTTTCTGCTCGATGATGGTTTTGTGAGAGGGGTGATCGATCCCACTCTTTTTACTAAGAGGGACAAAGGTGATTTGATCTTATGCCAAATCTATGTAGATGATATCATTTTTGGTTCTCCTAACATTCATTTATGCAAGAAGTTTGCGGCATCAATGACGAAGAATTTTGAAATGTCACTCAATGCGGATTTGAAGTTCTTCCTTGGTTTTCAAATTCAACAATTTCAAGAAGGAATTTTCTTGTCTCAAGCCAAATACCTCAAGGATATCCTAGAAAAATTTGGCATGTCTGATGCTAGCCGATGTAAGACCCCCATGCCAACCAAAACTGTACTCACTAAAGACTCAAACGGTATCCCCTTCGACCCATCTAAATACCGCTCTATGATTGGTTCATTGCTTTATCTTTGTGCATCTAGACCAGACATCATGTTTAGTGTATGCATGTGTGCTAGATTTCAAGCTTCCCCTAGGGAAAGCCATCATAAGGCGGTTAAGCATATTCTTAGATACCTTGTTCACACCCCAAAGTTGGGTCTATGGTACCCCAAGGATGCTAAGTTTGATCTCATTGGGTACACGAATGCGGATTGGGCTGGAGACAAAGTGGATCGTAAATCCACCTCCGGTGCATGTCAATTTCTTGGACGCTCCTTGGTAAGTTGGTCCTTGAAGAAGAAAAATTGTGTTGCCCTCTCCACTGCCGAAGCTGAATATATTGCAAGCGCCAGTTGTGCAACTCAGTTACTATGGATGAGGCAAACTTTGAAGGATTACGGTATCACCTATACACATGTGCCTCTTCTATGTGATAATGAAAGTGCCATTAATATTGCTGAGAACCCCAAAGATCATACCCGCACCAAGCACATTGACATTAGGTACCACTTCCTGAGAGATCATGTGGAGAAGGGTGATATTGACATTGCTCATGTTGGCACAGATATGCAACTTGCAGATATTTTCACCAAGTCATTGGATGAGGCAAGATTTTGTCCACTTAGGCGTGAACTTGGTATCTTGGAGCTTGACAACATTATGTGAAAACTAGTACTCATGCATGCATTGTCATAATGTCCTGTCTCTATGTAGGCATATATTTAGGGGGAGACACTCAACTCATGCGTTCTCTCACCCTATGAAATGCATAAAAAGAACAAACACTCTCAAAGCTACCATGTTATTCTAACTATGGTGCTTTCAATGATGGCGTAGTGATTATGGACCCAAAGTTCAAATATTTGCAGTGTCATGTCACGTATACTCATACATGGTGGCATCAGCCACCACCTTGTCATTAGAACAACATGTGAGCAGTATGTGTGTTTATTATTATTGGTTTAGGAAACTCATTGCTTCACCTAGGGTGTCCTTGCATCCTACTACATATTTCACTCATCATCTCTCCATCATTGTCATTAGCACCAACTATGGCACCCTAGTCTTCCTATAAAAGATATTAAATAAAATAATAATAATAAATGCCACCGGACGTCCATCAAATCCTTTCTAGTGCTCTTGCACCGGTCGTCCGATCTGTACCGGTCATCCGTACAAATTTCTCTGGTGCCCTATTGCCGATCATCCGCTGTAACCGGACTTCCGTTAATTACTGCTCTGTCTAAACGCGTCGGACGTCCGTTTTTGCTGGTCGTCCGCTACTTCTCGTATCAGGTTACCCTCTCAGGTTCGGGACGTCCGGTTCACACCGGATGTCCGGTACGTTTCTCGCCCGCCTATATATACTGGGGCGTGCGGTCCGGTCGTCTCTAAACCTAATTACTCTCCACTCCTCCTCTCACCGCCGCCGCCGCACTCTCTCCTTGTTGTGTTCACGGGCTGGGCCCCTCGCCGCCGGGACCCTGTTCGGCCCTTCCGGCTGTCGTCGGGCCTCCGGCCGCCCTTCTCTCGACCCGGCCGGCGTCGGGGGAAACTTCTTCTCCGTCGCATCTTCTCCTCGACCTCCTGAGGTAGCAAATGCTATTTTCTTTCCCCCCCATTGCTCTAACCTTCTTGATCTATGGCGATTGTTAAGAATATTGGTGTCTCCTCCTTCCCTAGGTAGCAATGCCATGGACAAATTGCTCTGCTCGCAAGCAGGTCACCTATGGGGGCTCTCGTCCGTCTCGTCGTGGTGGGTCCAATGATTCGCAGGAGCGCGCTCGTCCTTGGAAGTGTGCCGCTCACCCTCGTAGCTCCACTAGCGCCTCTTCGTCGGAAGAATCTGACTACGAGGATGACTTGGAAGAAATTGAGGAACCCGCTTTGTTGCTGTTTGCACCACTGCACCCAAGCCTGGAACTCGTCGGCCCACATTCAAGCCTCCTCCTCCTCCGGTACAACCTCAAGGTGCTGCCCATCGCATCTCTCTTGAACCTCCACTCCCTCACGACTGCATCATTAAACGGTTCAATGAGGTTCCCATCGCTTCTTACCTTATGCTTCATCGTGATGTAGATCAATTCACTGTTCTTAGCGATTCACAGGATGCTCGTTTTCGCACAAATGTCCAAGCCGACATTTTCACCACTATAGTCATTCCTAAAGGTTTATCTATCCATGTGTGCATCGACTTAGAGCATATCCGCACTCATCCAGCGGAATATCCGGGAGCTATTGAGCTCATTGAGTCCTCCAGTCTTGCTGCACCATTTGAATTCCAGCATGATTTTAACCAAGCTGCAATTCATCCATTCTATGCCACTTTTAACTTTGGTCCCGATAACACTGTCACTTGGATGACCTCCGACACCATGCTCACGGCATCCTATGCTCAATTTGTTGCTGCTCTTGGTTTTCCTGACACAGGGTTCAAAATCCATAAGGATGACCCTAACCATAGGCCCAAGGGCATAGAGGTCTGTGCGGATCTTCTCAAGCCCATCAGTGAAATGTCTAATGTGGAGAAACAAAAGGGCCTGAACCAAGCTTCAATTTGGCGCTCACCCTTCTACATCATTTTTCAGTGTGTTATTCGCACCATTTATCCCAAGATGGGTGATAAGGTGTCATGTAATAGCTACTGCATTGATCTCATGCATCGCCTATATGTATCTCCCAAAGGGAAGATAAATATCCCTCATTTCTATGGCATGAGATCCATCTGGCTTGTTTTCAACACAAGCGAGCCTTTCCTCATGCCCCCTTTCTTCAGGCATTTATCGAGAGTGTTGCTCCGTTTCCCATTGCCCGCACTCACTTGCACGAACGGTGGGTCATTCCATCTCACATGGCAGATGATTGGGTTCCCAAGGACTCTTCTTCTCCTGCTCGTCGTACCCCGGCTAGTGTTCCTTCTTCCGCCACTCGGTCTACTTCTTCCGGCTCCGCACCTTTTGGTCGCATCTCTCGCTTTCTTGGGAAGGCTCACTCTGCCATGATGAAGATGTTTACCCTTCATTGCACCCAAAACCATACCGTTGTCGCACGCTTGGTCACTTCCAAGAATGCTCTGAAGGCTCGTCTGCGAGACTCTAGAGTTTAGGATGTGAGTGATGATGAACATCTTCCTGATGCTCCACCTTCCGATTTCGGTTTTCCTTCGGGTCCCGAGTGGGCTGAGTTCCTTGATGAGGCTGGTGGTAGTGGTGCTCGTGACAATGATAACGATGATGCTCTTTGAGGCTGCCTTGATTCCTCCCTTTTGGGTATTTGCTGCCAAGGGGGAGTAGGCACTTATTTATGTAATGTGATGATGCTATGTTATTAACTTGTTATCGAACTCATGTTATGTGATCAAACTCATGCTATGTTAATAGCCTACCTGTTATTTGACTTATGTTATATGCTATGAGTGTTGAAGCTTTGTGGAGTTGTTTATCCTGTGTATGAGTTTTGATGGTGTTGGTATCATATTGAGGGGGAGCTCCTCTCATGCTTATCTATTAGTTATTACACATATTGAGGGGGAGCGCCACATCATATCCTTCGATACTAAATGTTTTTAGTTCTTTCGATATTCAAAGATTATTCTAAAAAGTGCATGTATGTTGTCATCAACTACCAAAAAGGGGGAGATTGAAAGTGCAATCAGGCCCTTAATCTTATTTTGATGTTGATGAAAACATGCATTTTTGGGACTAATCATGTTTATCAAGTATATCTCATGATTATGTTTCAAGTGCTATGTGTGTGGATCATGACTACAAACAAAGAGGTACATATTACTCAAGAGCGGAGAATACAAGACAAATGGCTTTGGCCCTTTCGATTTGTTCTTGAGTATAGGGATCCCACACTATTAAGAGGGGATCGTTGGGTTATGTGAAAGACTTGCTCAAAATCCACAAAACACTTTTTCTATCATATCTTAGTTTTCAACATGTGTGCATGGTCTCTTTGTGTTCTTGAATCAGTTGGCACAGCCTTCACAACTGACTAGACATCCGGCGCCCACCGGATGACCGGTACTTCTCAACAGAACCCTTATTAGCAGATGTACGGTTTCTCCGAACATCCGGTACATCTAAACAGAACTCATATTAATGGATTTCCAATTTCTCCGGACGTCCGGTCAGCGGTCGTCCGCTACTCTCCGGACGTCCTCTACCTGTGCTATTTTCGCGGTCAGATTTATACTCCAGCGAGCGGACGCCCGGCTGCCCGGCCGGACGTCCAGTCCGATCTGTGTCACCGGTCGTCCGGTACCCACCGGACGTCCGGCAGCTCCTGCGCCTTAAGTGGCCAAACGGCTAGCTTTTCACTACCACTATATATAGCCTTCTTCCCCCATGGGATAGGGTCGACCACTCACTTTGAACAAAACCTAGAACACATTACACTCTCTCTCTCTCACTCCTCCACACCAAATCTTAGATCCCCAAGGGATTTGAGAGCATTTGAGAGAAGTTGTCTGATCAAGTGATAGATCCACTCCTTCCCCTTCTTTGCACCAAAGGAATTTGTGACTTGAGCAAGTCTTGAGCTTTTCCCAATCGTTCTTGTTACTCTTGGAGGTTGGAGACTCCTAGGCGGTAGGAGTCTTTCGGAGAGGAATCGACCCTTGTGATTACCCCCGGAAAAGTTTGTGAGGGTTTGGAGACCACCCCAAGGTCTACCACTAGTGGTTGAAAAACACCTTCGTGGTGTTGTCTCAAAGAGAGAATAGGGTGAGCCTTCGTGGTGTTGGTGTTCCTTCATGGTAACACCCACCTCTCTAAACGGTGATGTAGCTTCCCTCCAAGGAAGTGAACATCGGCTTACATCCTCGTCTCTAGGAGTTGCGGTTATCCCTAACCTTAACTCTCTACTTGTGGTTACTTGTCTCGTCTGCACTTACCTTGTGCTAGCTTACTCATCTACTTGTATTACTTGGTTATCTTGTTTAGCTCTTAGCATCACACTTGCAATTGTTAGGCTCACTTTCATATTCCGCACTATTGCCTAAAATTGCCAAGTAACAATTAAAATTTGTATTTGTACCTATTCACCCCCCTCTAGGTCCATCTCGATCCTTTCACCTTGAGAACGCAAAAAATGCCAAGGCCGAAGCCCACAAGGCCCTCCAGGAGCTTCAGGCGGTCCAGAAGATAGCGGCGGGTAAGGAATTTGTTATGT
Source organism: Triticum urartu (assembly GCF_003073215.2). NCBI lineage: Eukaryota > Viridiplantae > Streptophyta > Magnoliopsida > Poales > Poaceae > Triticum > Triticum urartu. The sequence continues at coordinate 696,283,244 of NC_053023.1, read as the reverse complement.
AAAGCAAACATGTGAAGGAAACTTTCCTTTTACTTACCCGAGTTCAGAGCTCTCGAGGAGCGTTCGCAGATCTTCCCCGCAGTATGTCCGATGCCGCGGAATTTTACCGGGCCAAGGAAGGGAGCTCGATGAAGAAGTTGTTCTGGTCTCAGTATACTGGGACAGAACATCCGATGCCCTTGAGAGACCAGTTGAAGCAATTGGTTGAGCTCCACAAGGCGGCCGAACAGGCCATGAAGGTCCTCATAGTCTGGATGTGGCCTGGTGAGCCCCTGCCTGGCAGCTACTTTGGCCTGGTGAGGCGGCTTGTGAATACCTGCCCATGGCTTGAAGTCATAAAGCGGTCCGTCTGCATTGAGGGTGCGCGCAGGGCTTTTGCCCGAGCAAAAGTGCACTGGGCGAAGATGGACGCCGAGAAGCTGGTGAAGGAGGGGCCGCCGGAGGGCAAGGATCATCGCCGCCCCGAAAAGTATTATGACGGTGTCCTGAAGACTGCCCGCCTTGTGGCGGAGGAATGTTTTAAGGATGTAATATTTGAATCAATGTACTCATGTGATCCTGTAATATGAAAACGAGTTCGTCTGTGCTATATAACGCTTGTTGATTTAAAATATTACCTTCTGTGCGGCCGTTTATAAAATCTAAGAGTTGGCTAGTCTTTAGCTTCTGCCCCATGTAGCTAGTACTGAGGTGTTCGGGATAAATCTTATCACTCTTTATCCCAGTTTTGGGTCCTTCGAAGGAGGTGTGTTCAGCACAACGAACCAGGCAGTCGGACTATAAGGCTTTATCACTCTCACTCAGCCATAGAAGTCTACAATTTTAAATTTTGGCGAAGCCTCTAGTATTCGGAAGGCCGAACTTGGGGCGCTATGAACGCCTAAATTGGACAAGGCCGACTCCTCGCCTGAAGCGGAAAAAATCTTTAGGGATTTGGGACCTCTCAAACAGCGACCAACTCTCGGCGCATCATGACAGTCAGTTTTCGGCTTTCTCTACTGAGGTGCTCGTCCGGAATAATCGGGACACAATCGCAATAGTTCTCCCAGTGCTACCTTAGCCGATATAGCGGAACGTAAGGCACCAAAACATGGGAGCCGGACAAACCCAACTATTGACCCAAGCCATGATTCGGAGCTGATGCATATAATGCTATAAGTTCGGGGTGCCGCACTGTCGAAAGTGTTCGGACTTTTCTTGCCGTGTTATGGGGTACACTGAAGCCCCTAGCGTACTGAATGTACCAGAATGTACGGGAGCAACTTGTCGTGAATAGACAAACAAGGAAAAAGAAGAAGATGAAGAAATGTAATAATAAGCTGACGCTGTGCATTGTTATTTATAGGATACGTCAAAGCGTATGTGTATAAGTAGTACAATAAGCAAAAATAGGACTATCTGACTTGTCCGATCCAAGGGCTTGCTGCGTGCGTGTTGGGGATATTACTGCTGGGCGTAAACCGGCCTATCTGGGCCGGGTCAACTTCATCAGTAGTTCAAGAGTGCTAAAGCCCAAGAAGATAGAAGAGGGCCAAAGGCCCATAGTCGGTTTAAAACTTGTAGTTGATAAACCGGTATTAGTATATAAACTTGTATTGTAAGTTAGGAATAAGGAGAGACCAACACGGATACGGATATGGACCGGTGTTGGGACTTTGTGAACCGACGGGCGTCACCCGTGTATATAAGGGGACGACCCGGCGGCGGTTCAAGGACAACAGACAACAACTCAAGACATAGGCGAAGCTTGTTTGCTCCCTAGTCATCGAAACCCCATCAATTCCATCACAACTAGACGTACGCTTTTACCTTCATCGAAGGGGCCGAACTAGTATAAACTCTCTTGCGTCCATGTGTCCGCTTTAACCCCTTCAAGCTAACCCATCGCGATGGCTCCACAACTAAGTCCTTTCTCTAGGACATCTGCCGTGACAAAACCACGACAGTTGGCGCCCACCGTGGGGCTATCGCACGATGGTTTGAGGTTCTTGGAGGGCCGCTTTGAAGGACTCGAGGGCTACGCTGTAGGCCGGATGACTAAGAGTCGTCGCGGCAAGCTCTACATCGACGACGCAGGCTGGGGCCCCGAGGCCGGCTCAGTTGAGTACGGGTACCGGGTCCCCTTTGGTGGCATTCACATTTTAATTGGAAAGATCGGTGAACCGGGCCCTGAGCCGGACATCTGCACCGACCTCGTCGAGATGGCTCAGCGTGCGCGATCCGCCCGGGTTAAACTGGCCATGAAGCGTGCCTTCGTGGGAGTCATCCATGGAGGAAGTTATGAGAACGGATCGGAATCTCGCGGCGAGACCGTCATTTGTTCCGATGACGAGTCATCGACCGGAGAAATCGAATCTCTTTGTCAGCTACAAGATGGACGGATTGGGGGCTGTTCCGATGGCGATATTATTCCAGACCCCTCTGATCTACCCAACCGAGTTTGAATATTCATGGCCAGCACACAAGCAGCGCTTCATTCTTCGATCGCTGCGGCAACAACCTCCGGTTCAGCAGCGGCGACGGCTGCCGGGGCAGGAGGCCCTGTGCGCCCGCCGGCTCAAGTTCTATCAGAGCTATTTGATGCATTGGCTGTGCTTATGGCGGAAGCTAATCCAGCGGATCAAGGCGTTCACAACGCGGAGATTGCAAAGGTGGCGGAACAGATCATCCAGGCCAAGGCGGATCTGGCAGCTGAGGACACCAGGATGGCCACAGAGCGGGCCGCTCTAGACGCACAAGCCTACAGGCTCATGTTGGACCAGAGCGCGTCATAGGAAGTCATGAGGAGGAAGCACCGATTCCGTTTGCCTCCAGTTTTCGAGGCAAGAGACCTTTTCAACACCCCGGGAGCAGGAACCAGTAATCCACTGGAGGGAAACCGGGCGGAAGCTCCTGGGACCGGTGCGCCGGTTCAGCCTCATCGGATGGACCCGCCTCATCAAAGCACCGTTATACCTCAGGCTATTTTAACACCTCCGGGTCACTAGTCCAACCCAATGGACAATCTCGTCGCCGCTGCTGCACGACTGGAGGCCATTCCAATTGAAGGTGACTCGCCGCAGGCAGTAGAGACGTGACGGGTCAAGGAGCTTTTGAGGACAGCTTTGGTCCAACAGGAAGCGTACTCGTACATCCGCGACCGGATCCACTCGACCCCCCCGTCCAAGACGGAGCTATAGCAGACATATGGATGAACCGGCAGTGTCGAGTAATGAACGACGTGGAGCACCCCGTGGCAACAACCCGGCGGGTGGTGCTGATAACGCTTAGGAAGTGGTGCACCGGGCCCGAGCGCGCAGGGAGGCCGAGTTAGCCGCACAGCATCAGGCTCGGCAGCTCACGCCGGTTCGTCCAACTATTTCGATCGAACCTGGTGTTACTTCTAGTTCTTTGGGGGTGCCTTGCCTTATCCCCGCTTTACGCAATGTGCGCCTGCCCAAGGATTTCAAAGGCCCGCGCAAAGTACCAAATTACACAGCGGATCAACCTCCAGAGACATGGGTGGAGAGCTATGAGATGGCCATGGAGATGCTTGATGTGGATGACGCGGCGTGTGCAAAATACTTCACCATGATGCTTGAAGGAACGACCCGTACGTGGTTAAAAAGCTTGCCGGCTAATTCTATCAGTTCATGGGCCCAATTACGAGCCCGGTTTATCAGCAATTTCAAGGATACATGTAAACCGCCTATGTCGATAGTGGACTTAGCTGCCTGCGTCCAGGAGGAAGGAGAATCAACGACTCATTGGGTGCGTCGGGTTTCACAAGTGTTGCACTTATCAGACCGCATCAACGCTGACACCGCAGTATTAACCCTAGAAGGCAACTGCCGGTTTGGGCCCCTAAAGCTGAAGTTGGGACGGATGAAGCGTCATTGCACTGACATGGGGACCCTCATGGCCTCTTTGGTGAAGTATACTGATTCTAATAGTACCAAGGATCCCGAATCTGATGATGACAAGGCGGGGAAGGGAAATAGGAACAACAACTCCAAAGGTCAGCAGCATCACTGGGCAGGCAATGGTGGTGGAGGCAAGCGTAAAGCGGATGGTAACATGGACTTTGTGGCTAATACCAACATGCAGGACAATGGCCAGCGACGCAAGGGTAAACCGAAAAATCGCAATGGGGCACCCAACCCTAACCCGGACCGCCTAAACTATCTACTGAGCCAGCCCTGTCCAAGACATGGGACAAAGGTGGCGCCAGCAAACCACCTTTGGAAGGATTGCTTCATTATGCAGGAGTTCAAGAATTCTAATGCTTTCCGGTATGATCACGGCTCCGGCGGTGGCTCAGGGTCCGGGCCGAGTTACGGTGGAGGAAATTCCGGTTCAGGATTTAACGGTAATCCGGGCGGACATAATAATCAAAATAGTCAGAACAACCAGGGTGGTTACAACCAACAACAGCAACAGTTAGGTTACCAGAGCAACCCAAAGCAGTTGAGTAGTGGGCAGTACCATGTCTTCGCCACTAGCTTGGACAAGCGAGACCGGAAGGTTCAGAGGCGGGCGGTCAACTCTGTTGAACCGGCCATACCCCGTTATCTACGCTGGTCTGAACAGCCAATCATATGGAGCAGAGAGGATCACCCTCCCCAGGTTGATAATCCGGGTCAGTTGGCTCCGGTGGTGGCACCTCAGGTGGGAGGTTACAAGTTCACCAAGGTGCTCATGGATGGAGGGAGCAGCATTAATATCTTGTACTATGAGACCTTTCGTTGTATGGGACTAACAGATAAAAATCTCAAACCGTCTAACACGGTGTTCCACGGTGTAGTACCTGGCAGATCAGCATATCCTGTTGGTAAGATAGCTCTGGAAGTGGCCTTTGAGTATGATCATGATTCCAGGTCGGAGACATTGACGTTTGAAGTGGTAAAAATCCAAAGTCCATATCACGCCCTGTTTGGGCGACCGGCCTACGCCAAGTTTATGGCACGGCCCTGTTATGTGTATTTGCAGCTCAAGATGCCGGGTCACAAGGGGACAATAACGGTTCACGGAAGCCGCAAAATCGCTTTGGAGTGCGAGGAAGGAGATGAGGCCTATGCAGAGTCGGTTTGTGCCACCGAGGAGTTGAAGTATTATAAGGACAATGTTGATCCGGTGGACATGACTCCATTAAAGAAGCCAACTACAGAGCATGATCCGGCCCTGAAGTTCAAATCGGCAGCAGAAACTAAGCTTGTTGACTTCGTACCTGGCGATTCGTCCAAGCAGTTCAGCATCAGTGCCAACTTGGATCCGAAATAGGAAAGCGCGCTCATCGAGTTCATTTGTGAGAATCGGGACATTTTTGCATGGAAGCCCTCTGACATGCCAGGTGTACCGAGGCAACTCGCTGAGCACACCCTTAATGTGGACCCTAAATACAAACCGGTGAAACAGTTCCTCCGCCGGTTTAACAAAGAAAGACGCAAGGCGATTGGAGAAGAGGTAGTCAGGCTCTTAGCAGCTGGCTTTATTGTTGAAGTTTTTCACCCTGAGTGGCTTGCCAATCCGGTGCTGGTCCTTAAGAAAAACGGCACCTGGCGCATGTGTGTGGATTACACAGATCTTAATAAGGCTTGTCCAGCAGATCCTTTTGCCCTCCCCCGTATTGATCAAATTATTGATGCTACGGCGGGTTGTGAGCGTTTAAGTTTTTTGGATGCATATTCTGGCTATCATCAGATCAAAATGGCAGTTAAGGACCAGGAGAAGACGACATTTATAACTCCCTTTGGAGCCTTCTGCTATGTGTCTATGCCCTTTGGGCTCAAGAGTGCCCAGGCAACTTATCAACGGTGTGTACAAAATTGTCTTCACAAGCAGATTGGCCGTAATGTACATGCTTACGTGGATGATATCGTGGTTAAGTCCGGGGAGAAGGAGACTCTGATTGATGATTTGAAGGAAACCTTTGATAACCTGATGACATACAAGATGATGCTTAATCCGGACAAGTGTGTCTTTGCTGTACCGGCGGGCGTTATTGGGTTTTCTGGTGTCCAATAGGGGAATTGAGGCTAATCCGGAGAAGATCACAGCCATCACCTCCCTGGCTAAACCAAAGTGTATCAATGATGTTCAACGACTGGCAGGCCGGATTGCCGCGTTAAGCCGGTTTATCAGTCATCTTGGTGAGAAGGCAATCCCTTTGTATCAGATGTTGAAAAAAACGGATCAGTTTGTCTGGAGTTCCGCTGCTGATGAAGCATTTGAGGACTTAAAGCGGCAATTGGCCAATCCGCCTGTGCTCGCCGCTCCCATTGACAAGGAGCCGTTACTGCTATATGTTGCTGCTAATGCTCGGGCGGTCAGCGTGGCTATTGTGGTGGAGCAAAAGGAGGCAGGTAAGGAGCATCCGGTTCAACGTCCGGTCTATTATATCAGTGAGGTACTCATCGAGTCCAAGCAAAGGTATCCGCATTGGCAGAAGCTGGTGTATGGAGTTTTTATGGCAAGCCGGAAGCTTAAACAATACTTCCAAGGGAACCCAATTACGGTGGTCAGTTCTGCTCCTTTGGGAGATATCATCCAGAACCGGGAAGCAACTGGCCGGATTGCCAAGTGAGCTATAGAGCTTGGGCCACACGGTTTGAAGTATGTGCCTCGGACGGCGGTTAAGTCTCAAGCACTTGTTGATTTCATCAATGATTGGGCGGAAATGCAAGCACCTGAAGAAAAGCCGGATCACACATATTGGACCATCCATTTTGACGGATCCAGGCAATTGGAAGGCTCGGGGGCTGGAGTTGTATTAACTTCCCCACGAGGTGATAAGTTTTGTTATGTTCTCCGCTTAATGTTCCCTTGTACTAACAATGCAGCTGAGTATGAAGCCTTGCTCCATGGTCTCCGGATGGCCAAGGAGATGAATCTAAGTCGAGTTAAGTGCTTCGGTGACTCGGACCTCGTGGCTCAGCAAGTGTCTGGCACTTGGGACTCCAAGGACCCACTCATGGCAGCATATCATCGTGAGGTGGATATTGTTGCAGGTCATTTTAAAGGCTATCAGGTGGACCACGTGGACCGGCGGAAAAATGAAGCGGCAGACGCCTTAAGCCGGCTGGGCTCTCAGCGCAAACCGGTCCCGCCCAATGTTTTTCTGGATGTGCTGCACAACCCATCGGTCAAGATCCCTGGTGAAGCGGATTTGGCTATTCCTGATCCGGAGGCTCAATTGGTGGCAGCTCTTCATGTTATTCCGGATTGGATGATTCCTTACCTGGCGTACAAGAACCGGGGCGAGTTACCAGAGGATGAGACTCTGGCCCGACAGATAATCCGGCGATCCAAGTCCATGACTATTATCAACGGCGAGTTGCATCATTGCAGTGTGTCAGGAGCATTTCAACGCTGTGTGTCTCCTGAAGAAGGCCGTGAAATTTTGTGTGAGATCCACGAAGGAGATTGTGGTCACCACGCCGGTTCAAAATCTCTGGTGGCTAAAGCGTTTCGCCATGGCTTCTATTGGTTAACTGCTCATGCTGATGCGGAGGATCTGGTCAGATGATGTGATGGTTGCCAAAGGTTTTCAAGACGTGCTCATGTACCGGCTCAAGAATTGAGAATGATTCCAATTACTTGGCCGTTTGCGACTTGGGGGCTAGATATGGTTGGGCCTTTCAAAAGGTCCAAAGATAAGAAGACCCACCTCCTGGTGGCGGTTGACAAGTTTACAAAGTGGGTGGAGGCAGAACTTGTTAGCAAGTGTGATGCGGCCACGGCGGTTCAGTTCATCAAAAAAGTGATTTTCTGGTTTGGCTTTCCACACAGTATCATCACAGATAATGGTACCAATTTGTCCAAAGGTGCCATGAAGGAGTTCTGCGAACGGGAGCACATCCGGCTCGACGTTTCATCAGTGGCACACCCACAATCCAATGGTCAAGCAGAAAGGGCTAATCAAGAGATCTTGAGAGGCATCAAGCCCCGGCTCATGGTTCCTTTGCAGAGAACGCCGGGTTGTTGGGTAGAAGAATTACCATCTGTGTTATGGAGCATCAATACAACACCCAACAGATCAACAGGATACACACCGTTCTTCATGGTTTATGGAGCGGAGGCGGTTCTCCCCAGTGATATCCGTCATGATTCACCTTGTGTGATGGCTTATATTGAAGCGGACAACGAGACAACATGGCAAGATGCTCTGGACCGGTTGGATGAAGAGCGTGACATAGCAGCCGCCCGATCGGTGATTTACCAACAGGATCTTCGTCGTTATCACAGTCGCCGAGTCAGAACCAGAACCTTTCAGGACGGAGATTTGGTGCTTCGTCTCATCCAAGATCAGACTGACATGCATAAGCTATCCCCACCTTGGGAGGGGCCTTTCATGGTCAGCAAGAATCTGCACAATGGGTCATACTATCTGATCAATATTCGAGAGCATAAGGACTCACGTACATCAGAGGAAGAGACCAACAGGCCGTGGAACATAGCTCATCTTCGGCCTTACTATACCTGAGCCATTGGCTCTACTTATGTACATATTACGACAATGTATATATTATGATTAAATATAATAAACCAGAACCTCAGCTAAAGCGGGGTATGTGTTCTTTTACATCATGTGTGGTTACACGGAGTTGCTCTAAAGCGGCCTCCGGTTTACCCCTTGAGTTCACTTTTTAAAAGCATCATGTTATATCACTTGGGGGTTTGGTCGTGTCCGAACCAAGACAATACCTCTTGATAGGCGAGAGCCACCAGATCACTTGGGGACTTGGTCACGTCTGAACCAGTCATGCCTCTTGATCGGCCTAAGGCCACAGAATCACTTGGGGGCTTGGTCGAACCCGAACCATTGCCATGCCACTTGATCGGCATAAATGCCACGGTTTCATTTGGGGACCTGGCTGACTAGAACCATAGTTACACCTAACGGGAGCTTGGTCGTGTTCGGCCATGGTAACGCCATCTGATCATCTCAAATAAACCTTTTTTTGCAAACGGTTTTGTCATTGCATTTGCTTCACACTTTTCTTTGAAAGGTTTTTCTTTCTTTTTATTGCGTTTTCTAAACCAACAAAGTTTTCAACCGGTTCACACTGTCAATTGACGGAACACGGTTCATTTCAGTCCAGAGACTATTTACCCGGTTTGATCTTTTTTGTTAACATCCTCTTATGGAGTAACACGATGTTTATTATAACCCGGCACGGTTTACATGGTAAACCGGCGTCGTATATATATGGGAGCTGCTATCTCCTCCAACAGTGTGGGTTTATAAAACTCCGCTTCAATATTGGCCAAGCCAACTTCACGCTCAACGATGGCAGGTATTATGTATCTCAAAAATTTGGTCATATACTTAAAAAAATTCGGATGTTTTGATTTCATGTATGTAGACATCATATTCCGCCTGACGGTACAACCGCGGTGGCACTTGAAGATTTTTTATTGCAGAAAGTACTTTGGAAAGTTCATCACCCAAAGGAAGAGCAAGTGGCAGCAATTATGCACGAAGGCATATAAACATCAAAAGTATCAGCTAGACTATTACAAGGCAACATGGTGCCCATAATAAGATCATTGTTTTTCGCAAAGGAGAAGCAGTTTTAAACCGGCTTCCGGTTCAAGCTTGGTCACCAGCCTGGCCTGATGGTTGTGGATCATCCTGCGCCGCTTCAGCTTCAGTTTCTCTACCCAGCGGCTGGAAATCAACAGTTGTCCAGTCGATTCCCATTAATGCTTGAAAAACAGCTTCATCATGGATCAGCAACGATGGGTCAATATCGGGAGCGTAAGTATGCTTACGGATTGGAGGGATAAGATTTTCCGCTTCATGAATTCGTGCAGCTATTCGCTTGTTTTGATTGTCATATTGGGCTTGATAATAAGACAAGTCTGCTTCTTCAGCCAATTGACAAGCTAGCGAACGCACGTCCCGGTTTATTGCTCGCAGATCCGCTTCACCAAACTCTGACCCGTCTTCCTTCAAGCTGGGATAGCCCTGAGCCGCTTCAATAGGATCAAAATCCGGCACCCAAGCTTTTGCCCGGATTAAGGCATTGATTGCACTGGTTCGAGCAGCAGATTTCTTCAGCTCTTCAACCCGGGCAGGAAGCACCGACAGTTTCATCAGAGTGTCCTGAATCAAGGTGGGCGCCGGCTTGTTGTGGGATGCGGTACAGATGATCTGCTGTGCACCAGTGTACAGTTGTTCGACCAACGTATAGGCGGCTTTCAATTTCTTCCGCACATCTGACCCCAAGTGACCAATGCGTGTCCCTGAAATATCATAAAGGGTTAACAAACCGGCAGCTCTGTAAGAAGGCAGAGTCAATTCAGAAGTCAAACTGGCTTACCAAAGATAGCAGTGGTCATGGCATGCACGTGCCGCTTTATGCTGGTCAGTTCATCCGCCACCGGTTTTAGTGCAGCCTCGGCATCCTCTGCTCGTTTGATTAAAGCAGACTTTTCAGTGGCCCAATCCGCCCGCTTCTTCTTGAAGCTCTCCTTAAGCTGTTCCATGGCGCTTAAAGCGCTGGATAATTCCTCTTTTGCTTTGTAGGCTTCAGCTTGTTGGGTTTTCAGGTTTTCTTGGAGATCAGCGACTTGGCTTTCTTTTGTCTTCAGCTCAGCCTGCATGCAGACAGTTATATGCTTCAACAAAACGGTACAAGGATTGAAGTACCAACCACATAACAAGTTATGCACTTGGCACTTGGGGGCTAATACATATTCGATCTTCATCTTTCAATTGCTTAGAAAGTCCCAAGATCAATACAAGTATTCAACTTGGCACTTGGGGGCTAATGGCTATTTGCTCATATATATTCTGATGCGGTAATCTCAATTACTTAAAGTACCGGTTTAACTACGCTAAGTTGAACCGGCCCTTGGGGACTACATCAGCGAATTTCAAAGCATTAAGATTTATATTAGTAAGTCCCGGTTTGAAAGAAGATTATAAACCAGCCCTTGGGGGCTAGGAGAGTCAGCAAGAATTGAAGCATACAAGCAGGAAAGAGCATATGGAAGTTACCTCATATTTATCTTTCATCATATTAAGCAGACCGGCTTCATAGTCATGACTGGTATACAGCCGGTTCAGGTAGCCGGAATGGATATCTTGGGCGTTCAGAGCAGCGTAAGTTGCCAGATCAGCATTCCACTTGCCTTTGCCAAAGACAGCAAATTCTTCCATGGCAAAATGTTTGGACAAAGCGGCAGGATTGCTTGGCTCGGTATGGCCAGTGCCAGTAATGACAACCACATCATCCTTGGTATCGACGGTTTGCACTGGGGCTGTTGGCTTGACAGTAGGCTTTGTTGGACCGGTGGATTTCTCAATCCGGATGGAGCTTGTGGGCTGATTGACAGGATTTGAGGTATCAATAGGTCTCTCTTCAGCAATAAGATCGTCGTCTTGCTACGGTGGATCATTGGGTATATCCTCAAGAATAGCCGCTTCAAGATCTGGTGTTTTGCCCGGTTCAAGGACGGCATCCTCTTCGGCCGCTTTGTCCAGGCGACCCTTCTTACTTGGCCTAGGCTTGGCCCTGAAAGGAATAACAAAATCAAATACAACATATGTTCCAAGGCGATGTGCTGCAAATATTATGATAAATATAGCTTACCCAAGCACCGTTTTGAGCGGTGGCAGCTGAGTAGCCGATGACTCGCCAGAGGATGAGTGGGAAGTAACCTGGTAATCGGAGTCAGATGGATTAAGAGGTTGACGAAAGCAACCCGCTTTAGGACAAGCACTGACAAGCAAATTAGAGACATCTGAACGGCGTTTCCGAACCGGACTGTTCGGTAAACCGGCGGAGGTAACTACCTGGCCGCTGTGCTGGGTTGTGCGACGAGTTTCGTGCTGTTGGGTCTTCATAAGAAATTTGGGATCCAAATAAGCAAGAGGATGAGAAAATTTAACTTTCCGGTTTGCCTGACATATTTAGTGAAGGCAAAGGTTCTGAATCGGAAGAGAGAATAATTACCTCTGCAGCATCAGCGTGGCTGGCTTCGGCATCATCCTGACAAATATCATCATCGATAAGACGCATGACAAATAAGCCAAGTGAGTCAAGCCCTACCTCAAGGTCCGGATTATCCACATCATCATCAGGGGCCGGATTAGAGGATGCAGTGGTTCTTTTCCTGTGGGAGTCTTTTTCACAGCTTTAGTCTTTTGCCGGGTTGCTCTTTCTGGTTTGTCTGGTTTTTCTGGTTTCTCCTGCGGCAGTTTCTTGCTCCAAAACGGATCATTGCCCTGATTACACAGATACTGATATTAAACAATGACCAGATATATCAATAACAGATTCAGCAAAAAGAAAAATCAAAGCCTTACAGCTGGCGGTTTGTTGGTGGTACAGAAGGGAAGCAGGCCATTTTTAGCACAGATGTGTTCCGGTTCATTCAGCATCTTATTCACAGCCTCTGTGATTTCTTCATCGGTGAGCTGGATGTTGGAATGTCGCAGTGGGTCATCAACACTGCCAGTATACTCGCACATCAAACCGGAGCGCTGACTAAGGGGCAGTATGCTCCATGATATCCAACAGCGAGCGAGATCAACCCCTGTTAAACCGTTGGCCATAAAGGCTCTGAGCTTCGGAAGTTGAGGAGCATATCTGCTTCTCTCCTGGGCAGTCAACCTTTGTGGAAAGGGGTGTGTATTGCTGAGCCGCTCCGGATGAAAGCCAGGCAAGGGATTTTCACCAGCAGGGGAGGTGTCTTTGCAATAGAACCATGTCTGATTCCACTCTTTGGGGTGGCTGTGCAGTTTGGCGTGAGGGTATGTGACCTCTTTCCTTTTCTGAATCGCCACGCCACCCAACTCTGTATTGGAGCCGTTAGTAAACTCAGTACGGCGGTTTAGATGGAAAAGGTCTCTGAACAATTCCACTGTGGGCTCCTCTTGAAAGAACGCCTCACAGAGCACTTGGAAGTGACACATATTGGTAACAGAGTTGGGGCCTGTGTCTTGTGGATGGAGTTGGAAATCGGCTAAAACATCCCGGTAAAATTTAGAACCGGGCGGCTTAAAGCCCCGGGCTAAGTGATCTACGAAAACAACGACCTCTCCTTCTTGAGGTGTGGGAGGGCATTCTTTGCGAGGAGCCCTCCAATGGATGGTATCTTTGCTGCATAAAGCACCGATCAGGACTAAATCGTCCAGCTGAGCCTCTGTGACGCGAGAAGGAACCCAATTGCACTCATATACTTGCTTGGCCATGATGAAATCTACAAGGTAGAAGATCCCGGTTCAAAAATGCATTGATTAAGGTACATTGGTATGTGCAATGTTAAACCGGAGACAGATCTATCTAAACCGGAGTTTTATGAAGCAACAACATCTGGCGGTTCAACAAGGGGACTAATGGTATATACCGGTTTGGCAATTTTTTCTACAAGGTTAAACCGCCTGTTCTAAGCATTGAAACAGCTGAGATTGCGGATGGATAAGTATGCAGAAACAGATTTCACAAGATTTCTCTACAGCGTTGGATCTGAAGCAAGTTCAGAAAATAAGAAAAATATTCAAAAGCTCAAAGCAGAACAGTATTGAATCAATGGGAAGAAATATATGTGAGATCTATGGTCTTGGGCATGAAACTAAAGGCGGATACTAAAAGCCACCACTACATAGAGCAAGGGTTCACAGATGCATCCAGGAGCTAGTATATGAACACGAACAGGTGATGAACACTGCAAGAACACGAAACCCTAGAACAGATCTGTGTTGAGAAGAGCAGAAGGCTTACCAGAGTTGAGGAAGACGCGGAAGGTTGCTGCGGTGCTCTGGTGCGTTCAGGTTGATGCAGCGGCCAAGGTTGGTCTAGAAGTTGACGGCGGCGGCGGAGCTCCGAGGCTGGCGAAGCGAGGAAGACGAAGAAGAAAGGCACAAAGGGGGGAAAAGAAATGACCCTTCGGTCCTATTTATAAGGCAAAAGGACATGTGTCAGGCGCGACAACCAAGGGGCCACGAAACGGAGTTGTCGCCTTGATTTCCGTAGATCTATTAAACAAAGAAGCATAATGGATAGCTTCGTTATGACAGGTGACGTCACTCCGGTTTACAGCAATCAGAGAAGATGACATCATGGCGGTTTACCAATTTATGAGAAGATGTTGAAGATGAAGTTTTTGTTAAAGGATTGACATGAACCCGTTCAAATCAATCTGGGGCCTAATGTTGGGGATATTACTGCTGGGCGTAAACCGGCCTATCTGGGCCGGGTCAACTTCATCAGTAGTTCAAGAGTGCTAAAGCCCAAGAAGACAGATGAGGGCCAAAGGCCCGTAGTCGGTTTAGGACTTGTAGTTGATAAACCGGTATTAGTATTTAAACATGTATTGTAAGTTAGGAATAAGGAGAGACCAACCCGGATACAAATATGGACCGGTGTTGGGACTTTGTGAACCGACGGGCGTCGCCCGTGTATATAAGGGGACGACCCGGCGGCGGTTCAAGGACAACAGACAACAACTCGAGACATAGGCGAAGCTTGTTTGCTCCCTAGTCATCGAAACCCCATCAATTCCATCACAACTAGACGTAGGCTTTTACCTTCATCGAAGGGGCCGAACTAGTATAAACTCTCTTGCGTCCCTATGTCCCCTTTAACCCCTTCAAGCTAACCCGTCGCGATGGCTCCATGACTAAGTCCTTTCTCTAGGACATCTGCCGTGACAAAACCACGACAGTGCGGGTATGTAAAACAGGTATAACGATCGGTATGAGAGACCACCTGGGTATTCCCTTGTATGTCAAAGCTTCTTGCTCCCTTGGTGCTTCCCTCCCGTGATGGGTCCGATGATCTAGCTATCAGACAGGGCCTCCAGAGAATAGGGTCCTGAAAGGAAGAAAATGATAAAGATATATTGGTACCGAGGTGGTTGAACCGCATTATGGGACGTGCCATAGCCGTGCCTCCGCCTATACCCATGGTATCTTTAGTGCGTAGTTATGTACGCGCGGCGTAAATTTTGTCGCTTGACTGGGACTAGGACGGAGGCCGAATTGCTAGAAGAGCTCTAAATGCGCCTGGTGATTCTATAGCAGGTTATTTCGGACTCGCTTGAATGTGTCTGTGGACCTTGTCACCGAATTGGCGGTTTGCCTCAAACGGCTGCTTTGCACTTCTGCTGCAAGGGTCGCAGTGTGTTCCTCTGTGCGGAGCGAGCGTTCCGTGTTTCCGTTAACTGTTATAACCCCGCGAGGCCTTGGAATTTTGAGCTTGAGGTATGCATAATGCGGTACCGCATTGAATCTAGCGAATGCGGTTCGTCCGAGTAGTGCGTGATAGCCACTGCGGAAGGGGACGATATCGAAGATTAACTCTTCGCTTCGGAAGTTATCCGGAGATCCGGAGACCACTTCCAGTGTGATTGAGCCCGTGCAACAAGCCTCTACACCTGGTATGACACCTTTGAAGGTGGTTTTTGTGGGTTTGATCCTCAAGGGGTCTATACCCATTTTGCGCATCGTATCCTCATAAAGTAGGTTCAGGCTGCTGCCACCGTCCATAAGGACTCGAGTGAGGTGGAATCCATCAATTATAGTATCAAGGACCAATGCGGAAGAACCGCTATGACGGATACTAGTGGGGTGGTCCCTGCGATCAAAAGTGATCGGACAAGAAGACCATAGGTTGAACTTTGGGGCAACTGGCTCCATCGCGTAGACGTCCCTGAGTGCATGCTTCCGTTCCCGCTTGGGGATATGGGTTGCGTATATCATGTTCACCGTTTTCACTTGGGGAGGAAATTTCTTCTGTCCTCCTGTGTTCGGCGGTCGGGGCTCCTCCTCGCCGTCGTTATGCAGCCCCTTTTCCTTACTTTTGGCATTCAACTCGCCGGCCTGTTTGAACACCCAGCATTCTCTGTTGGTGTGGTTGGCTAGCTTATCGGGGGTGTCGTGAATTTGACACGAGAGGTCGAGTATGCGGTCCAAACTGGACGGGCCCGGATTGTTTCTTTTGAACGGCTTTTTCCGCTGACCGGATTTAGATCCACTGAATCCGGCATTGACTGCCGTGTCTTCGGCATTATCGCCGTTGTTGCGGCGCTTGTATCTGTTGCGACGTGGCTTTTCGTTGCTGTCTCTGGCCTCCGATGTGCCAGGGTTGCTTGCTGTGTTGTTGCTACGGGCCAACCAGCTATCCTTGCCCGCGCATAAGCGGGTCATGAGTGTTGTGAGGGCTGGCATGGACTTTGGCTTCTCTTGGCCGAGATGTCCGGCGAGCCACTCATCACGGATGTTATGTTTAAAGGCCGCTAGGGCTTCGGCATCCCGACAGTCCACAATTTGGTTCTTTTTGCTTAGGAACTGAGTCCAAAATTTCTTGGCTGACTCTCCGGGCTGTTGTGTTATGTGACTTAAATCATCAGCATCCGGTGGTCGCACATAAGTGACCTGGAAGTTGTCCAGGAATGCGTTTGCCAGGTTCTCCCAACTTCCGATGGAGTTTGCTGGCAAGTTATTTAGCCAATGCCAAGCTGGTCCTTTGAGTTTTAACAGGAGGTACTTGATGGCGTGTAGATCATCCCCGCGGGCCATGTGAATGTGGAGGAAGAAATCATCTATCCATACCGTGGGGTCAGTAGTACCATCGTATGATTCAATGTTCACGGGTTTAAACCCTTCTGGGAATTCATGGTCCATTACTTCATCAGTGAAGCATAGGGGGTGTGCGGCGCCTCTGTGCCGGGCTATGTCACGACGCAGTTCGTACAAGTCTTGGCTGCTGTGTTCGGCCCGGTCAGATTTGTTTTTAGTATATCTGGCATGACGGTCGTCGTCGTGTGTTGGGGCGCGCCCTCGTGATCCGAAAACCAATCTTTTGTGTCCTGCTTTGTTTTCCAATACGTCTCGCAGGTCCTGCATGTTACCACAGGCCTTGTTGTTCTTGTTTGACTGGCGACGGGGTGTGGGCTGGACTTCGGGCTTATATGCCACTTTGTCTCGGCCATGAGGTGGTCGGTCTGCCGCATCATACGCTGGAAGCGCAGGCTTTAATGCTTCCTCTTCGAGTTGAGGTAGCAACCTGCGCTTTGGAAAAATTTTGATTGGAAGCTCGAGTTCGTGTTCCTCGGCTGCCAGGACCTCAGTCCATCTATCTGCTAGCAGATCTTGCTCGACTTGAAGCTGTTGTTGCTTTTTCTTCAGGCTTTTTGCTGTGGAAATAAGATGGCGCTTGAAGTGCTCCTGTTCGACGGGATCCTCAGGAATGATAAATTCTTCATCGCCGAGGCTCACCTCATCTTTGGAGAGAGGCATGTAATTTTCATCCTCTGATTCTCCGTCTGCTGCCTGTTCCTCGGAGCTGGCTTGCCCATCCTCCTACTCAAAGCCTGACTAGAGGGGATTGTCTTCGTCTTCGGCACTATTTGCAGCGTTATTGTCTCCTGTGCCGGTATCGCTGTTTTTGCTATGGCGGGGCTTAGAGCGGCGCCGATGACGCCGGTTCTTGGATTGCTTCTCGGGGGGATTATCCTCCGTTGCCTTATTGCCATCGCTTTCTTTGGGGGTGTCCACCATGTATATATCATACGATGAGGTGGCAGTCCCAGCGCCCTGTGGGCGGTGGTTCCTGTTTGTCTCCCGCATCGTCGTCCATACCGTCGATGTCTTCGGAGTCGAAGTCGAGCATGTCGGTTAGGTCATCGACAGTGGCTACTAAGTGGGTGGTGCGTGGAGAACGAATTTCTTCGCCGTCCGCTTCCCACTCGAGCCGGACATAGTTCGGCCAAGGGTCTCCTGACAAGGAGAGAGACCGTAATGAGTTTAGCATGTTGCCTAGGGGCGAGTGCTAAAAGATATCCGCATAGGTGGACTCCATGATCGGTGCCCAATCAGATTGGATGGGCACGAACGCGAGCGATTCGGAGTCTGTGGCCGGGGATGAATCCGAGTGTCCGGCAACACAGATCTCATAGGAGGTGAAGTCAGTATTCGGCTCTACCATCGCTGAGTGTGCGGCCTCCGTGGCAGGGTCCATCCTCCCGTCCTCGGGCGGCGTGATCTGTTCCGGATTGAGGGACAGTAGTTACAGGTGTGATCTCCTGAACACTGTCCCATGGAAGAGATAAATCATGCTCATCGTGACTGTGCGGCGTACCTGACATGGGTTCGAATTTGTCAAAGATCAAGTCTCCACGGATGTCGGCGTTGTAGTTTAAGCTTCCAAACCTGACCTGATGGCCAGGGGCGTAGCTCTCGATCTGCTCCAGATGGCCGAGCGAGTTGGCTCACAGTACGAAGCCGCCGAATACAAAGATCTGTCGGGGGAGGAAAACCTCACCCTGGATCGCATCGTTGCCGATGATCGAAGGAGCCATCAAGCCTTATGATGATGACACAGTGGAACTCTCAATGAAAGCACCAATGTCGGTGTCAAAACCGGCGGATCTCGGGTAGGGGCTCCCGAACTGTGCATCTAAGGCGGATGGTAACATGAGGCGGGGGACACAATGTTTCCCCAGGTTCGGGCCCTCTCAATGGAGGTAATACCCTACTTCCTGCTTGATTGATCTTGATGACATGAGTATTAAAAGAGTTGATCTACCACGAGATCGGAGAGGCTAAACCCTAGAAGCTAGCCTATGGTATGATTGTTGTTGTCCTATGGACTAAAACCCTCCAGTTTATATAGACACCGGAGGGGCTAGGGTTACACAGAGTCGGTTATAAGGGAGGAGATCTACATATCCGAATCGTCAAGCTTGCCTTCCACGCAAAGAAGAGTCCTCTCGGTGTCAAAATCGGCGGATCTCGGGTAGGGGTTCGCAAACTATGCGTCTAGGCCGGATGGTAATAGGAGGCAAGGGACACGAAGTTTTACCCGGGTTCGGGCCCTCTTGATGGAGGTAAAACCCTACGTCCTGCTTGATTAATATTGATGATATGGGTAGTACAAGAGTAGATCTACCATGAGATCAGAGAGGCTAAACCCTAGAAGGTAGCCTATGGTATGATTGTTGTTGTGTATGTTGTCCTACGGACTAAAACCCTCCGGTTTATATAGACACCGGAGAGGGCTAGGGTTACACAAAGTCGGTTACAATGGTAGGAGATCTACATATCCGTATCGCCAAGCTTGCCTTCCACGCCAAGGAAAGTCCCTTCCGGACATAGGATGAAGTCTTCAATCTTGTATCTTCATAGTCCAGGAGTCCGGCTGAAGGTATAGTCCGGCTATCCGAATACCCCCTAATCCAGGACTCCCTCAGTAGCCCCTGAACTAGGCTTCAATGACGATGAGTCCGGCGCGCAGATTGTCTTCGGCATTGCAAGGCGGGTTCCTCCTCCAAGTACTTCATAGAAGATTTTTAACACAAAGATAGTGTCCGGATCTGCAAAATAAGTTTCCACATATTGCCATAGAGAGAATAATATTTACACAAATCTAATCTGCTGACGTATTTCGTAGTGTGACACACCACGGCCAAGCCTTTATCCGAGTCGTTTCATTATCCCACCTCAGTGTGTCATGCGAGGCGGTTTCCTTGGCACATCTTGCTAAAGCAGAGATCGTGTCCCCTTATTCCGGGATTCTCATCAATACGGGCGTGGGTAACCCAACCGCGCCATTGATTACGGCGCTTGGAGATAAGCGAGTTTTACCAGGCTGGTGGGGACACGTAGTTGCGTCTACCCATATAAGGGGATAAGGATCCACCTTCTCACCTACGCCTTCTTCCTCCTTTGCCTATCCATTCTCGCGCACTCGAGCTCCAGCGCCCAAGCCCGCACTCCCCACCTCAACCTTCTCCAGCCATGTCCGGAGCGGGAGGCAAGTGGATGGTCTCCTCCGTCACGGAGGGACACATCAAAAAACTGAGGAAGGCCGGATACTTGTCTAACGACATCGCGTACCGGCTTCCCGAAAAGGGGCAGCTCATCCCCACCCCTAGGCCCCATGAGAGGGTGGTGTTCCTCCCCCATTTCCTCCGCGGACTGGGCTTCCCTCTCCACCCATTTGTCTGGGGGCTCATGTTCTACTATGGCCTGGATTTCCACGATCTGGCCCCGAACTTTGTCCTCAACATCTCGGCGTTTATTGTCGTGTGCGAGGCTTTCCTCCGCATCCGCCCCCATTTCGGCCTATGGCTCAAGACTTTCAATGTCAAGCCGAAGGTGGTGCGCGGCAACCAGGCGGAGTGTGGAGGCGCCATGGTGGGCAAGATGCCCAACGTCTTATGGCTCGAGGGCTCCTTTGTGGAGACCCTGAAGGGGTGGCAATCGGGGTGGTTTTACATCACCGAGCCGCGTGACCCCGAATGGGTCGCATCCCCCGAGTTTCGATCCGGACCCCCTACGCGGCTCACCTCCTGGAAGGAGACGGGCCTGTCGTGGGGTAAAAAAGGAGAGCTGACCAGACTCCAAACATGCGTCCAAACCCTGGTGGACAAGAAGTTCAAACTTGTCAACGTAGTCCAGGTTATGCTCATCCGCCTGATCCTCCCGTGTCAACAGCGGGCTTTCAACCTGTGGGAGTTCGACCTAGCGCGGCACCAAACTCTGAGCAGGCTCTTCGACACGACGTACGAAGATGCCTGGAAGGTGCTTTTCAAGGGCGCCGAGGCTCCCGCATCCGCTACCGAGGATCGCGGATTCAGTACACAGCGTCATGCTCATGCGGTAAGCTATTTTTTCCTTTTACAAGGTATTAGTTTTTCATAGTTTGACTCTATGCGGGATCTAAGCTCCCTTACCTTTGACAGGATTGGCAGGTGACATCCGGACAGATCAACTGTCCGGCTCCTTTGCCCGAAGGCCCAGCGGACGCTCGCTTGGTGAAGCTGCTGGTTCCGGCACCCTATGTGGTGCCGGAGAAGAAAGCCACGAAAAAGGCCACGGGGACTCGAAAGAGTGCCCGACGCCATGAGGTGTCGGATCCATCATCCGACGGTTCCGAGGCGCATTCCTCCCGTGAAGACAAGGAGGAAGAAGAAGAGACCTCTCCCCCTCCAGCGGGAGGAGAGAAGAAAAGGAAGGCCGCCCTCTCTGGGGAGGCCGGAGGGTCCAAGAAGGGGAAAACCCTTCCTCCGGACTACTCCACCGACGCCGACGACGGCGGAGAGGAGTGGCCGCCCAGGGCCAAGCCCCTGGCAAAATCGTAAGTATCCGGATACCAGAGTAATTAATAGCATTCGTTTATTGCACAGCTTTCCCTTATGTCGAATATGTTTATGTAGCCCACCCAAAGACCGGCTCGACGCGTCGTCGAGCGGCTCACTGGACTCGTCGGATGTGAACTCGCTTCTGACGGCTTCCTCCCCCCGCCCTACGGACGACACCGAAGTGTTGTCCCAACAGGTTCCAAGCCGGGAGGAGGTGGTCCTGGAGGCGCCGCAAGGCGACCTCCCGGACTCCAGGAGTAAAGGGGATGAAACCCCCCAAGGCTCCAAGTCCGGCTCTAGGCCGGACACCGCTCCGGAACCTTCAAAGGTTCCAGAGTTCGGCGGGGGACCTTCTTCCAAGAGGAGCAAGCCCACCGTGCCGGTGACCCCCGTCCAACCGGAGGCGCCGGACAATCTGTTGGAGACGCTCCAAGGCGCCTCCATCGACGAGGAGCACCACACCATTATGAGTGCGGTGGTCCAGAAGGTTCAGTCCATCAAGAGCGGACTGACTGAAGCTTGTACTAGCCTTTTAACAGGCTTTGAGGTAAGTAAAGAATGTGTAAATAATATTACCGGATAGACAGTAGCCCCTGATGCTCTGTTTGGCGTTCGGGAAGAAAAGCCGAATAGAGGATCAAATAAAATTTGCAGGAGTCTAACAAAAAGGAGTCAATATGTGTATGCAGGCTTCTCTGCTTGCGTCCGCCGCACTCACTGCGGAAGTGGACACGCTAAAGCAGAACCTTGAGCGGTCCGAGCAAGAGCTCGGGCGTGCCAAGAAGCAGCTTGAGGACAATGAAGGTAAGAAATTCCTTGTTTAAATATATATACAAAGGTGCAATTGCAAAAAATGACAGGATTATCGTGGCTATTGTAGGGGCCACGTCTGAGGTGGCGACCCTTAAGCAAGCGCTGGTCGAGGCCGAGAAGAGGGCGGCCACGGAGCGCACCGAGCGGGAGAAGTATGAGGCCGAGGTTGGCAAGGTATGGCGAGAGCTCCAGGCTCTCATGGAAAAACATGAGAGTTTGGAGCTTGACTCAAAGACGCGAGCGTCCGAGCTCGCGGTGGCTATTGAAAATGCCAAGTCTGCCAAGGCCGAATCCCAGAAGACCCTCCAGGAGTTGGATGAGGTGAAGAAGATAGCGGCGGGTAAGGCATTCTTTATGCAAAGCAAACACATAAACGTGAGTTACTTGTTACTTACCCGAATCCAAAGCTCTCCAGGAGCGTTCGCAGATCTTCCCCGGAGTGTGTCCGATGCCGCCGCATTCTATCAAGCCGGGGAGGGCAGCTCGACAGAGAAGGTGTTCTGGTCTCAGTATGCTGAGGCCGGACACCCTGTGCCCCTGAGCGACCAGCTGAAGCAATTGGTCGAGCTCCACAAGGCGGCCGAACAGGCCATGAAGGGCCTCATAGTTTGGCTGTGGCCTGGAGAGGCTCTGCCTGGGAGCTATTTCGGGCTGGTGCGGCGGCTCGTGGAGGCCTGTCCAAGGCTCGAAGTCATCAAGCGCTCCGTCTGCATTGAAGGTGCCCGTAGGGCCCTTGCCCGTGCTAAGGTGCACTGGGGCAAGCTGGATGCTGAGAAACTTGTGAAGGGCAGGCCACCGCCGGGGAAAGAGCATCGCAAGCCCGAGAATTATTATAAGGATGTACTGAAGGGTGCCTGCCTTGTGGCGGATGAATGTTCTAGGGATGTAATTTTTTAGTGAAACTTGCTCGGTTTGTCCTGTGCGCTGAAAACTTGTTCATATGCGCTAAGCAATGCTGTTGGAATTTAAAATATTACCTTCTGTGCGGTTGTTTATCAATTCTGAGAGATGGCAAGTCGTCGGCTTCTGCCCCCATGCCGCTAGTGCTGGGGTGTTCGGGGATAAACCTGAGCGCTCTTTTTCCCATGTTTGGGTCCTTCGAGGGAGGCGCTCAGCCCAACGAACAAGGCAATCAGACTATAATGCGTGAACACTCTCACTTAGCCATAGAATTCTATAATTTTAAATTTCGGCGAAGCCTCTGGTATTCGGAAGACTGAGTTTGGGGCGCTATCCACGCCTTGGCCGGACAGAGCCGGCTCGTCGCTCTAAGCGGCATAAGTCGTTAGGGACTCGAAAAACCTCTCGAATAGCGACCAGCTCTCGCTTCATCATCATAGTCAGTTTTAGCTTTCTCCACTGAGGTGCTCGACCCAGCTCAACTGGGGCACAATCGCAGTGGTTCTCCTAGTGCTACCTTAGCCGATATAGCGGAACGTAAGGCACTAAAACATAGGAGCCGGGCAAACCCAACTATTGACCCAAGACATGATTCGGAGCCGATGCATATAATGCTATAAGTTCGGGGTGCCACACTTGTTAAAGTGTTCGGACTTCTCACACCATATTGAGGGGTACTAAAGCCCCTGGCGTATTTAGGCCGTACCAAAGTGTAGGGGTGCAATATGTCGTTAAGGAACATATATATATATATATATATATATATATATATATATATATATATATATAAGAGTAATGCAAAAATAGACAAAAGCTATGCACTGTTTATTAAAGAGGGCTGCGATCAAAGCAGAACGATACAAATAATGCGATAAGCAAAAGGTTGGACTATGTAACGTGTCCGT
>NC_053023.1:696242855-696258551 GCF_003073215.2 Triticum urartu | reverse complement strand
TATGGTGGGTGTATGATACCGGCGAAAGGTGCGCGGTATTAGAGAGGCTAGCAAAGGTGGAAGGGTGAGAGTGCGTATAATCCATGGACTCAACATTAGTCATAAAGAACTCATATACTTATTGCAAAAATCTACAAGTTATCAAAGCAAAGTATTACGCGCATGCTCCTAGGGGGATAGATTGGTAGGAAAAGACCATCGCTCGTCCTCGACCGCCACTCATAAGGAAGACAATCAATAAATAAATCATGCTCCGACTTCATCACATAACAGTTCACCATACGTGCATGCTACGGGAATCACAAGCTTAACACAAGTATTTCTCAAATTCACAACTACTCAACTAGCACAACTTTAATATCAAGTATCAAACTTCTCATAGTATTCAAAACACTCATAAGAAAGTTTTATTATTAATCTTGTATACCAAGAATATTAGGATTTTAAGAAAATTACCATGCTATTAGGACTCTCAAAATAATCTAAGTGAAGCATGAGAGATTAATAGTTTCTATAAAACAAATCCACCAGCGTGCTCTAAAAGATATAAGTGAAGTACTAGAGCAAAATTATATAACTCAAAAGATATAAGCGAAGCACATAGAGTATTCTAACAAATTCCAAATCATGTATGGCTCTCTCAAAAGGTGTGTACATCAAGGATGATTGTGGTAAACTAAAAAGTAAAGACTCAAATCATACAAGACGCTCCAAGCAAAACACATATCATGTGGTGAATAAAAATATAGCTCCAAGTAAAGTTACCGATAGAAGTAGACGAAAGAGGGGATGCCTTCCGGGGCATCCCCAAGCTTTGGCTTTTAGGTGTCCTTAGATTATCTTGGGGGTGCCATGGGCATCCCCAAGCTTAGTCTCTTGCCACTCCTTGTTCCATAATCCATCAAATCTTTACCCAAAACTTGAAAACTTCACAACACAAAACTTAAAGTAGAAAATCTCGTGAGTTCCGTTAGCGAAAGAAAATAAAAGACCACTTCAAGTTACTGTAATGAACTCAATCTTTATTTATATTGGTTTTATACCTACTGTATTCCAACTTCTCTATGGTTTATAAAATATTTTACTAGCTATTGATTCATCAAAATAAGCAAACAACATACGAAAAACAGAATCTGTCAAAAACAGAACAGTCTTTAGTAATCTGTAGCTAGCGCAAGATCTGGAACCCCAAAAATTCTAAAATAAATTGCTGGACGTGAGGAATTTATCTATTAATCATCTGCAAAAAGATTAACTAAATATCACTCTCCAAATAAAAATGACAGCAGTTCTCGTGAGCGCTAAAGTTTCTGTTTTTTACAGCAAGTAACAAGACTTTCCCCAAGTCTTCCCAACGGTTCTACTTGGCACAAACACTAATTAAACACAAAAAACACAGCCAAAACAGAGGATAGATAAATTATTTATTACTAAACAGGAGCGAAAAGCAAGGAATAAAAATAAAATTGGGTTGCCTCCCAACAAGCGCTATCGTTTAACGCCCCTAGCTAGGCATATAGGCAAGGATAGATCTAGGTATTGCCATCTTTGGTAGGAAATTCTTCAATGAGGCATCTACCATCTTTAGGAATTTCTTTATTTTTATTAATTATCAAAATTTTAGGCACAAGATCAAAAAATTCATTTGTAACAAATGGTTCCTTAATGATAGCAAAAAGATTGGGATGAACACTTATAGATTTGAGATCCGCAGTTTCCTTACTAGATGATTCACCCTTATTTTTAGGGACATACATAATCTTGCAATTTTAGTGGGAGACTTGGAGTTATTCTTTACGGAAGAAAAAGCGGTTCCCAAGTTGGTAATAATATCCTCAATTTTATCGATCCTAGTGGAATCGTGATTCATTTTCTCATTAACTATGGGTTCCTTTTCTTTAATATTTTTCAAAGTAACTCCTACTTTTGATCCATATTGAGAGAATCGGATGTGGATCTTTTTATCCAAATTTTCAATTAACTCTACGGTAGCAACCTTATTTTCAATAATTTCAAGCCTTTGCATTACATGCTCTAAAGTTAATACAGTTCCATTAACCAAAAGAGGGGGTGATCCAAATAAATCTATCATAGCATTATAAGAATCAAAAGTATGGCTACCCAAGAAGTTTCCTCCGGTAATAGTATCAAGAACATATCTGTGCCAAGGAGTAATGCCTACATAAAAATTGCAAAGGAGAATGGTAGTAGATTGCTTCCTAGTAGATCTATTTTGAGCATTGCAAATTCTATACCAAGCATCTTTTAGATTTTCTCCCTCCCTTTGCTTAAAATTTAGAATTTCACTCTCGGGAGACAACGGAGAAGATAAGGAACTAGCATAACGACAAGCAAAGCAAACTAACACACAAGCAAACAAAAAGCAAGCGGGCAAAAAGAGGCAAATAGGAAAGAGAGGAGGATAGAGAGAGAGGGCGAATAAAACGGCAAGGGTGAAGTGGGGGAGAGGAAAACGAGAGGCAAATGGAAAATAATGTAATGCGGGAGATAAGGGTATGTGATGGGTACTTGGTATATTGACTTTTGCGTAGACCTCCCCGGCAACGGCGCCAGAAATCCTTCTTGCTACCTCTTGAGCACTGCCGTTGGTTTTCCCCGAAGAGGAAGGGATGATGCAGCAAAGTAGCATAAGTATTTCCCTCAGTTTTTGAGAACCAAGGTATCAATCCAGTAGGAGGCTACGCGCTGAGTGCCTCGTACCTGCACAAAACAAATAAATCCTCCCAACCAACGTGAATAGGGGTTGTCAATCCCTACACGGCCACTTACGAGAGTGAGATCTGATAGATATGATAAGATAATATTTTGGTATTTTTATGATAAAGATGCAAAGTAAAATAAAGGCAAAGTAAAAAAGCAAAAAATAACTAAGTAGTAGGAGATTAATATGATGAAGATAGACCCGGGGGCCATAGGTTTCACTAGTGGCTTCTCTCGAGAGCATAAGTATTCTACGGTGGGTGAACAAATTACTGTTGAGCAATTGACAGAATTGAGCATAGTTATGAGAATATCTAGGTATGATCATATATATAGGCATCACGTCCGAGACAAGTAGACCGACTCCTGCCTGCATCTACTACTATTACTCCACTCATCGACCGCTATCCAGCATGCATCTAGAGTATTAAGTTAAAAACAGAGTAACGCCTTAAGCAAGATGACATGATGTAGAGGGATAGACTCATGCATATGATGAAAAAACCCCATCATTATCCTCGATGGCAACAATACAATATGTGCCTTGCTGCCCCTACTGTCACTGGGAAAGGACACCGCAAGATTGAACCAAAGCTAAGCACTTCTCCCATTGCAAGAAAGATCAATCTAGTAGGCCAAACCAAACCGATAATTCAAAGAGACTTGCAAAGATAACCAATCATACATAAAAGAATTCAGAGAAGATTCAATTAAATATTGTTCATAGATAGACTTATCATAAACCCACAATTCATCGGTCTCAACAAACACACCGCAAAAAGAGATTACAATCGAATAGTTTCCATAAGAGAGGGGAGACATTGTATTGAGATCCAAAAAGAGAGAAGAAGCCATCTAGCTACATAACTATGGACCCGTAGGTCTGAAGGTAAACTACTCACACTTCATCGGAGGGGTTATGGTGTTGATGTAGAAGCCCTCCGTGATCGATTGCCCCTCCCGCGGAGCTCCGCGAAACAGGCCCCAAGATGGGATCTCGTGGATACAGAATAGTTGGCGGTGGAATTAGGTTTTTGGCTCCGTAACTGGTAGTTTGGGGGTACGTAGATATATATAGGAGGAAGGAGTACATGTGGTGGAGCAACAGGGGGCCCATGAGGGTGGAGGGCGCGTCTGGGGAGTAGGCGCGCCCCCTACCTCGTGGCCTCCTCTTTTATGTCTTGACGTAGGGTCCAAATCTCCTGGGTCTTGTTCATTGAGAAAATCACGTTCCCGAAGGTTTCATTCCGTTTGGACTCCGTTTGATATTCCTTTTCTTCGAAACCCTAAAATAGGCCAAAAAACAGCAATTCTGGGCTGGGCCTCCGGTTAGTAGGTTAGTCCCAAAAATAATATAAAAGTGGATAATAAAGCCAATAATGTCCAAAACGGTAGATAATATAGCATGGAGCAATCAAAAATTATAGATACGTTGGAGACGTATCACACCAACGCGCGAGACAACCGTCACGCCGGATATACTAAAAGCAAATCCGGCCAGGCCGAACATAGCAGACAAGACTCGTATGAACTGCGTCATGATATAGCCTGGCACAGGGGCGCCGCACACCCCCTATGCTTCACCGATCAAGTAATGAGTCATGAATTCCCAGGAGGGTTTAAACCCGTAAACATTGAATCATATGACGGCACCACAGACCCCGCGGTATGGATAGAGGATTTCTTCCTCCACATTCACATGGCCCGCGGGGATGATCTACACGCCATCTAGTATCTCCCGCTAAAGCTCAAAGGGCCGGCTCAGCATTGGCTGAATAGCTTGCTGGCAAACTCCATCGGAAGCTGGGAGAACCTGGCAGATGCATTCCTAGACAACTTCCAGGGCACTTATGTGCGGCCACCGGATGCTGACGATTTAAGTCACATAACACGGCAGCCCGGAGAGTCAGCCAGGAAATTCTGGACTCGGTTCCTAATTAAAAAGAACCAAATTGTCGACTGTCCGGATGCCGAAGCCCTAGCGTCCTTTAAACATAACATCCGTGATGAGTGGCTCAGCCCGACATCTCGGCCAAGAGGAAGCCAAAATCCATGGCAGCCCTCACGACACTCATGACCCGCTTTTGCGCAGCGAAGATAGCTGGTTGGCCGTAGCAACAACACACAAGCAACCCTGGCACATTCAGAAGCCAGAGATAGCAACGGCAAATCCTGACGCAAGAAACACAAGCGCCGCAAAAATGGTGGGAAACGCCGAAGATATGGCAGTCAATGCCGGATTGAAGGGCTCTACCGTCCAGTCAGCGGAACGGGCCACTCACGAATGACAATTCGGGGCCGTCCAGTCTGGACCGCATACTCGACCGCCCATGCCAAATTCATGGCACCCCAGGAACACAGCCAGTTCATACCAACAGAGAATGCTGGGTCTTCAAACAAGCCGGCAGGTCAGGTGCCAAAAACAAAGATAAGGGGTCTCAAAGCGACGATGGCGACAAGGAGCCCAGATCACCGAGTACAGAGGGCAAAAGAAATCCCCCTGCAAATCCAAACGGTGAACGTGGTAAAACGGCACCTACACTCCCAACCCGGACTAGACGCACACCCTTAGGGATGTCGACTTAACGGAACCAGTCGTCCCACAATTTAAACTAGGGCCGATCACCTTCAATCGCACGGATCGTCCGGTTAACACTAATCAGGGCAATTCCAGCCGCACTAGTCCTCGACCCAATAATTTACGGGTTCCACCTCACGCAGAGTCCTTATGGACGGAGGTAGTAGTCTAAACCTTCTTTACTCAGGACACAGTGCGCAAGATGGGCATCGATCATTCGGTGATCAAGCCCACTAAAACCACCTTCAACGGTATTATACCAGGTGTGGAGGCCTTCTGTACAGGCTCTATCGCCCTTGAGGTAGTCTTCGGATCACCAGACAATTACCGTGACGCGAAGAGTTAATCTTCGACATCGTCCCCTTTCACAGTGATTATCAGGCACTGCTCGGACGAACCGTGTTTGTTCGATTCGATGCAGTACCACATTATGCCTACTGAGGGAGTCCTGGATTAGGGGGTGTTCGGATGGCCGGACAATATCTTCAGCCGGACTCCTGGACTATGAAGATACAAGATTGAAGACTTCGTCCCGTGTCCGGGAGGGACTTTCCTTGGTGTGGAAGGCAAGCTTGGCGATACGGATATGCAGATCTCCTACCATTGTAACCGACTCTATGTAACCCTAACCCTATCTCGGTGTCTATATAAACTGGAGGGTTTTAGTCCGTAGGACAACATACACAACAACAATCATGCCATAGGCTAGCTTTTTTTAGAGCCTCTCTGATCTCATGGTAGATCTACTCTTGTACTACCCATATCATCAATATTAATCAAGTAGGACATAGGATTTTACCTCCATCGAGAGGGCCCGAACCTGGGTAAAACTTCGTGTCCCTTGACCTACTGTTACCATCCGGCCTAGACGCACAGTTCGGGACCCCCTACCCGAGATCCGCCGGTTTTGACACCGACATTGGTGCTTTCATTGAGAGTTCCTCTGTGTCGTCGCCGTCAGTCTTGATGGCTCCTACGATCATCAATGGCGATGCAGTCCAGGGTGAGACCTTCCTCCTGGACAGATCTTCGTCTTCGGCGGCTTCGCACTACGGGCCAATTCACTTGGCCATCTGGAGCAGATCGAAAGCTATGTCCCTGGCCGTCAGGTCAGATCTGGAAGTTTAAACTACACGGATGACATCCGCGGGGACTTGATCTTCGACGGATTCGAGCCACTGCCGGGCGCGCCGCACATGTCACGACGAGCATGATCTAACTCTGCTGCCGAACAGTGCCCTGGAGGCCGCACCCGCATCGGCTTCGACCCTTAATTCGGAGCCAACTGCGCCGATCGAGGATGGGTGGTTGGACGCGCCTCGGGGGCTGCGATCCCAATGGCGATCGAGCCGAACACCAGCCCCGCACTCTGCGAGACTCGTGACTCCAAGGAGCCGGACTCCTCTCCGGACTCCGAACCCTCCGCGCCCCTGCCGATCGAATCCGATTGGGCGCCGATTATGGAGTTTACTGCCGCGGACATCTTTCAGCACTCGCCTTTCGGCGATATTCTGAAGACACTGAAGTCTCTCTCTTTATCAGGAGAGCCCTGGCCGGACTACGGTCAGCAAGGTTGGGATTCGGACGATGAAGAAATTCAAAGCCCACCCACCACCCACTTTGTAGCCACTGTCGACGATTTAACCGACATGCTCGACTTCGACTCCTGAAGACATCGATGGTATGGACGCCGATGAGAACCAGCGCCTATTGGGCCCTGGAACGCCACCTCGTCATATGACGTATACATGGTGGACGCACCAAAAGATGACGACGAGGAGCGGAAGGACGCACCGAAGGCTTGTTCCCTCGAAAAGCAGTCAAAGCGGCGACGCAAGCGCCGCCCCAAATCCCGCCTCGACAGAAATAGCGATCACACAGACCCAGCGCTGGAGCAGGGCGAACCGCTGCCGGACAACGGCAATCCGGATAATCAAACCGAACAAACAAATCCTATCAAGGATAATGGTCCGGACGACATAACGCCGGACAGACACCCGGAGCAGCAGACTGCCCGTAAAAGGCTTGTTGCCACCGCGAGGAGTCTGAAAAAGCAGAAGCAAAGGCTCAAGGCCGCGCAAGACACACTCCAAATCAGATGGAGTAAAATACTCAACACTGCAGCAAGGTACGGCGACAATCGCCCCTCCAAGAGCTACCCAAAGCGGAAGCTGCTACCCGAATTCGATGAGGAGGCCTCAGAAACCCCCACAACCAAATATCAAAGCAGCCACCTGGTCGGATAGACGACCCCTCTACCAACACAGAGCGGCATACAACGCCGCTCACAATACAATACGCGACCCATGCGAGGGCTCGCACCCAAAGGACGGCGCAACAAGATCCATCTATGGACCACGCAAGCGCGCCCCAGCATACAATGCAACACAACAAACATCCGAACAACGCGGTACACCCAGCTACAGGGGTGCCGCACACCCCCTATGTTTCACCGACGAGGTGCTGGACCACGAATTT
Organism: Triticum urartu; assembly: GCF_003073215.2. NCBI lineage: Eukaryota > Viridiplantae > Streptophyta > Magnoliopsida > Poales > Poaceae > Triticum > Triticum urartu. The sequence continues at coordinate 696,250,774 of NC_053023.1, read as the reverse complement.
CCAGAGGGATTCAAGCCCGTAAACATAGAGGCATACGACGGAACAACAGACCCTGGGGTCTGGATTGAGGACTACATCCTTCATATCCATATGGCTCGAGGAGATGATCTCCACGCCATCAAGTACCTACCCCTCAAGCTCAAAGGGCCAGCTCGTCACTGGCTCAAAGGCCTCCCCGAAAGCTCCATTGGAAGTTGGGAAGAGCTCGAAGACGCCTTTCGGGCAAATTTTCAAGGGACTTATGTCCGACCTCCGGATGCGGACGATTTGAGTCATATAACTCAACAGCCCGGAGAGTCAGCCCGAAAGCTTTGGAACAGGTTTCTTACTAAAAAGAACCAGATTGTCGACTGTCCGGACGCCGAAGCCTTGGCAGCTTTCAAGCATAGCGTCTGTGACGAATGGCTCGCCAGACACCTCGGCCAAAATAAGCCGAGAACGATGGCCGCATTAACAAACCTCATGACCCGCTTTTGCGCGGGTGAGGACAGCTGGCTAGCCAGATGCAGCACCAGCGACCCCAGTACATCTGAAGTTAGAGATGGAAACGGGAAATCACGGCGCAACAGCAATAACAAATGCCGGAATAAAGAAGACAGCACGAAGGGCACGGCAGTAAATGCCGGATTCAAAAGCTCTCGGCCAGGTCAAAAGCCGCCCCCTAAAGGCACCAGGGATGAACTTGTCCAGCCTCAACAAAATTCTGGACCAAGTATGTCAGATTCATAGTACCCCTGGTAAACCTGCTAATCATACCCACAGAGAATGTTGGGTCTTCAAGCAGTCCGGCAAGCTCAACGCCGTACACAAGGGGGAGGATACACCAAGTGAAGACGAGGACGAGCCCCCAAGCAAGACACGGGGGAACAAAAGAAATTTCCACCAGAAGTCAAAACAGTAAACGTGTTACACGTAATCAAGGGAAAAAACAACGCGGCACTCCCAGGAAAATATACCCAAGTGCCTGTCACCACGAAGTCCTGCCACTGGTCATCTCAACCGATCACTTTCGACCATCGCGATTACTCAGCAAGTATCCGACACGCAGGATGGGCTGCCCTGGTATTAGACCCAGTAATTGGCGGATATCACTTCACAAGAGTCTTGATGGACGGCGGCAGTAGCCTAAACCTAATATATCAGGATACAATCCGCGGGATGGGGTTAGACCCAACACAAATTCGCCATAGCAATACTACCTTTAAAGGAGTAACGCCAGGCCCAGGGGCTCGTTGTACGGGCTCCCTCCTACTACAAGTTATATTCGGCTCCCCCGATAACTTCCGTCGCGAGCATTTAACTTTCCACATCGCTCCGTTTCAAAGTGGCTATCAAGCACTGCTCGGACGCGAAGCTTTCGCTCGCTTTAATGCAATACCACACTACGCCTCCCTCACACTCAAGATGCCCGGTCCACGTGGCATCATTACAGTGCACGGAAATATCAAGCGATCTCTGCGCGCCGAAGAGAGTGAGGCTGCCTTGGCAGCCGCACACTAAAGGCGCCCGGACAAGCGAAAGCATCCAATAGGTCGTCAAGACCTCAGATACAACTAATCAAGTCCGGCGCCGCTATTTATACGGAATAAGTGGTCACACCCCTATTTGTCAATACAAGGGGCTCAACGCGCGCAGACAAGTGGCAATTTCTTATCATCTTGAATATACATGGTTTCTTTAAAAACTATCTTTTTGCACGACAACTTTTTCACTTAACTTCCTCTCTTTTACAGACGATCATCGTGCTACACCCGTCCAGGATACGGCACAAACGGAGACACAGGCGCAGACGTGCAGCAGGGACCCGCTCCAAGGATTCTTTTTAGATTAAGACCCTGCGTAAACCTTTTTTACTGTCTCTTGTTGATACATATCCACCGTTGAGAAGGATGCTGACGTCTTGGCATGTGGCCACGCCAGAACAATGCACGTACCTGGACACAAGGGGCTTCTTACAAAGGCCATTATTTAGGCCCGATTTATACCACAAAGACCGAATACCTTAGGGAGTGTTCGGCGTCGCGAGTTTGGCCCTATATGCATCAGCTCCGAATCATTGTCTTTGGTCAAATGTTGGGTTTGCCCGGCTCCTGTGTTTTGGTGCCTTACGTTCCGCTTTACCGGCTAAGGTAGCACCAGGAGAACTACTGCGATTGTGCCCTGGTTCATCCGGACGAGACCTCAGTAGAGAAGCCGAAAACTGACTGTCATGATATAGCGTGAGACTGGTCAACCACTCGATGACCTATGGGATGTTAGAATTCCTCCGCCTTAACGAAGGGCCGTTTTCCGGCCAGGCATGTACGCACCCCGGAATCGGGAGAGTGCGGAGCCACCAGGGGCTATCTAGTAGCCCCACTGTCAAACTCCTATGGCTAAGTGAAAGTGCTAAAGCATTATAGTCCGGTTGCCTCGCTCGCTCCGCTATCACCTCCTTAATAGGACCAAGACGTTGGGTTAAGTGTGAACGCGTGTTTTGCGAGCACCTCCGCATTATATGCGTGGGGGTTGAAGCCGACGACTGCAATCTTTCAGGTTATACACATGTATACATAAACGGCCGCCCAGGAGGCATCATATTACTTTCAGGCAAAAGTATAAAAATAGCCTTATAAAAATTTATAAAAGCATTTCGCTTACAATGAGATTACATATCACTCAAACATAATATTTTTTGAGCACTGGGTCTCTATCAAACGGGCACCCTCAAGAACTTCTTCAAAGTAGTGCTCAGCAGCCTTTCGACCTATAGCGAATCCCGCGCTGCAACATTGGTAGCATCCATCTCCGCCCAGTATGCCTTAACACGGGCAAAGGCCATCCGTGCGCCCTCTATGCACGCCGACCTCTTCATCGCATTAATGCGCGGCACCACGTCAAGGAACTGCTGCACCAAGCTGAAATAGCTGTTCGGTTTTGACCTTTCCGGCCATAGCTGATCCACAACAGACCTCATGGAGAGTCCGGACAACCTATTTAGTTCGGCCCATTCGGCTAATTGGTCAGTCAATGAAAGTGGACGCTCGGGAGAATGGAATTGTCTCCAAAACAGCTGGTCTACTTCACGGTCCGTCTGACCCTGGAAGTACTTGGCCGCATCGGCAGCGCTCGCCGCCAAATCCATATACACATCCTCCGAACTCCACAGCCGATCCAGAGGGGCATACCGTGGATCTCCGAATTTCCTCCGCAACATAAAGGATTTCCCAGCTACAATATCCCCGGCTTCCCGCAGCTCCTCCTTCTTTGCCCTCATAGCAGAGCGGAGATCCTTTTTCGTCGCAGCAGCCTTCTCAAGGTCCGATGCCTTCGCTTGGTTTTCCTTTTCAAGAACCCGGCAACGGTCGGCGGCGGCTTTTAATTCTATAGCCATCTTGGCCATCTTGTCTCGGGTCTCGCCATGCGCGGCCTTCTCGGCTTGCAACTCTTCGGCCGCCTTCACAGCAGCCGCATTACCCAACCTCGCTTGTTCCTTGGCTCGGGCAAGTTCTGCCCGCAAGGCTTCAACAGTGGCAGCTCCATCTGCAGTCACAACATATTAAAGATACTGGCATCATGCTGCTCTTCCTATGTGGCGTTTACCAGATAATGACACTTACCCTGTGCCTCGTCAAGCCTTTTGTTAACAAGCTCGATGTCGGCGTCTGCCGCATCCAACTGCCGTTCTAAATGGGCAAACTCGCTAGTCCGGCTAGCCACCGGAGCTTCCATCACCTGCACATAGAGGCAGTATGGTTATTACCTGGGAATATGATCCTCTGTTCGTCGTCGTTTCCGAACGACAACCAGAGTCTCAGGGGCTACTATCTACACAGGGCACACCTAGCATGTGCAGGACTATCATACATTCTTTTACGTACCTCAAAGCCTGTCAGTAGACTCATAAAAGCTTCATGCAATCCGCTTTCGGCGGACGATATTCTCTCCATCACCGTATTCATCAGCACACGGTGTTCATCTGAGATGGCCGCTCGCCCCACCAACTCCCTCAGAACATCCGATCGCACACCAGACGGTGCCGGACTCTTTTGTCTGCTCTCTTCGGGAGCCGGACACTGGGAGCTTCGGGGGTCAATGGGATTATCTTCTGGCCTCACCGGACTCGGAGAGGCCCTCCGCGACGACACTTCAGGGTCGCCCGCTTTGGAGCGGAGGAGTCCGGAGGAGGCGTTTCGCTCTCCATCATCTCTGGAAGAAGATCCCCCGAAGACGAGCTCATTTGAGAGGGGCTAAGGCCCGAACTGCAAAAATATATGCGGTGGTTATTTTCTCAGAAGAAAAAGATGGCATATCTGTACTATTAAAAGTATTTCGGGTCACTTACGACTCGCGGGAGAATTGATCCCCCCGCGGACTTTGTGCGGCAAAGCGCCCCCCAAGGTAGGACCCTCTGTGGGAGACTTCTTCTCCCGTTTGGAAGCTTCGGCTTCCGAATCCCCGGGCGCAGTCCTTTTCCTCTTCTGGTCGTCTTCCTTCATGGAGACGCTCGCTCCCTCGGTTAGAATGGGCAGCGTTGGGGGCCCGCGTCCGCCCGCATTATCCTCCACAGTATCTTCCTTCAAGGGCTCCGGGCAAGGTGCGGTCTGGAGCATCTTTTCCAATACCGGATTTTCCAAACCCTCAGGGAGGGGGGCCGAACACCGAATCAACTTCGCCTTTGTTAGCCAGTCCTGGTCAAAAAGCAAACTCTCAGAAATAACTTCGTAACAAAGGAGAGATAGTATGTTCGGCCGGAAGATGCCTTACCTGTTCGGCGGCGCGGTTACTACTCAGGCCCACGTCCTCGGTGATTTCCGGACACTCCACCTGAGGTCCGAAGAATGACTTGTACATCTCCTCGTGCGTCAGGCCGAGAAAATTTTGAATGGCACGCGGTCCCTCGGGATTGAACTCCCACAGGCGAAGAGGCCGACGTTTGCAAGGCTGGACTTGACGAACCAGCATAACCTGTATTACCACAACCAAACTGAAATCTCCATTAAAGAGATCTCGAATGCGGCTTTGCAGTATAGGCACGTCCTTGGCTGGCCCCCAGCTCAGACCTCTGCTGATCCATGACATCAGCTGTGGTGGGGGGCCCGAGCGGAAAACAGGGGGGCCGCCCACTTGGCACTTCTAGGAGTCGTGATGTAGAACCACTCCTGTTGCCATAATTCAGACACCTCTAGGATGGAACCTTTGGGCCACGGAGCTCCCTTCATCTTGCGTATTGAGGCACCTCCACACGCTGCATGTTGCCCCTCGATCATCTTCGGCTTCACTTCAAAGGTCTTGAGCCATAGGCCAAAGTGAGGGGTAACCCGAAGGAAGGCCTCGCACACGACAATAAATGTTGTGGTATGAAGAAAGGAGTCCAGAGCTAGATCATGAAAGTCTAACCATAGTAAAACATCAAACCCCTTACGAAAGGATCCAGAGCAAGGCCTAGACCTCGGAGGAAGTGGGAGACGAACACGACGTTCTCGTTGGGTTCGGGGGCGGGGATGGCCTGCCCTCGGGGAGGCAGCCGATGCAAAATCTCGGCGGTCAGATATCTGGCCTCCCTCAACTTTTTGATGTCTTCTTCCGTGACGGAGGAAGGCACCCATCGGCCTTGAAGGCTAGATCCGGACATGACTGAAGGTTCGGAGCACCTGACCTGAACTTGGCGTTTGAGCTTGAGGTGGGGGAAGGATTCGATTGAGCACGGGAGGGAAAAATAAAAGCCTTGTCCCTTTATAAAGAGGGTGAATATCAAGCGTCCTCTCCGTGTCCGTTTGGACTTGCCTATAATCTAGGAGTCCTAGAAGCGGTTGGGTTACCCACGCCCGTATTGATGAGAATCCCGGAATAAGGGGACACGATCTCTGCTTTAACAAGACGTGCCAAGGAAACCGCCTCGCATGACGCGCTGAGGTGGGATAATAAAACGACTCGGATAAAGGCTTGGCCGTGGTGTGTCACACTACGGAATACGTCAGCAGATTAGATTTGTGTAAATATTATTCTCTCTATGGCAATATGTGGAAACTTATTTTGCAGAGCCGGACACTATCTTTGTGTTCAAAATCTTCTATGAAGTACTTGGAGGAGGAACCCGCCTTGCAATGCCGAAGACAATCTGCGCGCCGGACTCGTCGTCATTGAAGCCTGGTTCAGGGGCTACTGAGGGAGTCCTGGATTAGGGGGTGTCCGGATGGCCGGACTATACTTAGCCGGACTCCTGGACTATGAAGATACAAGATTGAAGACTTCGTCCCGTGTCCGGAAGGGACTTTCCTTGGCGTGGAAGGCAAGCTTGGCGATACGGATATGCAGATCTCCTACCATTGTAACCGACTCTTGTGTAACCCTAACCCTCTCCGGTGTCTATATAAACCGGAGGGTTTTAGTCCGTAGGACAACATACACACAACAATCATACCATAGGCTAGCTTTTAGGGTTTAGCCTCTCCGATCTCGTGGTAGATCTACTCTTGTACTACCCATATCATCAATATTAATCAAGCAGGACGTAGGGTTTTACCTCCATCGAGAGGGCCCGAACCTGGGTAAAACTTCGTGTCCCTTGCCTCCTGTTACCATCCGCCTAGACGCACAGTTCGGGACCCCCTACCCGAGATCCGCCGGTTTTGACAAACCATCACCTACCCAAAGCTCAAGATGCCCAGGTCGCGTGGCGTCATCACGGTTAATGCAAGGCCAAACTTTCCCTCGGCACCAAGGAGTATACCGCTGCTTTAACAGCAGAAGCTACAAGTAGCACCTTCCAACCGACGCTCGAATCGATGGCCTAACTCCCAGACACCGCTAAAGGACTTCGAAATACTTCGCGGCAGAATAGCCCGACTCGTCCAGAGCTCAATTAAACACTCCGGCGAAAGCCAGGACAGGCCACATACCGCGGCTCAACCGCTCTGCGGCACACAAGCATTTCTTACATTTTGTTTGTAGGTTTAACTTTGCGTAGACCAGGACTGGCCATATGGAAGCAGCTCTAACGCGCAAGGGAATCCTTAGATATTCCCCGCGATGACCATCCAACCACACTCCGGATCCGCACACAGCTTCTTCCCCCTGGTCTCAGCAGGTTCCACAGTCATATTTCTTTTTTACCACGTTACCTATACTCACACGCATCGACATACTATTCAAATACAACATGTGTATTTATATAACGCTTATCTGCAGTTATTTCTTATTGAAATTCTTTTATCAAGTGGCATCCGCACACCGCGATATGCTTTAAATATGCCAGGGGCTTCGCTTTACCCATAATACGGCAATGAAGTCCGAACACCTTCTTGGAAGTTCGGCACCCCGAACTTATAGCATTATATGCATCAGTTCCGAATCATGTCTTGGGTAAAATGTTGGGTTTGCCCGGCTCCCATGTTTTGCTGCCTTACGTTCCACTATATCGGCTAAGGTGGCACAGGGAGAACTACTGCGATTGTGTCCCGGTTCTTCTGGACAAGTACCTCAGTAGAGAAAGCCGAAAACTGACTGTCATGATACGACGAGAGCTGGTCAGCTATTCGAGAGGTTGTAAAATCTTTAAGGATTTCTCCCGCATAATGCCATAACCAATGCAACATGCGATGGATCGGCTTTTCTTCCGATCAGGTGCGTGCTTATATAGCCCCATCGTACGGTCTTCCGAACACCAGGGGCTGTGCCTACCTTCCTTTTATAAATCTCCTATGGCTAAGTGAGAGTGATAAAGCCCTATAGTCTGATTGCCTGGTTCGTTATGCTGGACACCTCCTTCGAAGGACCCAAAACTGGGATAGTGATCAGGTTTATCCCGAACACCCCCGTACTTCCTACATGGGGGGAGAAGCCGACTAAAAGTGCAACTATCCCAAGGTGGTTTTGGTAATTCCTAACAACATATAGCTCATTGAGCTAATGCTATTTCAAGATTAATATCTCAGGAA
>NC_053023.1:696101426-696241855 GCF_003073215.2 Triticum urartu | reverse complement strand
AAGTTAAAGTTGAACCTAATATTGCTATTGTTAAAGATCTCTTGGCTGATAATATTGATGGGCATGTTATCCACTTCCGTGATGAAACTGCTAGAATTGCTAAACCTTGTGCTAAAGATAAACATAGACCTGTGGTAGGCATGCCTGTTATTTCTGTTAAAATAGGAGATCATTTTTATCATGGCTTATGTGATATGGGTGCTAGTGCCAGTGCTATACCTCATGACTTATACAAAGAAATTAAGCATGATATTGCACCTGCTGAAATAGAAGATATGGATGCTACCATCAAGCTTGCCAATAGAGATACCATATCCCCCATTGGAATTGTTAGAGATGTTGAAGTCTTGTGTGGGAAAACTAAATATCCTGCTGATTTTCTAGTTCTGTGTTCCCCACAAGATAGCTTTTGTCCCATTATATTTGGTAGACCCTTCTTGAACACTGTTAATGCTAAGATAGACTGCGAAAAGGATGTTGTTACTATTGGCTTGGGTGATATGTCTCATGAGTTTAATTTCTCTAAATTTAGTAGACAACACCGTGAAGAGGAATTGCCTAGTAAGAATGAAATAATTGGACTTTCTTCTATTGCCGTACCTCCTAGTGATCCTTTAGAACAATATTTGCTAGACCATGAAAATGATATGTTTATGAATGAAAGAAGGGAAATAGATGAAGTATTCTTTAAACAGGAACCTATCCTGAAACACAATTTTCCTGTTGAAATCCTAGGGGATCCTCCTCCACCCAAGGGTCATCCCGTGTTTGAGCTTAAACCGTTGCCTGATACTCTTAAATATGCTTATCTTAATGAAAAGAAGATATATCCTGTTATTATTAGCGCTAACCTTTCAGAGAAGGAGGAAGAAAGATTATTGAAAACTCTGAAGAAGCACCATGCCGCTATTGGATATACTCTTGATGATCTTAAGGGCATTAGTCCCACTCTATGCCAACACAAAATAAATTTGGAGAAAGATGCCAAACCAGTTCATGATCACCAACGACGGTTGAATCCTAAGATGAAAGAAGTGGTAAGAAAAGAAATACTAAAGCTCCTTGAGGCAGGTATAATTTATCCCGTTGTTGATAGTCAGTGGGTAAGTCCTGTCCATTGTGTCCCTAAGAAGGGAGGTATTACTGCCGTTCCTAATGATAAAGATGAATTGATCCCCCAAAGAATTATTATAGGTTATAGGATGGTAATTGATTTCCGCAAATTGAATAAAGCTACTAAAAAGGATCATTACTCCTTACCTTTTATCGATCAAATGCTAGAAAGATTATCCAAACATACACATTTTTGCTTTCTAGATGGTTATTCTGGTTTCTCTCAAATACCTGTGTCAGCCGATGATCAATCAAAGACCACTTTTACTTGCCCTTTCGGTACTTTTGCTTATAGACGTATGCCTTTTGGTTTATGTAATGCACCTGCTACCTTTCAAAGATGCATGATGGCTGTATTCTCTGACTTTTGTGAAAAGATTTGTGAGGTTTGCATGGACGATTTCTCTGTTTATGTATCCTCTTTTGATGATTTCTTGAGCAACCTTGATCGAGTTTTCTAGAGATGTGAAGAAACTAGTCTTGTCTTGAATTGAGAAAAGTGCCACGTTATGGTTAATGAAGGTATTGTCTTGGGCCATAAAGTTTCTGAAAGAGGTATTGAAGTTGATAAAGCCAAGGTTGATGCTATTGAAGAGATGCCATGTCCCAAGGACATCAAAGGTATAAGAAGTTTCCTGGGTCACGCCGGTTTTTATAGGAGGTTCATTAAGGACTTCTCAAAATTTTCTCGGCCTCTGACTAATTTATTACAAAAAGATATACCATTTGGCTTTGATGATGATTGTGTAGAAGCATTCAAAATACTTAAGAAAGCATTGATCTCTGCACCTATTGTTCAGCCACCTGATTGGAATTTACCTTTTGAAATTATGTGTGATGCTAGTGATTATGCTGTAGGTGATGTTCTAGGGCAAAGAGTTGATAAGAAATTAAATGTTATCCAATATGCTAGCAAAACTCTAGACAATGCTCAAAGAAATTATGCTACTAATAAAAAAGAATTCTTAGCAGTTGTATTTGCTTGTGATAAGTTCAGACCTTATATTGTTGATTCTAAAGTAGCTATTCACACTGATCATGCTGCTATTAAATATCTTATGGAAAAGAAAGATGCTAAACCTAGACTTATTAGATGGGTTCTCTTGTTGCAAGAATTTTATTTGCATATTATTGATAGAAAGGGAGCTGAGAACCCCGTTGCAGACAACTTGTCTAGGTTAGAAAATGTCCTTGATGACCCACTACCTATTGATGATATCTTTCCTGATGAACAATTAAATGTCATAAATGCTTCTCGTACTGCTCCATGGTATGCTGATTATGCTAATTACATTGTTGCTAAATTTATACCACCTACTTTCACATACCAGCAAAAGAAAAAGTTTTTCTATGATTTAAGACATTACTTTTGGGATGACCCACATCTTTATAAAGGAGTAGATGGTATCATTAGACGTTGTGTACCTGAGCATGAATAGGAACATATCCTACGCAAGTGTCACTCCGAGGCTTATGGAGGACACCAAGCTGGAGACAGAACTGCACATAAGGTATTGCAATCCGGTTTTTATTGGCCGACTCTCTTCAAGGATGCCCGTAAGTTTGTTTTATCTTGTGATGAATGCCAAAGAATTGGTAATATTAGTAGACTTCGAGAAATGCCGATGAATTATTCATTTGTTATTGAACCATTTGATGTTTGGGGCTTTGATTATATGGGACCTTTTCCTTCCTCCAATGGGTATACACATATTTTAGTTGCTGTTGATTACATTACTAAGTGGGTAGAAGCTATTCCAACTAGTAGTGTTGATCATAACACATCTATTAAGATGCTTAAAGAAGTTATTTTTCCGAGGTTTGGAGTCCCTAGATATTTAATGACTGATGGTGGTTCACATTTTATTCATGGTGCTTACCGTAAAATGCTTGCTAAATATGATGTTAATTATAGAATTGCATCTCCTTATCACCCACAGTCTAGTGGTCAAGTAGAATTGAGTAATAGAGAGCTCAAATTAATTTTGCAAAAGACTATTAATAGATCTAGAAAGAATTGGTCCAAGAAACTTGATGATGAATTATGGGCCTATAGAACTGCATATAAAAATCCTATGGGTATGTCTCCGTATAAATTTTTTTTATGGAAAAGCATGTCACTTACCTCTCGAATTAGAACATAAGGCTTATTGGGCTATTAAAGAGCTCAATTATGATTTCAAACTTGCCGATGAGAAGAGGTTATTTGACATTAGCTCACTTGATGAATGGAGAACACAAGCCTATGAAAATGCCAAGTTGTTTAAAGAAAAAGTTAAAAGATGGCATGACAAAAGAATACAAAAGCGCGAGATTAATGTAGGTGATTATGTATTGCTATACAACTCTTGTTTAAGATTTTTTGCAGGAAAACTTCTCTCTAAATGGGAAGGTCCTTACGTCATCGAGGAGGTCTATCGTTCCGGTGCCATAAAAATCAACAACTTTGAGGGCACAAATTCGAAGGTGGTAAACGATGAAAGAATCAAACATTATATCTTAGGTAATCCCATAAATGTTGAAACCAATGTTATTGAAACCGTAACCCCATAGGAATACATAAGGGACACTTTCCGAAATGTTTCAGACTCCGAAAAGGAATAGGTATGTGGTACGGTAAGTAAACCGACTCCAAAACAGTTCTAATGGCAAATTTTCTTAGTTTTGGAATATTTAGAAAAATAGAAAAATAAGAAGCAGCCCGGGAAGGACACGAGGGTGGAGGGAGCGCCCTACCCCCTGGGAGTGCCCCCTGCCTCGTGGGCAACTCGTGCGCTCTCCGGACTCCGTTTTCTTGCATGATACGTATTTTGGTCGGTAAAAATTCATTATATAATCTCCCGAAGGTTTTGACTCCTGTATCACGCAAATATCCTTTGTTTTTGTTACGAGCTGTTTTTCTGACAGATCTAGATCATCATGACGTCTCCAAGTGCCCCCAAGGACAAGTTCTTCGAGAAGGTCATCAATCCTTACCTATCGGAGGTGCTGCAACACCCTCGAACCATTGAGATGCATGAGGGGGTGCTGCACATCCGCGATGTTGAGGGACTGAGGAAGACCGGAAGCGTGGAGACAAGGCTCGAGGCAATGGAGCAACAAGTTTTCAAGTGCTAGGAGATGGTGGAGCATGGACTTGATTCCAATGACATGATGATCGCGGAGTTCACCAATAACCACAAGGTGGATGCCAAGGACATTGGGGAGGCCATCTTCAAGCTCCACGAGAAAATCCAGCACCTCCAAGCCCAAATCTATGACATGCAAAACCAAAACTGTGAGTATGAATATAGATTCAAGAGAATGAGTTTGGCTGTAGATTTGAGGATCCCGGAGACTCGATCATCCTTCCATGATGGTGAGCCTATGCCTTGGAAGATGGATGACAAGACTATCCATCATCACCTCCATCTTCTTCACCAGCAAAGGAGACATAATCACATGGGTATGGGCACTCCCCTTGGCAACTGCCAAGCTTGGGGGATATGCCCTGGTATCGTATCACCACCATATCTCCTATCTTTACCATTTTTCTTAGTTCGATCCTTTTAGTAGTATCTTGATCTAGTAGAATAAAGTTTTAATATGATTTAGTTTTGAGTTTTGCTTATGATCCCTTTATGTAGTCGACTCCGTGAGCAATATAATAAAGATTAGTGCACTAGTAGAAAATAGGGCTTTGGTCCAGGCCGGGTCAGCCCATTAGTCCCGGTTCAGTCCAGAACTGGGACCAATGGGGGCATTGGTCCCGGTTCGTGAGCCCAGGGGGCCGGCCGGGCCATGTGGGCCATTGGTCCCGGTTCATCTGGACCTTTTGGTCTCGGTTGGTGGGATGAACCGGGACCAATCGGCCTCACTCCTGGCCCGCAACCATTGGTCCCGGTTCGTGCCTCAAACCGGGTAGACCTTTAGTCCCGGTTTGAGGCACGAACCGGGACTAATGGGGTTGAGACCTTTAGTCCCGATTCGTGCCACGAACCGGTACTAAAGGTCCCATTTTCAAACTCCCCCCCGGTGGATCGCCTTTTAAGTTTTTTAAAAAATAAAAGAAAATGATGGAAATGTCAAAAAAAAGAAAATAAGTTTCCCATGTGATATGTGGTCTAGTTGTTGGGAAAATTTGCAAATGTGAATTTTGACTTTATTTGCAAAATCTCTCTGAAATTTGTAAAAATGGGCATAACTTATGCATACTAACTCGGATGAAAAAGTTTTTTATATGAAAAATCATCTACTCAAAAAGTTACATCCGAATTTAACCGGGGGAACCCCGTTAAACATTTTCAAAATCCTCAAAAACCTAATAGAAAAAAAGTTACGGGGCTTTTAAGATCTGGAGTGAAAAAAATCGAAAAAAAATCAAACAGTGGGCAAACTGTGGTCAAACAATGGTCAAACTAATTATTCTAGAATATTAGTGTTACTAAATAATTATTTCTGTTATTTCACTTTTGGTCAAATCTGGTCAAACTGTGGTCAAACAATGGTCAAACTAATTATTCAAGAAATATTAGTGTTACTAAATAATTATTGTCTTTTAAAACAATAGTTTCAAAATAAAACTATGAAATGTGTCACTTCATGCTCAAGCAAAATTCCTGAAGGATAATAGGATTGACATCTTAGTATTGTCAGGAAAACAACAAGTGCAGACTTGGAGCGAGGGAGAATAGAACCCGGAAGTTAGATGATTTGGAATGATGAGGGGTGATTAGAGGATAAATTGAGAAGTGATGAGGGGTGGTGATTACAGACTAGATGTTAAAATAATTCAGAAATTTGAAAACCAAAAAAAAATTAAAAAAAATTTCAAAAAAAATTTCAAAAAAAATCATAAAATTTCCTTTAGTCCTGGTTGGTGTTACCAACCGGGACTAAAGGTGGAGCTCCACGTGGCCGCGCCCTTTAGTCCCGGTTCTGGATTGAACCGGGACTAAAGGGATAGGCATTAGTACCGACCCTTTAGTCCCGATTCCAGAACCGGGACTAAAGGCTCTTATGAACCGGGACTGAAGGCCCTTTTTCTACTAGTGGTGTTGAGTCAAGGGCTTGATTGTTTTGCCATGATCTTGAGTGAATAAAAGAAAAGAGAAAGAATAAAAAGAAACAAAAAGATCATATTGATCTTATGAAGAGTAATGACTTCACATAGAAAGAGTATGATGATTAAAAGTTGTTGAGAGTTGACAAATTTAGTTTTGGTCATCATTGCAATTAATAGGAAGTAATAAAGAAAGTGAGGTTTCACATATAAAAATACTATCATGGACATCTTTTATGATGGGAAGCACTCATTAAAATATGACATGCTAAAGAGTTGATATTGGACAAGGAAGACAACGTAATGTGTTATGTTTTCTTATATTTGAGATAAAGTATATTGTCACGGGTCATCCAACATGTTGAGCTTGCCTTTCCCCCTCATGCTAGCCAAATTCTTTGCACCAAGTAGAGATACTACTTGTGCTTCCAAATACCCTTAAACCTAGTTTTGCCATAAGAGTCCATCGTACCTACCTATGGATCGAGTAAGATCCTTCAAGTAAGTTGTCATCGGTGCAAGCAATAAAAATTGCTCTCTAAATATGTATGATTGATTGGTGTGGAGGAAATAAACTTTATACGATCTTGTGATGGGGAAGAAATAAAAGCGACAGACTGCATAATAAAGGTTCACATCACAAGTGGCAATGTAAAGTGACGTTCTTTCGCATTAAGATTTTGTGCATCCAACCCTGAAAGCGCATGGCAACGTCTGCTTCCCTCTGCGATCGGCCTATCTCTTATTATTATCTTCTATCTTATGCAAGAGTCATGGTGATCTTCACCTTTCCTTTTTTACATTTTATCCTTTGGGCAAGCACAGGATGTTGGAAAGATCTTGATATATATATATATATAATTGGATGTGGGTTAGCATTTGTTATTATTGTTGACATTACCCTTGAGGTAAAAGGTTGGAAGGCGAAACTATAAGCCCCTATCTTTCTCCGTGTCCGATTAAAACTCCGTAACCACAAGTACTGCATGAGTGTTAGCAATTATGAAAGATTAAATGATACTTGAGTACGTGGACTTGCTAGAAAGCTCTGACATAGACTCTTTCTGATGTTATGATAAATTGCAATTGCTTCAATGACTGAGACTATAGTTTGTTAGTTCTCAATAAAGTTTCTGATTCATACTTTGCATTGTGAATAGATTATTACTTGAGCATAAGAAATCATATGAAAATATCCATATATGTTGCTGTTATGAGAATAATCATGATGGACTCATGTCCGTATTTTATTTTATCGACACCTCTACCTCTAAACATGTGGACATATTTGTCGTTATCGGCTTCCGTTTGAGGACAAGCGAGGTCTAAGCTTGGGGGAGTTGATACGTCCATTTTGCATCATGCTTTTATATTGATATTTATTGCATTATGGGGTGTTATTACACATTATGTCACAATACTTATGCCTATTCTCTCTTATTTTACAAGGTTTACATAAGGAGGGAGAATGCCGGCAGCTGGAACTCTGGGCTGGAAAAGGAGCAAATATTAGAGATCTATTCTGCACAACTCCAAAAGTCCTGAAACTCCACGAAAGTTATTTTTGGAAATAATAAAAAATACTGAGCGGAAGAAATACGTCAGGGGGGCCTCCACCTGCCCACGAGGGTGGTGGGCGCGCCCTCTGCCTCGTGGGCCCCCTGTTGGCCCTCCGGTGCCCATCTTCTGCTATATGAAGTCTTTCATCCGAAGAAAAATCATAAGCAAGCTTTCGTGATGAGACTCCGCTGCCACGAGGTGGAGCCTTGGCGGAACCAATCTAGGGCTCCAGCAGAGCTGTTCTGCTGGGGACACTTCCCTCCGAGAGGGGGAAATCATCGCCATCATCATCACCAACGCTCCTCTCATCGGGAGAGGGCAATCTCCATCAACATCTTCACCAGCACCATCTCCTCTCAAACCCTAGTTCATCTCTTTTATCCAATTCTTGTCTCTAAGTCTGGGATCGGTACCTGTAGGTTGCTAGTAGTGTTGATTACTCCTTGTAGTTGATGCTAGTTGGTTTATTTGGTGGAAGATCATATGTTCAGATCCTTTATGCATATTAATACTCCTCTGATTATGAACATGAATATGCTTTGTGAGTAGTTACGTTTGTTCCTGAGGACATGGGAGAAGTCTTGCTATTAGTAATCATGTGAATTTGGTATTCGTTTAATATTTTGATGAGATGTATGTTGTCTCTCCTCTAGTGGTGTTATGTGAACGTCGACTACATGACACTTCACCATTATATGGGCCTAGAGGAAGGCATTGGGAAGTAATAAGTAGATGATGGTTTGCTAGAGTGACAGAAGATTAAACCCTAGTTTATGCGTTGCTTTGTAAGGGGCTGATTTGGATCCACATGTTTCATGCTATGATTAGGTTTACCTTAATACTTCTTTTGTAGTTGCGGATTCTTGCAATAGGGGTTAATCATAAGTGGGATGCTTGTCCAAGTAAGGACAGCACCCAAGCACCGGTACACCCACATATCAAATTATCATAGTACCGGACGTGAATCATATGAATGTGATGAAAACTAGCTTGATGATAATTCCCATGTGTCCTCGGGAGCGCTTTTCCTGATATAAGAGTTTGTCCAGGCTTGTCCTTTGCTACAAAAAGGATTGGGCCACCTTTCTGCACTTTATTTAGTTTTATTACTTGTTGCTTGTTACAATTTATCTTATCACAAAACTGTCTGTTACATATAATTTCAGTGCTTGCAGACAATACCTTGCTGAAAACCGCTTATCATTTCCTTCTGCTCCTTGTTGGGTTCGACACTCTTACTTATCGAAAGGACTATGAAAGATCCCCTATACTTGTGGGTCATCATCTCCCTCGAAGCTCTGCTGGATCGGAGTTCGTGGGACGTCATCGAGCTGAACGTGTGTAGAACTCGGAGTTGCCATGCGTTCGGTACTTGGACCGGTCGGATCATTAAGATGTACGACTACATCAACTGCGTTGTCATAACGCTTCTGCTTTCGGTCTATGAGGGTACGTGGACAACACTCTCCCCTCTCGTTGCTATGCATCACCATGATCTTGCGTGTGCGTAGGATATTTTTTGAAATTCCTACGTTCCCCAACAGTGGCATCCAAGCCAAGTTTATGCGTAGATGTTATATGCACGAGTAAAACACAAGTGAGTTGTGGGCAATACAAGTCATACTGGTTACCAGCATGTCATATTTTGGTTCGGCGGTATTGTTGGATGAAGCGGCTCGGACCGATATTAAGCGTACGGTTACGCGAGACTAGTTCTACCGACATGCTTAGCACACAGGTGGCTGACGGGTGTCAGTTTCTCCAACTTTAGTTGAACCGAGTGTGACTAGCCTGGTCCTTGTTGAAGGTTAAAACAACACTAACTTGACGAAATATCGTTGTGGTTTTGATGCGTAGGTAAGAATGGTTCTTGCTCAGCCCATAGCAGCCGCGTAAAACTTGCAACAACAAAGTAGAGGACGTTTAACTTGTTTTTGCAGGGCATGTTGTGATGTGATATGGTCAAGACATGATGCTATATTTTATTGTATGAGATGATCATGTTTTGTAACGGAGTTATCGGCAACTGGCAGGAGCCATATGGTTGTCTCTTTATTGTATGAAATGCAATCGCCATGTAATTGCTTTACTTTATCACTAAGCGGTAGCGATAGTCGTAGAAGCAATAGTTGCTGAGACGACAACGATGCTACGATGAAGATCAAGGTGTCGCGCCAATGACGATGGTGATCATGACGGTGCTTTGGAGATGGAGATCAAAGGCACAAGATGATGATGGCCATATCATATAACTTATATTGATTGCATGTGATGTTTGTCTTTTATGCATCTTGTTCTGCTTTGATTGACGGTAGCATTATAAGATGATCTCTCACTAAAAATTTCAAGGTACAAGTGTTCTCCATGAGTATGAACCATTACCAAAGTTCGTTGTGCCGAGACACCACGTGATGATCGGGTGTAATAAGCTCAACGTTCTTGTACAACGGGTGCAAGCCAGTTTTGCACACGCAGAATACTCGGGTTAAACTTGACGAGCCTAGCATATACAGATATGGCCTCGGAACACTGGAGACCGAAAGGTCGAGCGTGAATCATATAGTAGATATGATCAACATAGTGATGTTCACCATTGAAAACTACTCCATCTCACGTGATGATTGGACATGGTTTAGTTGATTTGGATCACGTGATCACTTAGATGATTAGAGGGATGTCTATCTAAGTGGGAGTTCTTAAGTAATATGATTAATTGAATTTTAATTTATCATGAACTTAGTCCTGGTAGTATTTGCATATCTATGTTGTAGATCAATAGCTCGCGTTGTTGCTCGCCGTTTATGGTTTGATATGTTCCTAGAGAAAACTAAGTTGAAAAATAGTAGCAATGATGCGACTTGGTCCGTGATCTAAGGATTAACCTCATTGCTGCACAGAAGTATTATGTCCTTTATGCACCGCTAGGTGACAGAACTATTGCAGGAGCAAATGAAGACGTTATGAACGTTTGGGAAGCTCGATATGATGACTACTTGACAGTTTAAGTGCACCATGCTTTACAGCTTAGAACCGGGACTTAAAAACAATTGTTTTGAACGCCACAGAGCATATAAGATGTTCCAAGAGTTGAAATTGGTATTTCGTACTCATGCCCATGTCGAGAGGTATGAGACCTCTGACAGTACTACATGTGAGCATGTGCTCAGATTGTCTGAGTACTACAAATTACTTGAATCAAGTAAGAGTTAATCTTCCAGATAAGATAGTAATTGACAATGTTTAAGCTTCTGTCACTCTAGCAACCCATCATCTACTTATTACTTCCCAATGCCTTCCTCTAGGCCCAAATAATGGTGAAGTGTCATGTAGTCGACGTTCACATAACACCACTAGAGGAGAGACAACATACATCTCATCAAAAGTGTTGATGGTTAACAAGACCACTAGTTTCAAGGAAAAGGGCAAAGGAAAAAAGGGGAACTTCAATAAGAACGGCAAGCAAGTTGCTGCTCAAGTGAAGAAGCCCAAGTTTGGACCTAAGCCTGAGACTGAGTGCTTATACTTCAAAAGAACTGGTCACTGGAAGCGGAACTACCCTAGATACTTGATGGATAAGAAGGGTGGCAAAGTGAACAAAGGTATATTGGATATACATGTTATTGATGTGTACTTTACTAGTGATTATAGCAACGCCTCAGTATTTGATACTAGTTCGGTTGCTAAGATTAGTAACTCGAAACGGGAGTTGCAGAAATAACAGAGACTAGTTAAGGGTAAAGTGACGATGTGAGTTGGAAGTTGATCCAAGATTGATATGATCATCATCGCACACTCCCTATACTTTCGGGATTAGTGTTGAACCTAAATAAGTGTTATTTGGTGTTTCCGTTGAGCATGAATATGATTTGATCATGTTTATTGCAATACGGTTATTCATTTAAGTTAGAGAATAATTGTTGTTCTGTTTCCATGAATAAAACCTTCTATGGTTATACACCCAATGAAAATGGTTTGTTGGATCGATCGTAGTGATACACATATTCATAATATTGAAGCCAAAAGATGCAAAGTTAATAATGATAGTGCAACTTATTTGTGGCACTGCCGTTTAGGTCATATTGGTGTAAAGCGCATGAAGAAACTCCATGCTGATGGGCTTTTGGAATCACTTGATTATGAATCACTTGATGCTTGCGAACCATGCCTCTTGGGCAAGGTGACTAAAATGCCGTTCTCCGGAACAATGGAGCTAGCAACAGATTTGTTGGAAATCATACATACTAATGTATGTGGTCCGATGAATATTGAGGCTCGCGGCGGGTGTCGTTATTTTTTCTAACCTTCACAGATGATTTGACCAGATATGAGTATATCTACTTGATGAAACATAAGTCTGAAACATTTGAAAAGTTCATATAATTTCATAGTGAAGTGGAAAACCACCGTAATAAGAAAATAAAGTTTCTACGATCTGATCATGGAGGAGAATATTTCAGTTACGAGTTTGGTCTTCATTTGAAACAATGCAAAATAGTTTCGCAACTCATGCCACCTGGAACACCACAACGTAATGGTGTTTCCGAACATCGTAACCGTACTTTATTAGATATGGTGCAATCTATGATGTCTCTTACTGATTTACCACTATCATTTTGGGGTTATGCATTAGAGACAGCTGCATTCACGTTAAATAGGGCACCATCTAAATCCGTTGAGACGACACCATATGAACTGTGGTTTGGCAAGAAACCAAAGTTGTCATTTCTTAAAGTTTGGGGTTGTGATGTGAAAACGTTTCATCCTGATAAGCTCAAACCCAAATCGGAGAATTGTGTCTTCATAGGATACCCAAAAGGAGACTGTTGGGTACACCTTCTATCACAGATCCGAAGGCAAGATCTTTGTTGCTAAGAATGGATCCTTTCTGGAGAAGGAGTTTCTCTCGAAAGAAGTGAGTGGGAGGAAAGTAGAACTTGATGAGGTAATTGTACTTGCTCCCTTATTGGAAAGTAGTTCATCACATAAATCTGTTCATGTGACTCCTGCACCAATTAGCGAGGAAGCTAATGATGATGATCATGTAACTTCAGATCAAGTTAATTACTACCGAACCTCGTAGGTCAACCAGATTAAGGTCCGCACCAGAGTGGTACAGAATCCTGTTCTGGAGGTCATGTTACTTGACCATGACGAACCTACGAACTATGAGGAAGCGATGATGAGCCCAGATTCCGCGAAATGGCTTGAGGCCATGAAATCTGAGATGGGATCCATGTATGAGAACAAAGTGTGGACTTTGGTTGACTTGCCCGATGATCGCCAAGCCATAGAAAATAAATGGATCTTCAAGAGGAAGACGGATGCTGATAGTAGTGTTACTATCTACAAAGCTAGACTTGTCGAAAAAGGTTTTTGACAAAGTTCAAGGTGTTGACTACGATAAGATTTTCTCACTCGTAGCGATGCTTAAGTCTGTCCGAATCATGTTAGCAAATTGCCACATTTTATGAAATCTAGAAAATGGATGTCAAAACTACATTCCTTAATGGATTTCTTAAAGAAGAGTTGTATATTATGCAACCAGAAGGTTTTGTCAATCCAAGAGATGCTAACAAAGTGTGTAAGCACCAGTGATCCATTTATGGACTGGTGCAAGCATCTCGGAATTGGCATGTACGCTTTGATAGTGTGATCAAAGCATATAGTTTTATACAGACTTGCGGTGAAGCATGTATTTACAAGAAAGTGAGTGGGAGTACTACAACCTTTCTGATAAGTATATGTGAATGACATATCGACGATCGGAAATGTTGTAGAATTTTCTGGAAAGCATAAAGGGGTGTTTGAAAGGAAGTTTATCAAAGAAAGTCCTCGGTGAAGCTGCTTACATATTGAGCATCAAGATCTATAGAGATAGATCAAGACGCTTGATAAGTTTTTTCAATGAGTACATACCTTGACAAGTTTTTGAAGTAGTTCAAAATGGAACAGTCAAAGAAAGAGTTCTTGCCTGTATTGCAAGGTGTGAAGTTGAGTAAGACTCAAAGCCTGATCACGGCAGAAGATAGAGAGAGAATGAAAGTCATTCCCTATGCCTCAGGCATATGTTCTATAAAGTATGCCATGTTGTGTACCAAACCTATTGTATACCCTGCCCTGAGTTTGGCAAGGGAGTACAATTTTGATCTAGGAGTATATCACTGGACAACGGACAAAATTATCCTTAGAAGACTAAGGAATATTTCTCGGTTATGGAGGTGATAAAGAGTTTGTCATAAAGAGTTACGTCGATGCAAGCTTTGACACCGATCTGGATGACTCTAAGTCACAATCTGGACACATATTGAAAGTGGGAGAAATTAGCTAGAGTAGCTCCGTGCAGAGCATTGTAGACATAGAAATTTGCAAAATACATACGGATCTCAATGTGGCAAACCTGTTTACTAAATTTCTCTCACAAGCAAAACATGATCACACCTTAGTACTCTTTGGGTGTTAATCACATAGCGATGTGAACTAGATTACTGACTCTAGTAAACCCTTTGGGTGTTAGTTACATGACGATGTGAACTATGGGTGTTAATCACATGGTGATGTGAACTATTGATGTTAAATCACATCGTGATGTGATCTAGATTATTGACTCAAGTGCAAGTGGAAGACTGAAGGAAATATGCCCTAGAGGAAATAATAAAGTTATTATTTATTTCTTATTTCATGATAAATGTTTATTATTCATGCTAGAATTGTATTAACCGGAAACATAATACATGTGTGAATACATAGACAAACAGAGTGTCACTAGTATGCCTCTACTTGACTAGCTTGTTGATCAAAGATGGTTAAGTTTCCTAACCATCGACATGAGTTGTCATTTGATAAACAGGATCACATCATTAGGAGAATGATGTGATTTACTTGACCCATTCCGTTAGCTTAGCACTTGATCGTTTTAGTTTACTGCTATTGCTTTCTTCATGACTTATACATTTTCCTATGACTATGAGAT
This sequence comes from Triticum urartu, assembly GCF_003073215.2. Classification (NCBI taxonomy): domain Eukaryota; kingdom Viridiplantae; phylum Streptophyta; class Magnoliopsida; order Poales; family Poaceae; genus Triticum; species Triticum urartu. Next base: position 696,227,171 of record NC_053023.1, on the reverse strand, counting down.
TATGCAACTCCCGAATACCAGAGAAACACTTTGTGTGCTACCAAACATCACAACGTAACTGGGTGATTATAAAGGTGCTCTACAGGTGTCTTCGATGGTACTTGTTGAGTTGGCATAGATAGAGATTAGGATTTGTCACTCCGATTGTCCGAGAGGTATCTCTGGGCCCTCTCGGTAACGCACATCACTATAATCCTTGCAAGCAATGCAACTAATGAGTTAGTTGCGGGACAATGTATTACGTAACTAGTAAAGAGACTTGCCGGTAACGGCATTGAGCTAGGTATTGAGATACCGATGATCGAATCTCGGGCAAGTAACATACCGATGACAAAGGGAACAACGTATGTTGTTATGCGGTTTGACCGATAAAGATCTTCGTAGAATATGTGGGAGCCAATATGAGCATCCAGGTTCCGCTATTGGTTATTGACCGGAGATGAGTCTCGGTCATGTCTACATAGTTCTCGAACCCGCAGGGTTCGCACGCTAAATGTTCGGTGACGATCGCTATTATGAGTTTATGTGTTTTGATGTGCCGAAGGTAGTTCGGAGTCCCGGATGAGATCAGGGACATGACGAGGAGTCCCGAAATGGTCGAGACGTAAAGATCGATATATTGGACGACTATATTCGGACATCGGAATGGTTCCGAGTGATTCAGGTATTTATCGGAGTACCGGAGAGTTACGGGAATTCGCCGGGGAGAAGTTATGGGCCTTATGGGCCATAAGAAGGAAGCACACCAGCCCACAAGGGGCTGGTGCGCCCCCCTTTGGGCAGGAGGCCGAATTGGAATAGGTTTGGGGGGGGGGGCGGCCCCCCTTTCCTTCTCTCCTATTCCTCCTTCCCTTCCTCTCCTACTCCAACTAGGGAAAGGTGGAATCCTACTCCCGGTGGGAGTAGGACTCCCCTAGGGCGCGCCATTGAGAGGGCCTGCCCCTCCCCTCCTCCACTCCTTTATATACGTGTCCAGGGGCACCCCATAGACACAAGTTGATCATTGATCTCTCTTAGCCGTGTGCGGTGCCCCCCTCCACGATAATCCACCTCGGTCATATCGTAGCGGTGCTTAGGTGAAGCCCTGCGTCGGTAGCATCATCATCACTATCATCACGCCGTCGTGCTGACGGAACTCTCCCTTGAAGCTCTGCTGAATCGGAGTTCATGGGACGTCATCTAGCTAAACGTGTGCGGAACTCGGAGTTGCCGTGCGTTCGGTACTTCGATCGGTCGGATTGTGAAGACGTACGACTACATCAACCGCGTTGTCATAACGCTTCTGCTTTCGGTCTACGAGGGTACATGGAAAACACTCTCCCCTCTCGTTGCTATGCATTACCATGATCTTGCGTGTGCGTAGGATATTTTTTGAAATTACGACGTTCCCCAACACGCCCCACACTCTCTCCCCCCACACCGCTCACTCTCTCCTCCTCGTCTCCCCACCGTGTCGGCCCCTCCTCCTCTCCACCGCGATGGCGTCAGACACATCTGAAGGAAATATGCCCTAGAGGCAATAATAAAGTTGTTATTTATATTTCCTTATATCATGATAAATGTTTATTATTCATGCTAGAATTGTATTAATTGGAAACTTAGTACAAGTGTGAATACATAGACAAACAGAGTGTCACTAGTATGACTCTACTTGACTAACTCATTAATAAAGATGGTTAAGTTTCCTAGCCGTAGACATGATTGTCATTTGATGAACGGGATCACATCATTAGAGAATGATGTGATTGACTTGGCCCATTCCGTTAGCTTAGCACTTGATCGTTTAGTTTATTGTTATTTCTTTCTTCATGACTTATACATGTTCCTATGACTATGAGATTATGCAACTCCCGGATACCGGAGGAACACTTAGTGTGCTATCAAACGTTACAACATAACTGGGTGATTATAAAGATGCTCTACAGGTGTCTCCGATGGTGTTTGTTGAGTTGGCATAGATCGAGATTATGATTTGTCACTCCGAGTATCGGAGAGGTATCTCTGGGCCCTCTCGGTAATGCACATCACAATAAGCCTTGCAAGCAATGTGACTAATGAGTTAGTTGCGGGATGATGCATTACAGAACGAGTAAATAGACTTACCGGTAACGAGATTGAACTAGGTAGCGAGATATCGACGATCGAATCTCGGGCAAGTAACATACCGATGACAAAGGGAACAACGTATGTTGTTATGCGATTTGACAGATAAAGATCTTCGTAGAATATGTAGGAACCAATATGAGCATCCAAGTTCCGCTGTTAGTTATTGACCGGAGATGAGTCTCAATCATGTCTACATAGTTCTCGAACCCATAGGGTCCGCACGCTTAACGTTCGATGACGATCGGTATTATGAGTTTATGTGTTTTGTTGTACCAAAGGTTGTTCGGAGTCCTGGATGTGATCACGGACATGACGAGGAGTCTCGAAATGGTTGAGACATAAAGATCGATATATTGGATGGCTATGCTTTGACATCAGAATGGTTCCGGGTGAGTTCGGGCATTTACCGGAGTACCGAGAGGTTACCGGAACCCCCTGGGGAGTATATGGGCCTTATTGGGCCATAGTGGGAGAGAGGAGAAGGGAGCCTAGGAGGGGGCGTGCCTCCCCAAGCCCAATCCGAATTGGGTGGGGGGCCTTCCCCCTTTCCTTGCCCCTCTCTCCCCCTTCCTTCCTCTCCTAATCCAAATAGGGAAGGGGGGGGATTCCTACTCCAGGTGGGAGTAGGACTCCCCTTGGGCGCGCCATAGAGGGCCGGTCCTCCCCTCCTCCAGTACTTTATATACGGGGGAGGGTGGCACCCCATAGACACACAAGTTGACAGTTGTCTTAGCCATGTGTGGTGCCCCCCTCCACAGATTCCACCTCGGTCATATCGTTGTATTGCTTAGGCGAATCCCCGCGTCAGTAACTTCATCATCACCGTCATCACGCCGTCGTACTGACGAAGCTCTCCCTCGATTCTCAGTTGGATCGAGAGTTCGTGGGACGTCACCGAGCCGAACGTGTGCAGATCACGGAGGTGTCGTATTTTCGGTACTAGGATCGGTCGGATCGTGAAGACGTACGACTACATCAACACATTGTCATAACGCTTCCGCTTTCGGTCTACAAGGGTACGTAGACAACACTCTCCCCTCTCATTGCTATGCATCACCTAGATATATCTTGCGTGTGCATAGGATTTTTTTGAAATTATTGTGTTCCCCAATAGTGGCATCCGAGCTCGGTCTATGCGTAGATGTTATATGCATGAGTAGACTAGAAAGATTTGTGGGCGATAATATTCATACTGCTTACCAGCATGTCATACTTTGATTTGGCGGTATTGTTGGATGAAGCGGCCTGGACCGACATTACACGTATGCTTACGCGAGACTAGTTCTACCGACGTGCTTCGCACACAGGTGGCTGGTGGGTGTCAGTTTCTCCAACTTTAGTTGAATCGAGTGTGACTATGCCTGGTCCTTGTTGAAGGTTAAAACAACACACTTGATGAAAAATCTTTGTGGTTTTGATGCGTAGGTAAGAACGGTTCTTGCTCATCCCATAGCAGTCACGTAAAACTTGCAACAACAAAGTAGAGGACGTCTAACTTGCTTTTGCAGGGCATGTTGTGATGTGATATGGTCAAGACATGATGCTAAATTTTATTGTATGATATGATCATGTTTTGAAATAGAGTTATTGGCAACTGGTAGGAGCCATATGGTTGTTGCTTTACTGTATGAAATGCAATCACCATGTAATTGCTTTACTTTATCACTAAGCAGTGGCAATAGTCGTAGATGCAATAGTTGGCGAGATGACAACGATGCTTCGATGGAGATCAAGGTGTCAAGCCGGTGACGATGGTCATCATGACGGTGCTTTAGAGATGGAGATCAAAGACACAAGATGATGATGGCCATATCATATCACTTATATTGATTGCATGTGATGTTTATCCTTTATGCATCTTATTTTGCTTAGTTAGACGGTAGCATTATAAGATGATCTCTCACTAAATTTCAAGGTACAAGTGTTCTCCCTGAGTATGCACCATTGCGAAAGTTCGTCGTGCCGAGACACCACATGATGATCGGGTGTGATAAGCTCTACATTCACATATAACGGGTGCAAGCCTGTTTTGCACACGCAGAATACTCGGGTTAAACTTGACGAGCCTAGCATATGCAGATATGGCCTCGGAACACTGAGACCGAAAGGTCGAGCATGAATCATATAGTAGATATGATCAACATAGTGATGTTCACCATTGAAAACTACTCCATCTCACGTGATGATCGGACATGGTTTAGTTGATTTGGATCACCTGATCACTTTGATGATTAGAGGGATGTCTATCTAAGTGGGAGTTCTTAAGTAATATGACTAATTGAACTTTAATTAATCATGATAGTATTTTGTACGTCTATGTTGTTGTAGATCAATGGCCCGTGCTACTATTCCTTTAAATTTTTATGCGTTCCTAGGGAAAGCTAAGTTGAAAGATGATGGTAGCAACTACACCGACTGGGTCCGTAACTTGAGGATTATCCTCATTGCTGCACAGAAGAATTATGTCCTAGAAGCACCGCTAGGTGCCAAGCCTCCTGCAGATGCTACTGATGATGTTAAGAACGTCTGGCAAAGCAAAGCTGATGACTACTCGATAGTTCAGTGTACCATGCTTTACGGCTTAGAACCGGGACTTCTAACACGTTTTGAACGTCATGGAGCATATGAGATGTTCCAGGAGTTGAAGTTAATATTTCAAGAAAATGCCTGGATTGAGAGATACGAAGTCTCTAATAAGTTCTACAGCTGCAAAATGGAGGAGAATAGTTCTGTCAGTGAACATATACTCAGAATGTCTGGGTACCACAACCACTTGACTCAGCTGGGAATTAATCTTCCTGATGATAGTGTCATTGACAGAGTTCTTCAATCACTGCCACCAAGCTACAAGAGCGTCGTGATGAACTATAATATGCAAGGGATGGATAAGACAATTCCCGAGCTCTTCGCAATGCTAAAAGCTGCAGAGGTAGAAATCAAGAAGGAGCATCAAGTGTTGATGGTCAACAAGACTACCAGTTTCAAGAAAAATGGTAAAGGGAAGAAGGGAAACTTCAAGAAGAACAGCAAGCAAGTTGCTGCTCAAGTGCAGAAGCTCAAGTATGGACCTAAGCCTAAGACTGAGTGCTTCACCTGCAAACAGACTGGGCACTCAAAGTGGAACTGCCCCAAGTATTTGGCGAATAAGAAGGATGGCAAGGTGAACAAAGGTATATGTGATATACATGTTATTGATGTGTACCTTACTAATGCTCGCAGTAGTGCATGGGTATTTGATACTGGTTCTGTTGCTAATATTTGCAACTTGAAATAGGGACTACGGATTAAGCAAACATTGGCTAAGGACGAGGTGATGATGCACGTGGGAAAATGGTTCCAAAGTCAATGTGATCGTCGTTGGCATGCTACCTCTACATCTACCTTCGGGATTATATTTAGACCTGAATAATTGTTATTTGGTGCCAGTGTTCATCATGAAGATTATATCTAGATATTGTTTGATGCGAGATGGTTTTTCATTTAAATTAGAGAAAAATGGTTGTTCTATTTATATGAGTAATATCTTTTATGGTCATTGTCGGTGTCAAAACCGGCGGATCTCGGGTAGGGGGTCCCGAACTGTGCGTCTAAGGCGGATGGTAACTGGAGGCAGGGGACACAATGTTTTACCCAGGTTCGGGCCCTCTTGATGGAGGTAAAACCCTATGTCCTGCTTGATTAATATTGATGATATGGGTAGTACAAGAGTATATCTACCATGAGATCAGAGAGGCTAAACCCTAGAAGCTAGCCTATGGTATGATTGTCCGTTGTAGTTGTTGTGTCATATGGACTAAAACCCTCCAGTTTATATAGACACCGGAGAGGGTTAGGGTTACACAAGGTCGGTTACAAAGGAGGAGATACACATATCCGTATTGCCTAGCTTGCCTTTCACGCCAAGTAGAGTCCCATCCGGACACGAGACGAAGTCTTCAATACTGTATCTTCATAGTCTAACAGTCCGGCCAATGGAGATAGTCCGGCTGTCTGGAGACCCCCTAATCCAGGACTCCCTCAGTAGCCCCTGAACCAGGCTTCAATGACGATGAGTCCGGGGCGCAGTATTGTCTTCGGCATTGCAAGGCGGGTTCCTCCTCCGAATATATCACAGAAGGATTTGAATACAAGGATAGTGTCCGACCCTGCAAAACAAGTTCCACATACCACCATAGAGAGAATAATATTTCCACAAATCTAATCTGCTGACACGTTTTGCCAACACGACATTATGCCATGGCCCGGTGATTATTCGAACCATTTCCTTTAACTAGCCCCGCACATAACGCGAGGCAGTTTTTTGACACGTCTTGTCAAAGTAGACAGCGTGTCCCCTTATCACGGGATTCTCATCAATACGGGTGTGGGTAACCCAACCGCGCCATCGATTACGACGCTTGGGGGATAAGCGAGTTTTACCAGGCTAGTGGGGACGCTTAGTTTCATCCGCCCATATAAAGGGATAAGGATTCACCTTTTCCTCCACGCCTTCTTCCCCCTTTGCTCATCCATTTTCGCACTTCCCACCTCAACCTTCTCCAACCATGTCCAGAGAGGGAGGCAGGTGGATGGTCTCCTCCGTCACGGAGGGAAACATCAAGAAGCTGAGGAGAGCCGGATACCTGCCCGACGACATCGCGCACCGGCTACCAGATGAGGGGCAGCTCATCCCCACCCCCGGGCCCCATGAGAGGGTAGTGTTCCTTACCCATTTCCTCCGCGGACTGGGATTCCCTCTCCACCCATTCGTCCGGGGGATCATGTTCTACTACGGCCTGGATTTCCACGATCTGGCCCCGAACTTCATCCTCAACATCTCGGCGTTTATCGTCATGTGCGAGGCCTTCCTTCGCATCAAGCCCCACTTTGGCTTATGGCTAAAGACCTTCAATGTCAAACCGAAGGTAGTGGGCACCGCTAGGCGGAATGCGGAGGCGCCATGGTGGGCAAGATGCCCAATGTTACATGGCTCGAGGGCTCTTTGTGGAAACCATAAAGGGGTGGCAATCGGGGTGGTTCTACATCACCGAGCCGCGTGACCCTGCATGGGCAGCAGCCCCCGAGTTCTGATCTGGCATCCCCACGCGGCTCACCTCCTGGAAAGAGAAGGGCCTGTCCTGGGGTAGTTCGGAAGAGCTGATCGGACTCCAAACATGTATTCAAAAGATGGTGAACAAGAATCTCAAACTTGTCAACGTAGTCCAGGTCATGCTTGTCCGCTGGATCCTCCCGTGTCAATAATGGGCCTTTGACTTGTGGGAGTTTGACCCGGCCCAGCACCAAACTCTGAACAGGCTCTTCGATACAACACACAAGGATGCCTGGAAGGTGCTATTGAAGGGCGCCGAGGTTCCTCCTCCTACTACCGAGGATCACGGATTCTGCCTGAAGTGCCAAGCCAGCGCGGTAAGCGGTTTTACCTTTTACAGGATACTTGTTTTTCATAGTTTGACTCTATGCGGGATCTAAGCTCCTGTTCCTTTGACAGGACTGGCAGAAAATGGCCGGATAGATCGACTGTCCGGCTCCCTTGCCCGAAGGCCCAGCAAACGCTCTCCTGACGGAGATGCTGACTCCGGCTCCTTACAAGGTGCCAGAGAAGACCAAGAAGGCCAAGCGAACCCGAAAGAGTTCCTGACGCCAGGTGTTATCGGACTCATCGTCCGATGACTCCGCGGCACACTCCTCCCCCGAAGAAGAAGAAGATGCTCCCCCTTTAGTTGGGGAAGACAAGAAAAGAAAGGCCGCCCCAACTGGGGGCCGAAGGGTCCAAGAAGGGAAGGACTCTTCTTCCGGACAGTTCCACCGCCGCTGCCGACGGCGAAGACGAGTGGTTGCCCAGGGCCAAGCCCCTTGGGAGATCGTAAGTATTCGGATACTAGAGTAACTCATAGCATTCCTTTGTTGCACTGCTTTCCCTAACGCCGAACATGATTATGCAGGCCTCCAAAAGCCAGTATCGATGTATCATCGGACCGCTCCCTGGGCTCGTCGGATATGGATAGTGATCCACTTCCGACCGCCACCTCCCCTTGCCCTGCGGACGACGCAGAGGTGCTATCTCACGAGGCACCGGGTTGAGGGGAGACGGTCCCGGAGGCACCTCAAGGCGGCCTCCCGGACTCCGGGAGCCGAGGGGACAAGGCCCCTGAGGGCCCCAAGTTCGGCCCTCAGCCGAACACCGCGCCGGAACCACCAGTGGTTCCGGACTCGGGCAGGCAGCCTCCTTCTAAGAGGGGTAAGATGCCTGTGCCGGTGACCTCTGCCCATCCAGAGGCGCCGGACAATCCGCTGGAAGCGTTTCGCAGCGCTTCCATCGACGAGGAGCACCGTACTATTATGAGTGCGGTGGTCCGGAAGGTTCAGTCCCCCAAGAGCGGATTGACTGAAGCCTGTGCCAGCCTTCTAATAGGCTTTGAGGTATGTGTTAAAATATAGGAAAAATATTACCGCATAGACAATAGCCCCTGATGCTCTGTTCGGTGTTGACAAAGAAAAGCCGAACAGAGGATCAAACAATATCACAGGAGTCTAATTTAAGTATGGCAATATGCATATGCAGGCTTCACCGCTGGCGTCCGCCGCACTGACTGCGGAGGTCGCCGTACTGAAGCAGGACCTCGAGGGGTCCAAGAAAGAGCTCGGCCTTGCCAAGAGGCAGCTCGAGGAGAACAAGGGTAAGTAATACCCTGTCTATAGATATGTATATATAAAAGAAGACATGATTGCAAAATGATAGGATCATCGTATATTTGCCAGGGGCCACGATCGAGGTGGCAACCCTGAAGCAAGCGCTAACCAAGGCCGAAGATAAAGCGGCCAAGGAGGGCACCGAGCGGGAAAAGCAAGAGGCTCGTGTGGGTGAGGTGCAGCAAGAGCTCCAGGCTCTCGTGACGAAGCACGAGGCGTTGGAGCTTGACTCGAAGATGCGGGAGTCTGAGCTTGTCGTGGCCCTCGAGAGCGCAAAAGTGCCAAGGCCGAACCCCAAAAGGCCCTCCAGGAGATCGACGCAATGAAGAAGATAGCGGCGGGTAAGGCATTCTATATGCAGAGCAAGCATGTAAAAGTAAATTACCGATTACTTACCCGAATTCGGAGCTCTCCAGGAGCATTCGCAGATTTGCCCCGCAGCGTGTCGGATGGCGCACAATTTTATGAGGCCGAGGAGGGAAGCTCAATGGAGAAGCTGTTCTGGTCTTCGTATACTGGGACCAACACCCAATGCCTCTGAGTGACCAGCTAAAGCAGCTGGTCGAGCTGCACAAGGCGGCCGAACAGGCCATTAAGGGCCTTATAGTCCCGCTGTGGCCTGGCGACGCCCTTCCGAATAGCTACTTCGGCCTGGTGAGGCAGCTTGTGGATGCCTGCCCACGGCTGGACGTCATCAAGCGGTCCGTCTGCATCGAAGGTGCACGCCGGGCTTTCGCCCGTGTGAAGGTGCAGTGGGCCAAGCTAGATGCCGTGAAGCTGATCAAGGAAGGGCCATCGCAGGGCAAGGAGCATCGCACCCCCGAAATTTATTATGAGGGTGTCCTGAAGGGTGCCTGTCTTGTAGCGGACGAATGTTCAAAGGATGTAATATTTGAGTAAACTTGCTCGTGTGATCTTGTATGATGAAAACTTGTTTCATATGTGCTATGCAACGCTTGTGTGAATTTAAAATATTACCTTTTGTTTGGCTGTTTATCCAATCAAAGAGATGGCTAGTCCTCGGCTTCTGCCCCCATGCCACGAGTGTTGGGGTGTTCGGGATGAACCTGAGCATGCTTGTTCCCATGTTTGGGTCATTCGAGGGAGGTGCTCAGCACAACGAACAAGGCAACCGGACTAATAATGTTTTATCACTCAAACTTAGCCATAGAATTCTATAATTTTAAATTTCGGCGAAGCCCCTGGTATTCGGAAGGCCGAATTCGGGGCGCGATACATGCCTTTAAGCCGGACTGGGCCGACCCCTCGCTCTAAGCGGCATAAGTCTTTAGGGACTCGAAAACCTCGCCGAACAGCGACCAGTCTCTCCCCTTATCATGACAGTCAATTTTAGCTTTCTCTACTGAGGTGCTCAGCCCAGCAGAACCGGGGCACAATCGTAGTAGTTCTCCTAGCTCTACCTTAGCCGATAGAGCGGAACATAAGGTACCAAAACATAGGAGCCGGGCAAACCCAACATTTGACCAAAGACATGATTCAGAGCTGATGCATATAATGCTATAAGTTCGGGGTGCCGCACTTGTGAAAGTGTTCGGACTTTTCACACCATATTGTGGGGTACGTAAGCCCCTGGTGTATTGGCCGTACCAAAGTGTACGGTTGTAAGGCGTCATTAATGAACACACACACACACACACAATATATATATATATATATATAAATAACAAGAATGCAACAAAAGTCGTAATGTTGTGCATTGTTTATTAAAAAAGGTGCGTTAAAGAAAAATGATACAGATGGTGCAATTAGCAAAGAGTAGGACTATGTCCCTTCCAAGGGCAAGCTGAGGAATAGTATTAAATCAAATATTTCACTCATTATTGTAATCCACCTGTGAATTCCATGGTGTGACGTAGCTTTCTGCCTGCTTGGTTGCTGCATCATGTGTTCGGTAATAATGCTGCTGGACAGGGTTTCCAGAGATTAAGGTCCTGAAAAAGAGAAAAATAACCAAACGGGAAGCCCCTAGTGCGGTTTAAGCCTCGTCTTGGGGCGTGTCGCAGTGTGCCCCCTCCCCACCTGTGCCCATGGTATTTTTAATGCGTAATTATGTACACGTGGCACAAGTTTCGCCGTTCGGCTGGGACAGGGGTGGGGGCCGCAGTGCTACGCGAGCTCAGATTGCGCCAGGCGGTCTAGTTGCCGATTGCTCCGAGCGCGCTTGAAGGTGTCCGGGTCTTGAAACGCCGAACTGGTGGATTGCCTTGAGAGGCTGATTTGCGCTTCTGCTGCAAGGGCCACAGTGTGCTGAGAGAGCGTTCTGTGTTTCCATTGACTGTATTTCCATTGAGAGAGGTCCTGGCATCTTGAGCTTGATGTATGCATAATGCGGTACCGCATTGAATCTCGCAAATGCGGTTCGCCCGAGCAGTGCATGATAACCACTATGGAACGGGACTATATCGAAGATTAACTCTTTGCTTCGGAAGTTATCTGGAGATCCGAAGACCACTTCCAGTGTAATTGAGCCCGTGCAATGGGCCTCTACGACTGGAATGATGCCTTTAAATGTCGCTTTTTTGGGTTTGATCCTTGAGGGGTCTATACCCATTTTGCGCACTGTGTCCTGATAAAGCAGGTTCAGGCTGCTGCCGCCATCCATAAGGACTCGAGTGAGGTGAAATTCGTCAATGATTGGGTCTAGAACCAGTGCGGCGAATCCGCCATGACGGATACTGGTGGGATGGTCCTTGCGATCGAAAGTGATCGGATAGGAGGACCATGGGTTGAACTTTGGGGCGACTGGCTCCAACGCATATACGTCTCTGAGCGCATGCTTCCGCTCCCTCTTGGGGATGTGGGTTGCGTATATCATGTTCACCGTCCGCACTTGTGGGGGAAACCTCTTCTATCCTCCGGTGTGTGGCTGCCGGGGCTCCTCCTCGTCATCGCTATGTGGCCCCTTGTCCTTGTTTTCGGCAATTAACTTGCCAGCCAGCTTGAACACCCAACAATCCCTGTTGGTGTGATTGGCTGGCTTTTCTGGGGTGCCGTGTATTTGACACGAGCGATTGAGTATACGGTCCAAGCTGGACGGACTCGGCGTACTTTGTTTGAATGGATTTTTCCGCTGACTAGGTTTAGAGCCTTTGAATGAGGCATTGACTGTCGTATCCTCGGTATTATCGCTATTAATGTGGTGCTTATGTTTGTTGCGACGTGACCTGCTATTGCCGTCCTTGGTATCCGAAGTACCATGGTTCTTTGATATGTTATTACTATGAGCCAGCCAGCTGTCTTCTCCCACACAAAAGCGGGTCATGAGTGTCGTGAGGGCTACCATAGATTTCGGCTTTTCCTGACCAAGGTGCCGGGCTAGCCATTCGTCACGGATGTTGTGTTTGAAAGCCGCTAGGGCCTCTGCATCCGGACAGTCGACAATTTGATTTTTCTTTGTTAGGAACCGAGTCCAGAATTGCCTGGCCGATTCTTCTGGCTGCTGAATTATGTGGCTCAAGTCATCGGCATCTGGTGGCCGCACATAAGTGCCCTGAAAGTTGTCGAGGAATGCGGCTTCCAGATCTTCCCAACAGCTGATGTACTCTGTTGGCAAGCTGATAAGCCAATGCCGCGCTAGTCCCCTGAGCTTTAGTGGGAGGTATTTGATGGCGTGTAAGTCATCACCGCGGGCCATGTGGATGTGAAGGAGGAAATCCTCGATCCATACTGCGGGATCTGTTGTGCCATCGTATGATTCAATATTTACAGGTTTGAAACCTTCTGGGATTTGATGATCCATTACTTCATCTGTGAAGCATAAGGGGTGTGCGGCGCCTCTATATTGGGCTATATCGCGATGCAGCTCGAATGGGTTTTGCCCACTGTGTTCGGCTCGGCCGGGTTTACTTTTACTGTATCCGGCGTGTCGTTTATCGTCTCGCATAGTGGCGCGCCCCCGTGATTCGTAGATCGATCTTGCATGCTTTGCTTTGTCCTCCAATATGTCTCGCAGGTCTGGCGTATCTCCCCATGCCTTTTTATTTGAATGGCGTCGGGGTGCGGGCTGAGTTTTTGGCTGGAATGCCTCTCTATCGCGGCCACGAGGTGGCCGATCAGCCGCGTCATATGCTTCTTCCTCCAGTCGGGGTAGCAACCTGCATTTTGGGTAACTCTTGGAGGGGTGCTCGAGTTTATACTCCTCGGCCGCGAGGACTTCAGTACATCTGTCAGCTAGCAGATCTTGATCAGCTAGAAGCTGCTGCTGCTTTTTCTTAAGGCTATTTGCCGTGGCTTTAAGCTGGCGTTTGAAGCGCTCTTGTTCGACGGGATCCTCTGGTACGACGAATTCATCATCGCCGAGGCTTGCCTCGTCTTCAGAGGGGGGCATGTAATTATCATCCTCCGTCTCTCCATCTGCAGCTCTCTTAGGAGGGCTGGCTCCTCCATCCTCCTGCTCTAAATCTTGCTGGAGGGGATTGTTATTTTCTTCGGCACTATCCGGCATGTTATTATCTCCTGTGCCGGTATCACCACTTTTGCTTTCGCGGGACTTAGAGCGGCGCCGCTGACATCGGCGCTTGGGTTGCTTCTTGGAGGGGTCATCCTCCACTATCTCGTCGCCATTGCCTTCTTTGGGTGTATCCACAATGTATATATCGTATGATGAGGTGGCTGTCTAGTGCCTTGTGGGCAGTGGTTCCTCTTCGTCTCCCGCATCGTCATCCATACCGTCGATGTCTTCGGAGTCGAAGTCGAGCATGCCGGTTAAGTCATCGATAGTGGCTACAAAGTGGGTGGTGGGTGGGCCGCGAATTTCTTCGTCGTCCGTATCCCAGTCCTGCCGGACATAGTTCGACCAGGATCCTCCTGACAAGCAGAGAGACCTTAATGAGTTCAGTATGTCGCCAAAGGGCGAGTGCTGAAAAATATCCGCGGAGGTAAACTCCATGATTGGCGCCCAATCGGATTCGATAGGAACGGGCGCAGGCGGCTCGGAGTCCATGGTCGGAGAAGGATCCGGCAGTTTAACAATACGACTCTCGTGCAAGGTGTTGGAAATATGCCCTAGAGGCAATAATAAAAGCATTATTATTATATTTCCTTGTTCATGATAATTGTCTTTATTCATGCTATAACTGTGTTATCCGGAAATCGTAATACATGTGTGAATAATAGACACCAACATGTCCCTAGTAAGCCTCTAGTTGACTAGCTCGTTGATCAACAGATAGTCATTGTTTCCTGACTATGGACATTGGATGTCATTGATAACGAGATCACATCATTAGGAGAATGGTGTGATGGACAAGACCCAATCCTAAACATAGCACAAGATCGTATAGTTCGTTTGCTAGAGTTTTCCAATGTCAAGTATCCTTTCCTTAGACCATGAGATTGTGTAACTCCCGGATACCGTAGGAGTGCTTTGGGTATACCAAACATCACAACGTAACTGGGTGACTATAAAGGTATACTACGGGTATCTCCGAAAGTGTCTGTTGGGTTGACACAGATCAAGACTGGGATTTGTCACTCCGTATGACAGAGAGGTATCACTGGGCCCACTCGGTAATGCATCATCATTATGAGCTCAAAGTGACCAAGTGTCTAGTCATGGGATCATGCATTACGGTACGAGTAAAGTGACTTGCCGGCAACGAGATTGAACGAGGTATTGGGATAGCGACAATCGAATCTCGGGCAAGTAACACACTGATTGACAAAGGGAATTGTATACGGGGTTGCTTGAATCCTCGACATCGTGGTTCATCCGATGAGATCATCGAGAAGCATGTGGGAGCCAACATGGGTATCTAGATCCCGCTGTTGGTTATTGGCCGGAGAGTCGTCTCGGTCATGTCTACGTGTCTCCCGACACACTCAAGGTTCGGTGACGCTAGGTTTGTAGGGATATGTATATGCAGTAACCCGAATGTTGTTCGGAGTCCCGGATGAGATCCCGGACGTCACGAGGAGTTTCGGAATGGTCCGGAGGTAAAGAATTATATATAGGAAGTGCTATTTCAGCCATCGGGACAAGTTTCGGGGTCATCGGTATTGTACCGGGACCACCGGAAGGGTCCCGGGGGTCCACCGAGTGGGGCCACCTGCCCTGGGGGCCACATGGGCTGTAGGGGTGTGCGCATTGGCCTATATGGGCCAAGGGCACCAGCCCCAAGAGGCCCATGCGCCAAGAGATAAGGAAAGGAAGAGTCCTAAAGGGGGAAGGCACCTCCTAGGTGCCTTGGGGAGGATGGACTCCTCCCTTGGCCGCCGCCCCTAGGAGATTGCATCTCCTAGGGCCGGCGCCCCCCCTTAGGCTTCCTATATATAGTGGGGGAAGGAGGGCCTCTCAACCCACGCCTTTGGTGCCTCCCTCTCACTCTCCAACACCTCCTCCTCCACCGTAGAGCTTGGCGAAGCCCTGATGGAGTACTGCAGCTCCACCACCACTACGCCGTCGTGCTGCTGCCGGAGCCATCTTCCTCAACCTCTCCTTCCCCTTGCTGGATCAAGAAGGAGGAGACGTCACGCTGACCGTACGTGTGTTGAACACGGAGGTGCCGTCCGTTCGGCGCTAGGATCTCCGGTGATTTGGATCACGTCGAGTACGCCTTCCTCATCCCCGTTCTTTGAACGCTTCCGCGCGTGATCTACAAAGGTATGTAGATTCAATCCGATCACTCGTTGCTAGATGAACTCCTAGATGGATCTTGGTGAAACCGTAGGAAATTTTTTGTTTTCTGCAACGTTCCCCAACAGTGGCATCATGAGCTAGGTCTATGCGTAGTTCTCTGTCACGAGTAGAACACAATTTGTTGTGGGCGTTGATGTTGTCAACTTTTCTTGCCGCTACTAGTCTTATCATGCTTCAACGGTATTGTGGGATGAAGCGGCCCGGACCAACCTTACACGTACGCTTACGTGAGACCGGTTCCACCGACTGACATGCACTAGTTGCCTAAGGTGGCTGGCGGGTGTCTGTCTCTCCCACTTTAGTTGGAGCGGATTCAATGAAAAGGGTCCTTATGAAGGGTAAATAGAAGTTGACAAATCACGTTGTGGCTTTAACATAGGTAAGAAAACGTTCTTGCTAGAGCCCTTTTTTCAGCCACGTAAAACTTGCAACAACAATTAGAGGACGTCTAACTTGTTTTTGCAGCAAGTGTTCTGTGATGTGATATGGCCAAAGTTGTGATGAATGATGAATGATATATATGTGATGTATGAGATGTTCATGCTATTGTAATAGGAATCACGACTTGCATGTCGATGAGTATGACAACCGGCAGGAGCCATAGGAGTTGTCTTTATTTTTGTGTGACTTGCGTGTCATTAAGAAACGCCATGTAAATTACTTTACTTTACTGCTAAACGCGTTAGCCGTAGTAGTAGAAGTAATAGTTGGCGAGCAACTTCATGGAGACACAATGATGGAGATCATGATGATGGAGATCATGGTGTCATGCCGGTGACAAGATGATCATGGAGCCCCAAGATGGAGATCAAAGGAGCTATGTGATATTGGCCATATCATGTCACTGTTATTATTTGATTGCATGTGATGTTTATCATGTTTTGTACATCTTGTTTGCTTAGAACGACGGTAGTAAATAAGATGATCCCTCATAATAATTTCAAGAAAGTGTTCCCCCTAACTGTGCACCGTTGCGACAGTTCGTTGTTTCGAAGAACCATGTGATGATCGGGTGTGATAGATTCCAACGTTCACATAAAACGGGTGTAAGACAGATTTACACATGAAAACACTTAGGTTGACTTGACGAGCCTAGCATGTACAGACATGGCCTCGGAACACAGAAGACCGAAAGGTCGAGCATGAGTCGTATAGAAGATACGATCAACTTGAAGATGTTCACCGATGTTGACTAGTCCGTCTCACGTGATGATCGGACACGGCCTAGTTAACTCGGATCGTGTTATACTTAGATTACAGGAGGGATGTCTATCTAAGTGGGAGTTCATTGAATAATTTGATTAGATGAACTTATTTATCATGAACTTAGTCTAAATTTTTTTACAATATGTCTTGTAGATCAAATGGCCAACGTAGTCCTCAACTTCAACGCGTTCCTAGAGAAAACCAAGCTGAAAGACGACGGCAGCAACTACACGGACTGGGTCCGAAACCTGAGGATCATCCTCATAGTTGCCAAGAAAGATTATGTCCTACAAGCACCGCTGGGTGATGCACCTATTCTCCCTACAGAACAAGACGTTATGAACGCTTGGCAGGCACGTACCGATGACTACTCCCTCGTTCAGTGCGGCATGCTTTACAGCTTAGAGCTGGGGCTCCAAAAGCGTTTTGAGAGACACAGAGCATATGAGATGTTCAAAGAGCTGAAAATGGTTTTCCAAGCTCATGCCCGGGTCGAGAGATATCAAGTCTCCGACAAGTTCTTCAACTATAAGATGGAGGAAAATAGTTCTGTCAGTGAGCACATACTCACTATGTCTGGGTTACATAACCGCTTGACTCAGCTGGGAGTTAATCTCCTGGATGACGCGGTCATTGACAGAATCCTCCAGTCGCTTCCACCGAGCTACAAGAGCTTTGTGATGAACTTCCATATGCAGGGGATGGAAAAGACCATTCCTGAAGTATTTGCAATGCTGAAATCAGCAGAGGTAGAAGTCAAAAAGGAACATCAACTGTTGATGGTTAATAAAACCATTAAGTTCAAGAAGGGCAAGGGTAAGAAAGCCTTCAAGAAGGACGGCAAGGGAGTTGCCGCACCCGGCAAGCAAGCTGCCGGGAAGAAGCCAAAGAATGGACCCAAGCACGAGACTGAGTGCTTTTATTGCAAGGAAAGTGGTCACTGGAAGCGGAACTGCCCCAAATACTTAGTGGACAAGAAGGCCGGCAAAACGAAAGGTATATGTGATATACATGTAATTGATGTGTACCTTACCAGTACTCGTAGTAGCTCCTGGGTATTTGATACCGGTGCAGTTGCTCACATTTGTAACTCGAAGCAGGAGCTGCGGAATAAGCGGAGACTGGCGAAGGACGAGGTGACGATGCGCGTCGGGAATGGTTCCAAGGTCGATGTGATCGCCGTCGGCACGCTACCTCTACATTTACCTACGAGATTAGTTTTGAACCTCAATAATTGTTATTTAGTGCCAAGTTTGAGCATGAACATTGTATCAGGATCTCGTTTAATACGAGATGGCTACTCATTTAAATCCGAGAATAATGGCTGTTCTATTTATATGAGAGATATGTTTTATGGTCATGCTCCGATGGTGAATGGTTTATTCTTGATGAATCTCGAGCATAATGCTACACATGTTCATAGTGTGAGTACCAAAAGATGTAAGATTGATAATGATAGTCTCACATACTTGTGGCACTGCCGCCTTGGTCACATAGGTGTCAAACGCATGAAGAAGCTCCATGCTGATGGACTTTTAGAGTCTCTTGATTACGAATCATTTCACACATGCGAACCATGCCTCATGGGTAAAATGACCAAGACTTCGTTCTCAGGAACAATGGAGCGAGCAACCAACTTATTGGAAATCATACATACTGATGTGTGCGGTCCAATGAGTGTTGAGGCTCGCGGTGGCTATCGTTATGTTCTCACCCTCACTGATGACTTGAGTAGATATGGGTATGTCTACTTCATGAAACACAAGTCTGAGACCTTTGAAAAGTTCAAGGAATTTCAGAGTGAGGTTGAGAATCAACGTGACAGGAAAATCAAGTTCCTGCGATCAGATCGTGGAGGAGAATACTTGAGTCACGAGTTTGGCACACACTTAAGAAAATGTGGAATAGTTTCACAACTCATGCCGCCTGGAACACCTCAGCGTAATGGTGTGTCCGAACATCGTAATCGCACTCTATTGGATATGGTGCGATCTATGATGTCTCTTACCGATTTACCGCTATCTTTTTGGGGCTATGCTTTAGAGACTGCCGCATTCACTTTAAATAGGGCTCCGTCGAAATCCGTTGAGACGACACCGTATGAATTATGGTTGTGGAAGAAACCTAAGCTGTCGTTTCTAAAAGTTTGGGGATGCGATGCTTATGTCAAGAAACTTCAACCTGAAAAGCTCGAACCCAAGTCGGAAAAATGCGTCTTCATAGGATACCCTAAAGAAACTATTGGGTATACCTTCTACCTCAGATCCGAAGGCAAGATCTTTGTTGCCAAGAATGGATCCTTTCTAGAGAAGGAGTTTCTCTCGAAAGAAGTAAGTGGGAGGAAAGTAGAACTTGATGAAGTATTACCTCTTGAACCGGAAAAGGGCGCAACTCAAGAAAATGTTCCTGAGGTGTCTGCACCGACTAGAGAGGAAGTTAATGATGATGATCAAGATACTTCTGATCAAGCTCCTACTGAAATTCGTAGGTCCACAAGGACACGTTCCGCACCAGAGTGGTACGGCAACCCTGTCTTGGAAATCATGTTGTTAGACAACGGTGAACCTTCGAACTATGGAGAAGCGATGGCGGGCCCGGATTCCGAAAAATGGCTAGAAGCCATGAAATCCGTGATAGGATCCATGTATGAAAACGAAGTATGGACTTTGACTGACTTGCCCGTTGAGCGGTGAGCCATACAAAATAAATGGATCTTTAAGAAGAAGACAGACGCGGATGGTAATGTGACCATCTATAAAGCTCGGCTTGTCGCCAAGGGTTATCGACAAGTTCAAGGGGTTGACTACGATGAGACTTTCTCACCGGTAGTGAAGCTAAAGTCCGTCCGAATCATGTTAGCTATTGCCGCATTCTATGATTATGAGATATGGCAAATGGACGTCAAAACGGCATTCCTTAATGGTTTCCTTAAGGAAGAATTGTATATGATGCAGCCGGAAGGTTTTGTCGATCCTAAGAATGCTAACAAGGTGTGCAAGCTCCAACGCTCGATTTATGGGCTGGTGCAAGCATCTCGGAGTTGGAACATTCGCTTTGATGAGATGATCAAAGCGTTTGGGTTTACACAAACTTATGGAGAAGCCTGCGTTTACAAGAAAGTGAGTGGGAGCTCTGTAGCATTTCTCATATTATATGTAGATGACATACTTTTGATGGGAAATTATATAGAACTTTTGGACAGCATTAAGGCCTACTTGAATAAGAATTTTTCAATGAAGGACCTTGGAGAAGCTGCTTATATATTAGGCATCAAGATCTACAGAGATAGATCAAGACGCCTCATAGGTCTTTCACAAAGCACATACCTTGATAAGATATTGAAGAAGTTCAATATGGATCAGTCTAAGAACGGGTTCTTGCCTGTGTTGCAAGGTGTGAAATTGAGCTCAGCTCAATGTCCGACCACGGTAGAAGATATAGAAGAGATGAGTGTCATCCCCTATGCCTCAGCCATAGGTTCTATTATGTATGCCATGCTGTGTACCAGACCTGATGTAAACCTTGCCGTGAGTTTGGTAGGAAGGTACCAAAGTAATCCCAGCGAGGATCACTGGACAGCGGTCAAGAATATCCTGAAGTACCTGAAAAGGACTAAGGAAATGTTTCTCGTTTATGGAGGTGACGAAGGGCTCGTCGTAAAAGGTTACGTCGACGCTAGCTTCGACACAGATCTGCATGACTCCAAGTCACAAACCGGATACGTGTATATTTTGAATGGTGGGGCAGTAAGCTGGTGCAGTTGCAAGCAGAGCGTCGTGGCGGGATCTACATGTGAAGCGGAGTACATGGCAGCCTCGGAGGCAGCGCATGAAGAAATTTGGGTGAAGGAGTTCATCACCGACCTAGGAGTCATACCCAATGCGTCGGGGCTAATCAAACTCTTCTGTGACAACACTGGAGCTATTGCACTTGCCAAGGAGCCCAGGTTTCACAAGAAGACAAGGCACATCAAGCGTCGCTTCAACTCCATTCGTGAAAATGTTCAAGATGGAGACATAGATATTTGTAAAGTACATACGGACCTGAATGTAGCAGATCCGTTGACTAAACCTCTCCCTAGAGCAAAACATGATCAACACCAGAATTCCATGGGTGTTCGATTCATCACAATGTAACTAGATTATTGACTCTAGTGCAAGTGGGAGACTATTGGAAATATGCCCTAGAGGCAATAATAAAAGCATTATTATTATATTTCCTTGTTCATGATAATTGTCTTTATTCATGCTATAATTGTGTTATCCGGAAATCGTAATACATGTGTGAATAATAGACACCAACATGTCCCTAGTAAGCCTCTAGTTGACTAGCTCGTTGATCAACAGATAGTCATTGTTTCCTGACTATGGACATTGGATGTCATTGATAATGAGATCACATCATTAGGAGAATGGTGTGATGGACAAGACCCAATCCTAAACATAGCACAAGATCGTATAGTTCGTTTGCTAGAGTTTTCCAATGTCAAGTATCCTTTCATTAGACCATGAGATCGTGTAACTCCCGGATACCGTAGTGTGCTTTGGGTATACCAAACGTCACAACGTAACTGGGTGACTATAAAGGTATACTACGGTATCTCCGAAAGTGTCTGTTGGGTTGACACGGATCAAGACTAGGATTTGTCCCTCCGTATGACGGAGAGGTATCACTGGGCCCACTCGGTAATGCATCATCATTATGAGCTCAAAGTGACCAAGTGTCTGGTCACGGGATCATGCATTACGGTACGAGTAAAGTGACTTGCCGGCAACGAGATTGAACGAGGTATTGGGATACCGACGATCGAATCTCGGGCAAGTAACATACCGATAGACAAAGGGAATTGTATACGGGGTTGCTTGAATCCTCAACATCGTGGTTCATCCGATGAGATCATCGAGGAGCATGTGGGAGCCAACATGGGTATCCAGATGTTTATTGGCCGGAGAGTCGTCTCGGTCATGTCTACGTGTCTCCCGAACCCGTAGGGTCTACACACTTAAGGTTCGGTGACGCTAGGGTTGTAGGGATATGTATATGCAGTAACCCGAATGTTGTTCGGAGTCCCGAATGAGATCCCGGACGTCACGAGGAGTTCCGGAATGGTCCGGAGGTAAAGAATTATATATAGGAAGTGCTATTTTGGCCGTCGGGACAAGTTTCGGGGTCACCGGTATTGTACCGGGACCACCGAAAGGGACCCGGGGGTCCACCGGGTGGGGCCACCTGCCCCGGGGGCCACATGGGCTGTAGGGGTGTGCGCCTTGGCCTATATGGGCCAAGGGCACCAGCCCCAAGAGGCCCATGCGCCAAGAGATAAGGAAAGGAAGAGTCCTAAAGGGGGAAGGCACCTCCTAGGTGCCTTGGGGAGGATGGACTCCTCCCTTGGCCGCCGCCCCCCTAGGAGATTGCATCTCCTAGGGCCTGCGCCCCCCCCTTAGGCTCCCTATATATAGTGGGGGAAGGAGGGCCTCTCAACCCACGCCTTTGGTGCCTCCCTCTCCCTCTCCAACACCTCCTCCTCCACCGTAGAGCTTGGCGATGCCCTGACGGAGTACTGCAGCTCCACCACCACCACGCCGTCATGCTGCTGCTGGAGCCATCTTCCTCAACCTCTCCTTCCCCTTGCTGGATCAAGAAGGAGGAGACGTCACGCTGACCGTACGTGTGTTGAACACGGAGGTGCCTTCCATTCGGCGCTAGGATATCCGGTGATTTGGATCACGTCGAGTACGCCTTCCTCATCCCCTTTCTTTGAACGCTTCCGCGCGTGATCTACAAAGGTATGTAGATGCAATCCGATCACTCGTTGCTAGATGAACTCCTAGATGGATCTTGGTGAAACCGTAGGAAAATTTTTGTTTTCTGCAACGTTCCCCAACACAAGGTAAGGTCGATGTTTGGCTCGATAGCTGCTGAGGGTAAGGCCTCCGTGGCGGGGTCCATCCACCCGTCCATGGACGGCGCACCTGGCTCCGAATTGAGGGTCAGAGCGGCTGCCTGTGCGATCTCCTGAACACTGTCCGATGGTAGAGATAAACCGTACTCATCGTGACCGCGTGACGCACAAGGCAGAGGCTCGAATCCGTCGAAGATCAAGTCTCCACGGATATTTGCCATGTAGTTTAAGCTTCCAAACCTGACCTGGTGGCCAGGGGCGTAACTTTCAATCTGCTTTAGATGGCCAAGCGAATTGGCCTGCAGTAGGGGGTCCTGAACTGTGTGTCTAGGCCGGATGGTAACAGGAGGCAAGGGACACGATGTTCTACCCAGGTTCGGGCCCTCTTGATGGAGGTAAAACCTACGTCCTGCTTGATTAATATTGATGATATGGGTAGTACAAGAGTAGATCTAGCATGAGATCGGAGAGGCTAAACCCTAGAAGCTAGCCTATGGTATGATTGTCTGTTGTAGTTGTTGTGTCCTACGGA
Source organism: Triticum urartu (assembly GCF_003073215.2). NCBI lineage: Eukaryota > Viridiplantae > Streptophyta > Magnoliopsida > Poales > Poaceae > Triticum > Triticum urartu. The sequence continues at coordinate 696,204,077 of NC_053023.1, read as the reverse complement.
CTAAAACCCTCCGGTTTATATAGACACCGGAGAGGGTTAGGGTTACACAAGGTCGGTTACAAAGGAGGAGATACACATATCCATATTGCCTAGCTTGCCTTCCACGCCAAGTAGAGTCCCATCCGGACACAAGATGAAGTCTTCAATCCTGTATCTTCATAGTCTAATAGTCTTCAATCCAGGACTCCATCAGTCATGCACTCTTGAAGAGTGGTCTATTTTTGTTGAATCTCGAAGTAGTGACACACATATTCATAATATTGAAGCCAAAAGATTCAGAGTTGATAATGATAGTGCAACTTATTTGTGGAACTGCCATTTGGGTCATATTGGTGTAAAGTGCATGAAGAAACTCCATTCTGATGGACTTTTGGAATCACTTGGTTATGAATCACTTGGTACATGCAAACCATGCCTCATGGGCAAGATGACTAAAACTCCATTCTCCGGAACAGTGGAGCGAGCAATAGATTTGTTGGAAATCATACATACTGATGTATGTGGTCCGATGAATATTGAGGTTCGCGGCGGGTATCGTTATTTTCTCACCTTCATAGATGATTTGAGCAGATATGAGTATATCTACTTGATGAAACATAAGTCTGAAACATTTGAGAAATTCAAAGAATTTCAGAGTGAAGTGGAAAATCACCGTAAGAAGAAAATAATCTTTCTATGATCTCATCGTGAAGGAGAATATTTGAGTTACGAGTTTTGTCTTCCTTTGAAACAATGCGGAATAGTTTCGCAACTCACGCCACCTGGAACACCACAGCGTAATGGTGTGTCCGAACGTCGTAATCGTACATTACTAGATATGGTGCGATCTATGATGTCTCTTACTGATTTACCGCTATCGTTTTGGGGTTATGCTTTAGAGACGACTGCATTCACGTTAAATATGGCACCATCTAAATTCGTTGAGACGACACCTTATGAACTGTGGTTTGGCAAGAAACCCAAGTTGTCGTTTTTGTTAAAGTTTGGGGCTGCGATGCTTATGTGAAAAAGCTTCAACCTGATAAGCTCGAACCCAACACTACAAAAAAAATACACTTCCGTGATGATACGTGTTTGTCACAGTAGGTCATGTTTCTGTCATGCATGTACATCCATGACAAATTTATGACAGAATCAAGATAGTCATACTTGTGCTGTCGTAGAAGTGTTCCATGACATTACCAAAATTATCATCATGGAAGTGTCCACTTCCATGACGATAAATCGCGCGTCGTAGAAGTTCTTTCGTTAAGGGTGACCGACACATGGCATCCACCATAACAGGTCGACGTTAAGCTATCGGGTCCAGTTTTGGATCCGATAACCCATTAACAGCCCGGACCTATGGGGATTTTCCACATGTAAAATTCTCATTGGCCAGAGGAAACACGTGTTGGCTCACCGTTGGGACAAATGACATCCACTCATTGGACAGGCACTAGTAGAAAAAGGGTCAAACGTGAAGCACATTAGTGCCGGTTTGTATTTGAGCCGGTACTAATGGTACCATTAGTGCCGGTTCAAACGGATTTGCATTAATGCCGGTTCGTGTTGAACCTTTAGTACCGGTTCGTGGCACGAACCGGCACTAAAGGGGTGGATCGCCTTTTCAGTTTTAAAAAAAATAAAAGAAAATAATGGAAATGTCAAAAAAATAAAAGAAAATAAGTTTCTCATGTGATATGTGGTCTAGTTGTTGGGAAAATTTGCAAATGTGAATTTTGACTTTATTTGCAAAATCTCTCTGAAATTTGTAAAAATGGGCATAACTTTTGCATACTAACTCGGATGAAAAAGTTTTTTATATGAAAAATCATCTACTCGAAAAGTTACATCCGAATTTAACCGGGGGAACCCCGTTAAACATTTTCAAAATCCTCAAAAACCTAATAGAAAAAAAGTTACGGGGCTTTTAAGATCTGGAGTGAAAAAAATCGAAAAAAATTCAAACAGTGGGCAAACTGTGGTCAAACAATGGTCAAACTAATTATTCTAGAATATTAGTGTTACTAAATAATTATTTCTGTTATTTCACTTTTGGTCAAATCTGGTCAAACTGTGGTCAAACAATGGTCAAACTAATTATTCAAGAAATATTAGTGTTACTAAATAATTATTGTTTTTAAAACAATAGTTTCAAACTCAAACAGTGAAATGTGTCACTTCATGCTCAAGCAAAATTCCTGAAGGTTAATAGGATTGACATCTTACTATTGTCAGGAAAACAACAAGTGCAGACTTGGAAACGAAGGAGAATAGAACCTGAAAGTTAAGCGTGCTCGGGCTGGAGTAGTGAGAGGGATGGGTGACCGGTCGGGAAGTTAGATGATTTGGAATGAGTGATCTACACTTGAGCAGTTAAGAGAGGTGATTAGAGACTAAATCATCAAATAATTCAGAAAAAATAAAAATAAAAAAAAACAAATTTTTTTTCCAAAATTTAAAAAAAAATCAAAAAAAAACCTTTTGTACCGGTTGGTAACACCAACCGGTACTAAAGGTCCCCCGTACCAGGGCGCGAGCTCACTCCACGTGGTGGCACTTTAGCGCCGGTTCGTGCCGAACCGGTACTAAAGGGGGGGGGGCCTTTAGTGCCGAAACCTTAGTGCCGGTTCCATAACCGGCACTAAAGGCCCTTACAAACCGATACTAATGGTCCGTTTTCTACTAGTGAGGAGGCGCCTATGATACGTCGACATGTGACACAGCCCAACAGAGGCCCATTCTGGTCAAAAGGCCGGCCCGTTTGACTTGGTCAAAAGGTAACGGGTCGGCCCACGGAAAGCCTGTTAACGGCCTGTTCATATATAGCCCATTTACGGCCCGCTAACTACCGACCCGTTATGGCCTATCGGATTTAAGCCCAGTAGCTTCATCTGGGCCGTCCAATATGATTCCAGCCCGTTGTAACTTTCTGCCCATGTATGGCCCATGATGTATTTTGGCCCATATGAGGCCCTTTGTAACTCTTGGCCCATTAAAGGTCCGAGATGAAAACTGGCCCATAATGAACAGTGTATCGCTTTATACCCATTAACGGCCCATTATTCCGTCGGCCGTTTCTAGCCTGTGTTAACTTTTGGCCTTCTAAGGTCCCATTTATTCTTGGGCTCATTTCTAGAATTCGGTTAGATACGGTCCGTTACTGGCCTGTTTCGTTTGTGGGCCAAATACAACCCGTGGTTACATTCGGCCCGTTTATGGCCTGTTAACCCATTGGGTTGTTTTCATAGCATTATCAAATATGGCCTATTAACGGCCCGTTATGGTCCACGAATAGTACAACCCATGTTTGGCGAATGATTATACGCCCCATAGAAGGCCCATGGATCATACAGCCCGTAGAAAGTCCATGGATCCTACGGCCCATAAAAGGCCCATGGATCCTACGGCCCGTAGAAGGCCCACGGATCTGATGGCCTGCAGGAGGCCCATGGTTACAACAGTCTTTGTGTTGCCATGATTATTGTGGCCTAGTTACCAAAAATAGGTTATTGTGGCCACTAGAAAAACGCGGAAAAAGAACTGCAGTGACTACAAGCAAACAACTAAACAAGACAATAAGGAAATAAATAAGCAAGCAACTAACACTAGCCTATTACAGCCATTACACATATTACATCCACTGGGCATCAAAGTTCTCCACAAGTGCAAATATAGGGAACAAAGCAGCATATTACATACACTGGCCATCAAAATTGGCCACCAGTGCAAATAAACGCAGAAGCAAAACAAGTCCATAACTGAAACAACTTCAGAAAAGCTCAAGAAACGTTATGCTGGGTATCCACCATGTTGGCAATAAGCTTAGCAAGCTTATTAGCTTTGACCTGCTTGGCGCTAAAATCCTCCAACGCTTGCTGTTGCACCAGAAAGTATGCATCTGAATGCCCCAGGGACTTCCGCAGTCCTTCCGCTTCTTGTTGCAACACAGCTGATCGATGTCTTTCATCTTGTAGTTGAGACTCAAGAAACCAAACTGATTCAGACAGTGAGCTTGAATAGCATGTGCAAGCGGTAGTGGCCAGTAACTCTAACAGTAAACCAAGACAAGACTTTGGGGTTGCCTCACTGTCTTCAAGATAGTTTTCCTTAGCTGTTTTATCAGCTTTGTTGGAGACCAACAAGGATGTCTCACGATCCTGAACCTTATATGCATTACTTCCTTTATCATTGTTTAATAAGGCACTCTTCCCCAATATTCTGTCAGCATTCTAAAAGAAGAAACAAGCAGACACATAACATGTTTAGCATGTACTAGTATATGACACTCATTTTAGTGAACCAGTTCATTAGTAAGGTGGACAAGATTAAACTACCAAGTCTTCTATTGCTAAGTAGTACATTATAAAAGCATCAAACAAACATATATCTATGTCCTATGGTCACTGCATTGTCTTTCCAAATCAAAATAGAGACACGGTTCAAATCATATCAGTTCAAGAGAAAGCAGCACTGAAAGAATACAAAGCGTGGGAAACTAAACAGCACAACAAGATTTCAGATGGGTACCACGGGTCTACATGTACAACAACACTATTGGCCCTGTTATGATGCTAGTAATGTGCATGATATGAGATGTCAACTATATACACAATTCAAATTGAAATCAGCAGAGCTATTTATAAGAGCAAACCTGTTAAAGAAACATGCGTAAACATACCTGTTGTGCCATTGGAGTTTCCATTGGATAGTTCAATTCAAAAATAAGTTTGTATGAGTAAATACAATGACACAAGAGCAAAGCAGCATGTACGATATCAATGGAATCTTAAATGAGAACAGTTGTTCTTCAGGTTTAAACACTTGTTCTACATGAACATAGTACAGTAAGACGCAAGCATATAGTACTTTAAATAAAATGAGCTCATAGACCTTACCATATTCTTGGTTCGGGACGAGTAAAGAACAAGGCGTTCCCAATCATCGTCTAGTAAATGTGTCTCAGGAGAACGTAAGGGAATTTGATGATTTCTTTGCCAGTGAAGTACATTTTCTTCTCGTAATTCCAATACTTCCACCAAGCATTCTTGAAGATAGCAGAGGTATTAGCACATGTTACTTCATCCTGAGTTTCCAAATCGGTCCTTCTCTATAGAGAAAAATGGGAAAATTTTCTATATTATAACCATCATGCAGGTAGAATGTATTGGACAAAGCAAAGTAATTGCCATGAATAACATTACGTACACATAACTCCTGGACAAACACCTTCAACTGGCATTTTCCTTCATCTTCAGTGTAATATTTCCATGATGGGAAGATACGCACATAGGATTTAACAACATCAAATGCGATAGATGCTAAACTATGAATGGATGGTTGTGCTTCCTCCACAGGAATAGGTGTACTAACTGGTGGAGTTCGGGTTCGCCGTGGTAGTACTGGCGGTTTGGGAACTGGAGATGCCTTGCTAACTACTCTTGTTTGGGAGCTCTATGCTGGAGATGGTGCTATGTCAACAGGAACTGGGTTACTATTGTTGGGGAACGTGGTATTTCAAAAAAATTACCTACGATCACGCAAGATCTATCTAGGATATGCATAGCAATGAGCGGGGAGAGTGTGTCAGTGTACCCTCATAGGCCGAAAGCGGAAGCATTTAGTAACGCGGTTGATGTAGTTGACCGTCTTCACGATCCAACCGATCCAAGTACCGAACGCACGACACCTCCGTGATCTGCACATGTTTGGCTCAGTGATGTCCCTCAAACTCTTGATCCAGTTGAGGTCGAGGGAGTGTTTTGTCAGCACGATGGCATGGTGACGGTGATGATGAAGTTACCGGCGTAGGGCTTCGCCTAAGCACTAGGACGATATGACCGAGGTGTGTAACTGTGGAGGGGGGCACGACACATGGCTAAGAGATTGTCTGTTGTCCCTTTGGGGTGCCCCTGCCCCCGTATATAAAGGAGGGGAGGAGGAGCCGGCCAACAAGGGGCGTGCCAGGGAGAGTGGACTCCTACTAGGACTCCAGTCCTAGTAGGATTCGGCCCCACCCTTTTTTCCTTCTACCGGAGGGGGAAAAGGGGAAGGAGAGGGAGTAGGAGAAGGAAAGGGGGTGGTGCCCCCTTCCCAAGTCCAATTCGGCCTCCTCCCTTGTCGGGGGCACACCAGCCCCTTATGGACTGGTTCGCCTCCCTCCAATGGCCCATAAAGCTCATATGTTTCCCCGGGGGGTTCCGAAACCTACCGATACTCTAGAAAAATGCCTGAATCACTCGGAACCATTCCGATGTCTGAATGCAACCTTCCAAGATATGAATCTTTACTTCTCAACCATTTCGAGACTCCTCGTCATGTCTGTGATCTCATACGGGACTCCGAACAAACTTCGGTCATCAAATCACATAACTCATAATACAAATCGTCATCGAACGTTAAGCATGCGGACCCTACGGGTTCGAGAACTATGTAGACATGACCGATACACATCTCCGGTCAATAACCAATAGCGAAACCTGGATGCTCATATTGTCTCCTACATATTCTACGAAGATCTTTATCCGTCAAACCGCATAACAGCATACGTTGTTCCATTTGTCATCGGTATGTTACTTGCCCGAGAATCGATCGTCGGTATCTCAATACCTAGTTCAATCTCCTTACCGGCAACTCTCTTTACTCGTTCCATAATGCGTCATCCCATTTCTTGCAAGGCTTATAGTGATTTCCATTACCGAGAGGGCCCAGAGATACCTCTCTAATACACAGAGTGACAAATCCTAATCTCGATCTATGCCAACCCACCAAACACCTTCGGACACATCTGTAGAGCGTCATTATAATCACCCAGTTACGTTGTGACGTTTGATAGCACACAAGGTGTTCCTCCGGTATTCGGGAGTTGCATAATCTCATAGTTAGAGGAACATGTATAAGTCATGAAGAAAGCAATAGCAATATAACTAAACGATCATTATGCTAAGCTAACGTATGGGTCTTGTCCATCACATCATTCTCTAATGATGTGATCCCATTCATAAAATGACAACACATGTGATAGAGGCAAAGGTGTCCCGTCCTTCGATGAGATGGTGGCTATCGTTTTGGAGGAAGTCGACTTTGACGATTCGACTATGAACGTGCGAGGACGTCGCGCCTTAGCAATCACTAAACCAACTCCGAGAGGTTATTGACCATGCCGGAGCACGATCACCCTGACCATGAAGGTGTATTTCCTGCAGGCAAACAAAGAACAAGCAAGAAACTAAGATTGCAATCTGGATATTACGAATATAAGAGGAAAGCTTTATTGATCAAGGTGGGGTTCTGTGACGCCTTTGTCTGGTCGTTGAACACAAACGAAGTACGCGAAGTTGCAACTATGGCGAACTTTAATCTAAACAAAACCCAAAGTCTAAACGGTGCCTTAAGGGTTGTATATATGGAGGAAGAGGGGGGAATTTCGTGGCCCTTGGGGAAGGGGTCTGAAACTAACCCTATCTCTTGTTATCCCACACATACGTACTCTAAATCAGCCTATACTTATGTATTTCGAAATTACATGGGTCTGGCCCAATAATAAGGTGACGCAGCACCTTGAATAGCCTCTGGACGAAATTTATGAAGTGGCATCTTGTATATTTCATCCAAGGCTTCATGCACTCCTTATGGTGGCTTCAATGTCCTAAAATCATCACTTGTAACTCTGTTGTTGTTCCCCTTGCGCATGCCATCAACTCCATGCTTGTTCTTGCTCCAATGTTCATCCTTCTCTAAGCTAGGCCCTTCATTTGTAAGCAAAACAAATGTATCCAATTTAGGCAGCATCATATTCTCATGAACATTAGAATCATTACCAAGAAACGAAAGTACCTGGTAATTTAATTGGCGTGCGCGAGCCCTAGTAATTGGTCCAGTATATGTAACAGTAGGGGCTGTGGGTGTAACAATGGTATTGATGTCCTCATCAACATTTCTATGGCTAGGAAACTTAACCATCTTTGATTAACGAGCTAGTCAAGTAGAGGCATACTAGGGACACTCTGTTTTGTCTATGTATTATGATAACCCACAAGAATAGGGGATCAACTGTAGCCTCTTTCGATAAGTAAGAGTGTCGAACCCAACGAGGAGCTAAAGGTAGAACAAATATTCCCTCAAGTTCTATCGACCACCGATACAACTCTACACACGCTTAACATTCGCTTTACCTAGAACAAGTATGAAACTAGAAGTACTTTGTAGGTGTTGTTGGATAGGTTTGCAAGAATGTAAAGAGCACATAAATAAAAAGTAGGGGCTGTTGTAAGTAAAGAAGCAATAAAGTAAATATAGCGAGTGTGGAAAAGTGGTGGTAGGAGTTGCGAAATTATCCCTAAGAAATTGACTACTTTACTAGACCGATAGCAAGTTTTATGTGGGAGAGGCCACTGCTAGCATGTCATCCCTGACTTGGAATTCTATGCACTTATGATTGGAACTTTTAGCAAGCATCCGCAACTACTAACATTCATTAAGGTAAAACCCAACCATAGCATTAAGATATATTGGTCCCCCTTCAATCCCGTATGCATCAATTTCTATGCTAGGCTGAAGCTTCTATCACTCTTGCCCTCCAATACATAGTCCTATCAACATACAACTAACCCTATGGTGTGATCCACGCGCGCGCTCATATGATGGGCACCAAAGGACAACAACATAACCACAAGCAAATTGAATCAATCATAGCAATTCATCAACCACCGATAGGACAACGAAAATCTACTCAGACATCATAGGATGGCAACACATCATTGGATAATAATATGAAGCTTAAAGCACCATGCTCAAGTAGAGGGTACAACGGGTTGCGGGAGAGTGGACCGCTGTAGATAGAGGGGGGAAGGTGATGGAGTTGTTGGTGAAGATGGCAGAGGTGTTGGTGAAGATCGCAGTGATGATGATGGCCCCCGACGGTGTTCCGGCGCCACCGGAAGCGAGGGGGAAAGAGCCCCCTCCTTCTTCTTCTTCCTTGACTTTCTCCCTAGATGGGAGAAGGGTTTCCCCTCTGGTCCATGGTCTCCATGGCGTGGGAGGGGCGAGTGCCCCTCCGAGATTGGATCTGCCTCTCTGTCTCTCTATGTTTCTGCGTTCTCCTGTGCTGCCCTTTCACCGTTTTGTATATATATGGAGATCCGTAACTCCGATTGGACTGAAACCTTCGCCGTTATTTTTTTTACCAAAAATTTGCTTTCTTGCGTCCGAAATTGAGCAGCAGCAACCTGCCTCGTGCCTCCCTCGGGCACCGTCTCGGGTGGATTTTTCTTCTGGAATTCTCCAAATATTCCAAAAATATTCTCCGTCCGTTTTTATCCCTTTTGGATTCCGTTTGATATGGATATTCTGCGAAACAAAATCATGCAACAAACAGGAACTAGCACTGGGCACTGGATCAATATGTTAGTCCCAAAAATAGTATAAAAAGTTGCAAAAAAGTATATGAAAGTTGTATAATATTGGCATGGAACAATCAAAAATTATAGATATGACGGAGACGTATCAGCATCCCCAAGCTTAATCCCTGCTCGTCCTTGAGTAGGTAAATGATAAAAAAGATAATTTTTGATGTGGAATGCTACCTAGCATAATCTTGATCATGTATGTAATCATGGCATGAATATTAAGACACGAGTGTTTCAAAACAATAGTCTATCATTTGACATAAAAACAATAATACTTCAAGCATACCAACCAAGCAATTATGTCTTATTGAAATAACATAGCCAAAGAAAGCTCATCCCTACAAAATCATATAGTCTGGCTATGCTCCATATTCACCACAAAAAGCATTCAAATCATGCACAAACCCAATGACAAGCTGAGCAATTGATTCATACTTTTTAGCGTGCTTCAGCTTTTTCAACCCTTACACAATACATGAGCGCAAGCCATGGACATAGCACTATGGGTGGAATAGCATATGAAGATGGAGGTTGTATGGAGAAGACAAAAAGGAAGAAAGTCTCACATCGACGCGGCTAATCAATGGGCTATGGAGATGCCCATCAATTGATGTCAATGTGAAGAGTAGGGATTGCCATGCAACGGATGCACTAGAGCTATAAATGTACGAAAGCTCAAACTGGAAACTTAGTGGGTGTGCATCCAACTCGCTTGCTCATGAAGACCTCGGGCATTTAGGAAGCCCATCATCGAAATATACAAGCCAAGTTCTATAATGAAAATTCCCACTAGTATATGAAAGTGATAACTCAATGAGACTCTCTATATGAAGAACATGGTGCTGCTTTGAAGCACAAGTGTGGTAAACGGATTGTAACATTGCCCCTTCTCTCTTTTTCTCTCTAATTTTTCTCCATTTTTTCGTGGGCTTCTTTGGCCTCTTTTTTTATTTGGTCTTCTTTGGCCTCTTTTATTTATTTTTAAGTCCGGAGTCTCATCCCGACTTTGGGGGAATCATAGTCTCCATCATCCTTTCCTCACTGGGGCAATGCTCTAATAATGATGATTGAGGGAGTCCGGGATTAGCGGTCTCCGGACAGCCGGACTATATCCTTTGTCCGGACTGTTAGACTATGAAGATACAAGATTGAAGACTTCGTCTCATGTCGGGATGGGACTCTACTTGGCGTGGTAGGCAAGCTAGGCAATACAGATATGTATATCTCCTCCTTTGTAACCGACCTTGTGTAACCCTAACCCTCTCCGGTGTCTATATAAACCGGAGGGTTTTTGTCTATAGAATAACAGACAATCATACCATAGGCTAGCTTCTAGGGTTTAGCCTCTCCGATCTCGTGGTAGATCAACTCTTGTAATACTCATATCATCAAGAATAAATCAAGCAGGACGTAGGGTTTTACCTCCATCGAGAGGGCCCGAACCTGGGTAAAACATCGTGTCCCCTGCCTCCTGTTACCATCCGCCTTAGACGCATAGTTCGGGACCCCTACCCGAGATCCACCGGTTTTGACACCGACATTGGTGCTTTCATTGAGAGTTCCTCTGTGTCGTCGCCGTTAGGCATGATGGCTGCTTTGATCATCGTTAGCGATGCAGTCTAGGGTGAGACTTTTCTCCCCGGACAGATTTTTGTATTCGGCGGCTTCGCACTGCGGGCCAACTTGCTTGGCCATCTGGAGCAGATCGAAAGTTACGCCCCTGGCCACCAGGTTAGGTTTGGAAGCTTAAACTACACGGCCAATATTCGCGGAGACTTGATCTTTGACGGATTCGAGCCTCTGCCCTGTGCGTCACGCGGTCACGAAGAGTACGATTTAGCTCTACCATCAGACAGCGTTCAAGAGATCGCACCGGTAGCCACTCCGACCCTCAATTCGGAGCCAGTTGCACCGTCCATGGACGGGTGGATAGACCCCGCCACGGAGGCCTTACCCTCAGTGGCGATCGAGCCGGATATCGACCTTACCCTTCATGAGAGCCGTATTGTCAAACTGTCGGATCCTTCTCCGGCCACGGACTCCGAACCGCCTGTGCCCATTCCTAGCGAATCCGATTGGGCGCCGATCATGGAGTTCACCTCCACGGATATTTTTCAGCACTCGCCCTTCGGGGACATACTGAACTCATTAAGGTCTCTCTCCTTGTCAGGAGGATTCTGGCCGAACTATGTTCGGCAGGATTGGGATGCGGATGACGAAGAAAGTCGCTGCCCACCCACCACCGACTTAGTAGCCACTATCGATGACTTAACCTACATGCTCGACTTCGACTCAGAAGACATCGACAGTACGGACAACGATGCAGGAGGCGAACAGGAACCAATGCCCACAGGGCACTGGACACCCACTTCATGACATGACGTATACATGGTGGACACACCAAAAGAAGACGACGACGAGGAACGGAAGGACGCAACAGAGGGTTGTCCCCTTGAGAAGCAGTCAAAGCGGCGGCGTAAGCGCCGCCCCAAATCCCGCCTTGGCAGAAACAACGATCATATAGACCCAGCCTTAGAGCAGGTTGAACAATCACCGGACCACGGCAACACGGAGAATCAAACCGAACAACCCGACTCTGTCAAAGATAATAGTCCGAACGACATCACACCGGACGGACACCCAGAGCAATAGAATTCCCGTCAAAGGCTTGTTGCCACCATGAGGAGCCTAAAAAAGCAGAAGCAAAGGCTCAAGGCTGTGCAAGACACACTCAGAATCAGATGGAGTAAACTACTCAACACAGTAATGAAGTACAGCGGTAATCGCCCCACCAAGAGCTACCCGAAGTGGAAGTTGCTACCTGAATTCGATGAGGAGGCCTTAGATCCCGCGCAACCAAAAATTAAAACGGCCATCTGGCCGGATAGATGACCTCACGGCCAACAAAGTGCGGCAAACAACGCCGCACATAAGCCAATACGCGATCCACGCGAGGGCTCGCATCAAAGGGATGGCGCAACCAGATCCATCTATGGACCACGCAAGCGCGCTCCAGCATACAATGCAACACAACAAACATCGGAACATCACGGTACACCCAGATATACGAGTGCTGCACACCCCCTATGTTTCACCGACGAGGTGCTGGACCATGAATTTCCAGAGGGATTCAAACCCATAAACATAGAGGCATACGACGGAACAACAGACCCTGGGTCTGGATTGAGGACTATATCCTCCATATCCATATGGCTCGAGGATATGATCTCCATTCCATCAAGTACTTACCCCTCAAGCTCAAAGCGCCAGCTCGGCATTGGCTCAAAAGCCTCCCAGAAAGCTCCATTGGAAGCTGGGAAGAGCTCGAAGAAGCTTTTCGGGCAAATTTTCAAGGGACTTATGTCCGACCTCCGGATGCGGACGATTTAAGTCATATAACTCAACAGCCCGGAGAGTCAGCCCAAAAGCTTTGGAACAGGTTTCTTACTAAAAAGAACCAAATAGTCGACTGTCCGGACACCGAAGCCTTGGCAGCGTTTAAACACAGCGTCCGAGACGAATGGCTTGCCAGACACCTCGGCCAAGAAAAGCCAAGAAAAATGGCAGCATTAACAAGCCTCATGACCCGCTTTTGCGCGGGCGAGGACAGCTGGCTAGCCCGATGCAGCACCAGCGACCCAAGTACATCCGGAGTTAGAGATGGAAACAGGAAATCACGATGCAGCAAAAATAATAAGCGCCGGAATAAAGAAGACAGCCCGAAGAGCACGACGGTAAACGCCGGATTCAAAAGCTCTTGGCCAGGTCACAAAAACCGCCCTCTAAAGGTGCTAGAGATGAACTGTCCAGCCTAAACAAAATTCTGGACCAAATATGTCAGATCCATAGCACCCCCGATAAACCTGCAAATCATACCCACAGAGAATGTTGGGTCTTCAAGCAGTCCGGCAAGCTCAACGGCGTACACAATGGGGAGGATACACCAAGCGAAGATGAGGATGAGCCTCTCTAGCAAGACACTGGGGAACAAAAGAAATTTCCACCAGAAGTCAAAACAGTACACGTGTTACACGTGATCAAGGGGAGAAACAAAGCGGCACTCCCAGAGAAATATGCCCAAGGGCCTATCATCGCGGAGTCCTGCCACTAGCCATCCCAACCAATCACTTTCGACCATCAGGATTACTCAGCAAGTATCCGGCGTGCAGGATGGGCTGCCTTGGTATTAGATCCAATAATTGACGGATACCACTTCACACGAGTCCTGATGGACGGTGGCAGCAGTCTAAACCTGATATGTCAGGACATAATCCGCAAAATGGGGATAGACCCAACAAAAATTTGCCACAGCAATACTACCTTTAAAGGAGTAACTCCCGGCCCAGGGGCTCATTGCACGGGCTCCCTGCTACTAGAGGTTATATTCGGCTTCCCCGATAACTTCCGTAGCGGAAATTTAACCTTCCACATTGCTCCGTTCCAAAGTGGCTATCAAGCACTACTTGGACCTGATGCTTTCGCTCGCTTTAATACAATACCGCATTACGCTTCCCTCACGCTTAAGATGCCCGGTCCACGTGGCATCATTACAGTAAATGGAAATGTTGATCGATCCCTGCGCGCCGAAGATAGTGCGGCTGCCTTGGCAGCCGCACACTAAAACGGCAGCACCAGCTAAAGCATTCAATAGGTCGTCAAGACTACGGACATGGTTAGACGAGTCCGATGCAGCTATATGTAATTCATACAGGTTTGATGGCCACATCCCTATTACAAATACAAGGGGCTCAATTTTTACTCATCTTGAATAGTACATGGTTTCTTTAATATAACCTACCTTTTCGCACGACAACTTTTCACCTAAGTTCCTCTCTTTCACATATGACTATCATGCTACACCCGTCTAGGATACGGCACAACGGAGACACAGGCGCAGACGTGCAGCAGGGACCCGTTCCAAGGACTATTTTTAGATTAAGACCCTGCGTAAACCTTTCTTACTGTCTCTTGTTGATACACATCCCTCGAATTCTCAGTACTATTGAGAAGGATGCTGACGTCTTGGCATGTGGCCACGTCAGAATAATGCACGTACCTGGCCACCAGGGGCTTCTTACAAAGGGCACTGTTTAGGCCCGGTTTATACCATAAAAGACCGAATACCTTAGGGAGTGTTCGGTGTCGCGAGTTTGTCCTTATATGCATCAGCTCCGAATCATGTCTTTGGTCAAATGTGGGGTTTGCCTGGCTCCTATGTTTTGCTCCTTACGTTCCGCTCTATCGGCTAAGGCGGCACCAGGAGAACTACTGTGATTGTGCCCCGGTTCATCTGGACGAGCACCTCAGCAGAGAAAGCCGAAAACTGACTGTCATGATATAGCGTGAGACTGGTCAACCACTCGATGACCCATCGGAATGTTAGAATTCCTCTGCCTTAACGATGGGCCATTTCCCGGCCAGGCATGTACGCACCCCGAATTCGGGAGAGTGCGGAGCCACCAGGGGCTATATAGTAGCCCTACCATCAAACTCCTATGGCTAAGTGAAAGTGTTAAAGCATTATAGTCCGGTTGCCTTGTTCGCTATGCTATCACCTCCTTATTAGGACCAAGACGTTGGATTAAGTGTGAACACGCGTCTTCTGCGAACACCCCCGCATTATATGCGTGGGGGCTGAAGCCGACGACTGCAATCTTTCAGGTTATATACATATATGCATAAACGGCCGCACAGGAGGCATCATATTACTTTCAGGCAAAAGTATAAATACAACCTTAATAAATTTGATAAACATTGTTTTTACAATGGGAATACATGTCACTCAAACATAATATTCTTCGAGCACTGGGCCTCTATCAAACAAGCACCCTCAAGAACTTCTTCAAAATAGTGCTCGGCAGCCACTCGGCCTATGGCCGAACCCTGCGCCGCAACAGTGGTGGCATCTATCTCCGCCCAGTATGCTTTGACACGGGCAAGGGCCATCCGCGAGCCTTCTATGCACGCTGACCTCTTCATCGCATTGATGTGCGGCACCGCACCAAGGAGCTTCTTCACTAAGCTGAAATAGCTGTTCGGCTTTGGCTTTTCCGGCCACAGATGATCTACGACGAACCTCATGGCGAGTCCGGACAATCTATTGAGTTCGGCCCATTCGGCAAGTTGATCAGTTAGTGGAAGAGGACGCTCTGGAACGTTAAATTGCAACCAGAATAGCTTGTCCACTTCACGATCTGTTTGATCTCGGAAGTATTCGGCCGCATCGACAGCACTCGCCGTCAAATCCAGATATGCGTCTGCCGAACTCCACAACCGATCCAGAGGGACATACCGCGGATCTCCGAACTTCCTCCGCAGCAAAAAAGGCTTCCCAGCCACAATATCACCAGCTTCATGCAGCTCTTCCTTCTTTGCCCTCATGGCAGAGCGGGTGTCTTTGGCTGCCATCGTGGCCTTTTCGAGGTCCGTCACCTTCGCTCGGTTTTCTTCTTCAAGGAACCGGCAACGATCGACAGTGTCTTTTAACTTTATAGCCATCTTGGCCATCTTTTCTTTGCTCTCGCAATGCACGGCCTTATCGGCTCTTAACTCTTCGGCCGCCTTTAAAGCGGCCGCATTACTAATCCTTATTTGTTCGTTGGCTCAGGCATGTTCCGCCCGAAGGGTCTCCATGGAGGCATCTCCATCTGCAGTCACAACATATTAAAGATACTGGCATCACGCTGCTCTTACTATGTGACATTGACCGGAAAAACATTACTTACCCTGTGCCTCGTCAAACCGCTTGTTAACAAGCTCAATGTCGGCATCTGCCGCATCTAGTTGCCGCTTTAGTTCGGCAAACTCATTAGTCCGGCCAACCACCGGACCTTCCATCACCTACACATAAAGCGGTATGGTTATTACCTAGGACTACGATCCTCTGTTTGCCGCCGTTCTCGGCGACAACCAGAGTCTCAGGGGCTACTATCTACGCAGGGCACACCTAAAAATGTGCGGTACCATCACAAATGTACGTCATTTTACATACCTCAAACCCGTCAGTAGACTCATAAAGGCGTCATGCAACCTGCTTTCGGCGAATGAAATCCTTTCCATCACCGTACCCATCAATGTACGGTGTTCTTCCGAGATGGTCGCCTGCCTTAGCAGATCCCTCAGTGCGTCCGACCGCATAACAAACGGCGCCAGACTCTTTTGTTTTCTCTCTTCAAGAGCCGGATGCTGGGGACTTCGGGTGACTATAGGCTTATCTTCTAGACTCACCGAATCCAGAGAGGCCCTCCGTGACGACACTTCAAGGTCGCCTGCTTCTTGAGCGGGGGAGTCCGGGGGAGGCGTTTCGCTCTCCATCATCTCCGGAAGAAGGTCCCCTGAAGATGAGCTCCGTTGAGAAGGGCTAAGATCTAAACTACGAGATAAACGCTTCGGTTATTTTCCTCGGAAGTAAGGTAGAATATCTTTACTATTAAGTATTTTTTGATCACTTAGGGCTCGTTAGAGGGCTGATCCCCGCGCGGACTTTGTGCGGTAAAAGCACCCTCCGAGGCAGGACCCTCTGGTGGAGACTTCTTCTCCCGTTTGGAAGCCTTGGTTTCCAGATCTTCAAAGGCAGTCCTCTTCCTTCCCCGAAGCGAGAGAAGGTCAGTTTCTTCCCCTTGGTTATCCTCCTTCACGGAGGCGCTCATTCCCTCGGTTGGAATTGGTAGCGATGGGGGCCCGCTTTCGACCTCATTATTCCCCCCTTTATCTTCCTTTGAGGGCTCCAGGCAAGGTGCTAGCTCGAGCATAGCTCGAGCATCTTTTCCAGTACCGGATTCTCCAAACCCTCAGGAAGGGGGGCCGAACACCGAATCATCTTCGCCTTTGTTAGCCAGTCCTGGTCAAAGAGCGATTTCTCAGAATGACATCATGGTAAATGAAAGACAGTGTGTTCGGCTGGAGGATTACTTAATTGGTCGGCGGTACAGTTGCTGCTCAGGCCCACGTCCTCGGTAGTATCCGGACACTCTATTTGGGGTCCAAAGAATGATTTGTACATCTCCTCGTGCGTCAGGCCGAGGAAATTCTGAATAGTGCGCGGCCCTTCTGGGTTGGACTCCCACATGCGGAGGGGCCGATGTTTGCAAGGCTGGACTCGACGAACCAGCATGACTTGCACCACCGTAACCAGACTGAAATCTCCGTCGAAGAGATCTTGAATGTGGGTTTGCAGTATAGGCACGTCCTTGGCTGGACCCCGGCTCAGCCCTCTACTAATCCATGACATCAGTTGTGGTGGAGGGCCCGAGCAGAAAGCAGGGGCGGCCTCCCACTTGGCACTTCTGGGAGCTGTGATGTAAAACCACTCCCGCTTCCATAATCCAGACACCTCTGGAAAGGAACCCTTTGGCCATGGAGCTCCAGCAATTTTACTTATTAATGCGCCTCCACACGCTACGTGCTGCCCCTCGACCATCTTTGGCTTCACGTCAAAGGTCTTGAGCCACAGGCCGAAGTGAGGGGTAATGCGGAGGAAGGCCTCACATACGACAATAAATGCCGAGATGTGGAGAAAGGAGTCCGGGGCTAGATCATGGAAATCCAGCCTGTAATAGAACATCAAACCCCTAACAAAGGGATCCAGGGTAAGTCCTAGGCCTCGGAGGATGTGGGAGATGAACACAACGTTCTCGTTGGGTTCGGGAGTAGGGACGATCTGCCATCGGGTAGGCAACCGATGCGAAACCTCGGCGGTCAGGTATCTGGCCTCCCTCAACTTCTTGATATCCTCTTCCGTAACGGAGGAGGGCATCCACCGGCCTTGAAGGCTAGATCCGGACATGATTGAAGGTCCGAAGCACCTAACCTGGGCTTTCAGTGTTAGAACTCAAGGCGGGGGAAGGATTCGATTGAGCACGAGAGGGAAAAAAGTAAAAGCCTTATCCCTTTATAAAGAGGGTGAATATCAAGCGTCCTCCTAGTGGCCGTTTGGGACTTGCCTAAAATCTAGGAGTCCTAGGCATGGTTGGGTTACCCACGATCGTATTGATGAGAATCCCGTAATTAGGGGAACACGATCTCTGCTTTGACAAGACGTGTCAAGAAACCGCCTCGCGTTATGTGTGGAGCTGGTTGAAGAAAAACGGTTCGAATAAACACCGAGCCATGGCCTGATGTCATGTTGCCAAAGCGTGTCAGCAGATTAAGATTTGTGGAAATATTATTCTCTCTACGGTGGTATGTGGAATTTATTTTGCAGGGTCGGACACTATCTTGGTGTTCAAACTCTTCTATGCTATGTCTGGACGAGGAACCCACCTTGCAATGCCGAAGACAACACTGCGCGCCGGACTCATCGTCATTGAAGCCTGGTTCAGGGGCTACTGAGGGAGTCCGGGATTAGGGGTCTCTGGACAGCCAGACTATATCCTTTGTCCAGACTGTTAGACTATGAAGATACAAGATTGAAGTCTTCGTCTCGTGTCCGGACGGGACTCTACTTGGTGTGGAAGGCAAGCTAGGCAATACGGATATGTATATCTCCTCCTTTTTAACCGACCTTGTGTAACCCTAACCCTCTCCGGTGTCTATATAAACCGGAGGGTTTTAGTCCGAATAATAACAGACAATCATACCATAGGCTAGCTTCTAGGGTTTAGCCTCTCCGATCTCGTGGTAGATCAACTCTTGTAATACTCATATCATCAAGAATAAATCAAGCAGGACGTAGGGTTTTACCTCCATCGAGAGGGCCCGAACCTGGGAAAACATCGTATCCCCTGCCTCCTGTTACCATCCGCCTTAGACGCACACTTCGGGACCCCCTACCCGAGATCCGCCGGTTTTGACACCGACAATGATCATCACACTTTTATTTACTTACAACTCGATATTACAACTCGATAGTAGAACAAAGATATGACTCTCTATGAATGCCTCCGGCGGTGTAGGATTTTATGACTAACCATGTGAATGACCAATTCCTGTCATCTCTCTAAATAGATATAAGTGAAGCAAGGGAGTTTAATTCTTTCTACAAAAGATATGCCCGTGCTCTAACAAGTAGAAGTGAAGCAAAAGAGCACTCTACAAATGGCGGTTGTCTATGTAAAGAGAAACATGCAATCCTAACTTCAAATGATATATGTGAAGGACATGAAGCATTCTATAAAGCCATACTCAAAAGATATAAGTGAAGTGCAAAGAGCATTCTATAAATCAACTAAGGACCATCTCATACCATCATGGTGCATAAAAGAAAAAATAAAACAAAATCAAAAGACGCTCCAATATTGCACATATCGCATGAACAAAACGAATCCGAAAACATACCGATACTTGTTGAAGAAAGAGGGGATGCCTTCCGGGGCATCCCCAAGCTTAGGCACTTGAGTCTCCTTGAATATTTACTTGGGGTGACTTGGGCATCCCCAAGCTTGAGCTCTTGCCTCTCCTTCTTCTCCTTACATCGAGACATCCTCGATCATCGAACATTTCATCCACACAAAACTTCAACAGAAAACTCGGTAAGATCCGTTAGTATAATAAAGCAAATCACTACTCTAAGTACTGTTGCAAACCAATTCATATTTTGTTTTTGCATTGTGTCTACTGTAATATAACTTTTTCATGGCTTAATCCACTGATATAAATTGATAGTTTCATCAAAAGAAGCAAACTATGCATCAAAAACAGAATCTGTCCAAAACAGAACAGTCTGTAATAATCTGAACATTCACCATACTTCTGATACTTGAAAAATTCTGCCAAAATTAGAGAAAATAAAAAGTTTGTATAGAAAGAAAGTACAAAATGAATCAGAACCGTTTGACATTCCAGTAAAAAACTAAAAATCACGCACTACAGCCAAAGTTTCTGTCCTGCACCGTACAAACCAACAAGCATTGTAAACATCCTAAAGGCAAACCTCGGCACATTATTTTTATTTCAAAACTTTATAAAAGCACACAACATAAATAAATGATTCTCTAAAACTTCCGGGTTGTCTCCCTGGCAGCACTTTCTTTAAAGCCATTAAGCTAGGCATATAGTGCTCAAGTAATGGATCCACCCGGATCCCAAGGTATATGAAAGCCAATTTTAATTAACAATGATTTGTAATTTAGTAGTGAGCACAAAGTAACATATTGTTGGGGAACGTAGTAATTTCAAAAATTTCCTACACACACACAAGATCATGGTGATGCATAGCAATGAGAGGAGAGAGTGTTGTCTACGTACCCTCGTAGACCGTTCGTGGAAGCGTTATATCAACGCGGTTGATGTAGTCGTATGTCTTCACGATCCGATCGATCCAAGTTCCGAAAGCATGGCACCTCCGAGTTCTACACATGTTTGGCTCGGCGACGTCCTCGCCTTCTCGATCCACCAAGAGGGGCGAAGTAGTAGATGAGTTCCGGCAGCACGACGGCGTGGTGACGGTGTTGGTGAAGAACAATCTCCGCAGGCCTTCGCCTAAGCACTACGAAAACTAGGACGAACGATAAACTAGAGGGGACGGGGTTGCCGGCACACGGCTTGGTGTTTCTTGATGTGTCTTGGGTGATAGCCCTACTCCTCTATTTATATGTTGAGCCTTGGGGTCGAAACTTGGAGTAAAAGCCTCCACAAAGTCGGTTTCACCCGAAAGGCAAAGAGTCCTTCTCGAACTCCAGGGCCAGACGCCAGGGTTCCCGGCGTTTGGACCCAGACTCTAGGGACCTTGGCGTCTGGCCCCTGGACTCCGCAAAACTTCCTTTTGCGCTTTCCAAAAACCTTGTGGGCTTTCCCCTTTGGCCCAAATAAAGTGGTCTCGTACCCAAACACTTCCGGTGACCAAACACTATTATCCCATATATCAAACTTTATCTCCGGACCATCCCGGAGTCCCGCGTCATGTCCGTGATCTCATCCCGGACTCCGAACAACATTCGGTCACCAACATACATAACTCATATAGTACTATATCATCAACGAACGTTAAGCGTGCGGACCCTACGGGTTCGAGAAAACTATGTAGACATGACCGACACACCTCTCTGGTCAATAACCAATAGCGGGACCTAGATGCCCATATTGGCTCCTACATATTCTACGAAGATCTTTATCGGTCAGACCGCATAACAACATACGTTGTTCCCTTTGTCATCGGTATGTTACTTGCCCGAGATTCGATCGTCGGTATCTCAATACCTAGTTCAATCTCGTCACCGGCAAGTCTCTTTACTTGTTCCTTAATACATCATCCCGCAACTAACTCATTAGTTGCAATGCTTGCAAGGCTTATAGTGATGTGCATTACCGAGTGGGCCCAGAGATACCTCTCCGACAATCGGAGTGACAAATCCTAATCTCGAAATACGCCAACCCAACAAGTACCTTTGGAGACACCTGTAGAGCACCTTTATAATCACCCAGTTACGTTGTGACGTTTGGTGGCACACAAAGTGTTCCTCCGGTAAACGGGAGTTGCATAATCTCATAGTCATAGGAACATGTATAAGTCATGAAGAAAGCAATAGCAACAATCTAAACGATCAAGTGCTAAGCTAACGGAATGGGTCAAGTCAAATGACAACTAATGTCTATGGTTAGGAAACATAACCATCTTTGATCAACGAGCTAGTCAAGTAGAGGCATACTAGTGACACTCTGTTTGTCTATGTATTCACACATGTATTATGTTTCCGGTTAATACAATTCTAGCATGAATAATAAAAATTTATCATGATATAAGGAAATAAATAATAACTTTATTATTGCCTCTAGGGCATATTTCCTTCAGCCTCCCACTTGCACTAGAGTCAATAATCTAATTCACATCGCCATGTGATTTAACATCAATAGTTCACATCACCATGTCACTACTAGAGAAAAGCCTAGCAGCAGCGTGGGTTTTAGGCCTATTAGTAGCGCTGGGCAATGCTCTACTGATAAGACGATACAGCTAACGTATAGCAGTAGCGTGCCTCCGACCACGCTACTGCTAAATCGACTTAGTAGTAGCGACTTCCCGGAGGAGCGCTACTGGTAATTAGTAGTAGCGCTTCTCCCTGCCCGCGCTGCTACTATTATTTCGTATTTTATTTCTTTTTTATTTCATGTTGTATTCGTACACCTTTACACAAGTTTTCATACAACAGGAATTTAGAAATTGTTTTTACATCATAATGAGTTATTACATGACGGGGTGAAAGAACCATGGACTAGTTTCAAGTGGATGGACATCCACTTGAAACTAATCCGCGGTTCTTTCACCCAATGATATAATAAATATCATCGTCATCATCATCATATCATTAACAAATTATCATCATAATACATCATTGTCATATAACACCTCCTCAAGATCATCGTTTTCATCAATGAGACATCACATAGCAAATTGGTTACTATTCATAATCACAAGTACTCCTCATCATCAACTCTAACACATTATATCACATAATAAACATATTGTACCTCATAGGACCTACTACATTCTCTTAGGACCTACTATATTCTCTAAGGTAAAATAGCAAAAAACAAGATAGCCCCTGACTCTCCATTATGGAGAATGGAGATTATCCTGTCTCCAATTCTTGTCTTTCGCTTAATGTTACTTCCAAGAACCTCCTTGCGAATGTCCAAACATTTTTTCCATTCTTTGATTAGCATGTGTTCACCGGTTTTAGAAATATGATATGCACAGGTGAGCTCCTTAGATTGACCTGGATGTATGTTCAGAACTGCAAGGCAACCATTCTGATACATCAGATGAGGCACACAATCCATCGGGATTTTCTGTTGAAAAACATAGTAATAACTTCGTAGTTAGCAATGATGTACTAGTTTTAGAAGTATGCAAAAGATGCACGGATGTCGTAATAGTAAAAAATCTTACCATGGTATCTCCATAGAAGTTATCGTGGTTCAACATGTGCACTAGTGGCACGTATTCACCATAATTTGGAGGAGTTCGATAATAGGTATTGTAATTCTCAAGATAAGTACAATAAGCAATCAAATGACTTTTCTCCTTATAAGTTAATTCGGAGCCATCAGTGTAGTTGGTTTTGTCTACCATCTTCTACACATTCTTTGAAGATTCAAAATAAGCTGTCAATGGAAATAAGTTGTCAACTATGTTGAAATAAACAATATAAATTAGTTAATAACTATGTTTGGGAAACTCACATTGCGGTAGAATCGAAAGCGTATCAACAAGGACCCAAATGTCGATATTGTCTTGCCCGATGATAGGATCACCAAGATCCATGGTGACAATCATACCGTCATAAAAACCATACATTTTGCAAAGTGCTTCCCAATTTTGGCAACCAAAATGGGTTACGCTCTGAGAATTGTACAAATTTACTTCAAAATTGATATCATGATGGGTTCTTAGGTGTATTTTCTTTGTTTAAAATTTTTCATGGTCTTCAGAAGCCATCCTCTCTAAGATATAGCGTCTTGCATGGCATGGGATAAGCTAGTCGAATTGTAAAAGATGAAAATTAGACGTTGAAATAGTTGAAGTCATGCTTAATTATGAAAAAAACACTTGTCGTTGTTGCGTACTGTTTCAACATCGAAGGTCTCCTTGAGCTTAATGCTGAAGCACCGATCTTCGTCCAGCTCAACGAACATGTCGCACATACCTCGATCGTCGTGGCACCAGATGCACTCCCCCGGGAGACTATCGTCGTCCGACTACGACATTTCCTACGTTCATAATTCAAAGATTAAACTTGTACAATTAAATATATGTACTAAAAAACCTAAATTAGATCATTATTTTTCGAGAAAATCTAGGCCACTCGATA
Organism: Triticum urartu; assembly: GCF_003073215.2. Lineage (NCBI taxonomy): Eukaryota > Viridiplantae > Streptophyta > Magnoliopsida > Poales > Poaceae > Triticum > Triticum urartu. The sequence continues at coordinate 696,179,941 of NC_053023.1, read as the reverse complement.
TTTCCTACATATTCTAGCACAAGTCATGCCAGAATTCACGGAAAAATCCGGCATGACCTTCGCTAAAAAAGGACATATCGAGCGCCTGAAATTTGCCGGAATGGAAATTAATCAACACTCCAGCAAAACATAGGCCACTCGGAGGTGTAAACTGAATATGAACGGCCACTTGGGCAACCACATATCCTATTTGAGCAAATATGACATGTTCAACTAGTTTTATTAATTCAACTAGTTCTTACTAAATATAAACTTACTATAAATAGAAAAAAATCTAGTAATTTCTAAAAATAAAGTAGTTCAACTAGTTATATTAATTATCTTACTAAAAATACATTAGTTCTATTAATTCAACTAGTTCAACTAGTTTATTAATTTACTTACTAAACTAGTTCAACTACAACTAAAGTAGTTCAACTAGTTTATTAATTTACTTACTAAAAATAAACTAGTTTTTACTAAAAATAAACTAGTTCAACTAGTTATATTAATTTTCTTACTAATTCTATTAAACACTAAAACTAATTCGATGAACTCTAAAACTAATTCTACTTAACAACTAATTAGATGAACTCTGAAATTTAACCATAAGAACCCTAGATAGTCAGAGGTATGGGAGGAGGAGGAGGGCGTGCTCACCTCTGGCGCCGGCAGAGTTAGGGAGAGGGGCACGCGGCGTCGAGGTTGGGGACGGGGTCGGGGCGGCGGGCGCACGTCGAAGGGCGGCGATGTAGGGGGGGTGTCGAGGTCGGGGTCGGGGGCGGCGTCGAGGTCGCGGTCGGGGGCAGGGGCGGCGTCAAAGGTGTGCGGAGAGTGACGGGTCGCGCGTGGCGGCCGACGATGATGCAGGGCAGCGACAGCAAAGGAGTAGGTATTTGGGGGAAGTGGCCGTGGGGGAAGAACGAACCGCACGGTTAAGTTAAAAGTAGAAGTAGCGCGTTCCAGGAAGTGCGCTGCTGCTACGGTAGCTATAGTGTGTTTCCTAACAAGCGCTACTGCTATTCCTTCTCTTTTTTATTTGCTTTCCATTTAATTTTATTTTCATTAGCAGTAGCGCCTTTGTCCGTAAACGCGCTGCTACAAAACAAGTAGCGGTAGCGCGGTTCCACACGTAGATCGCTACTACTATGTGTAGCCTATCGGCTAAGCCGTCGGAATTTTAGTTGTAGCGCTTTTGTACTCGGGTGCGTTACAACTATAAGTGTATCTGTAGCTTGGTTTTAAATACCACGTTGCTGCTAATTAGCACCAGCATGCGTTTTTATCCCGCCCTACTGCTAATGTTCTGTGTATAAGGTTTTCCCTAGTAGTGTGTATTTAACACCCATAGTTCACATCGTCATGTGACCAACACCCAAAGGGTTTACTAGAGTCAATAATCTAGTTCACATCACTATGTGATTAATACCCAAAGAGTACTAAGGTGTGATCATGTTTTTCTTGTGAGGGAAGTTGAGTCAATGGGTCTGCTACATTCAGATCCGTATGTATTTTGCAAATTTCTATGTCAACAATGCTCTGCACGGAGCTACTATAGCTAATTGCTCCCACTTTCAATATGTATGCAAATTGAGACTTAGAGTCATCTGGATCAGTGTCAAAACTTGCATCGACGTAACCCTTTACGACGAACCTTTTGTCACCTCCATAATCGAGAAACATATCCTTATTCCACTAAGGATAATTTTGACCAATGTCCAGTGATCTACAATAGGTCTGGTACACTGCGTGGCATACTTTATGGAACCTATGGCTGAGGCATAGGGAATGACTTTCATTCTCTCTCTATCTTCTGCCGTGGTCGGGTTTTGAGTCTTACTCAACTTCACACCTTGTAACACAGACAATAACTCCTTTTTGATTGTTCCATTTTGACCTACTTCAAAATCTTGTCAAGGTATGTAATCATTGAAAAACTTATCAAGCGTCTTGATCTATATCTATAGATCTTGATGCTCAAAATGTAAGCAGCTTCACCGAGGTCTTTCTTTGAAAAACTCCTTTCAAACATTCCTTTATGCTTTGCAGAATAATTCTACATTATCTCCGATCAACAATATGTCATTCACATATACTTATCAGAAATGTTGTAGTGCTCCCACTCACTTTCTTGTAAATACAGACTTCACCGCAAGTCTGTATAAAACTATATGCTTTGATCAACTTATCAAAGCGTATATTCCAACTCCAAGATGCTTGCACCAGTCCATAGACGGATCGCTGGATCTTGCATATTTTGTTAGCACCTTTAGGATTGATAAACTTTCTTGTTGCATCATATACAACTCTTCTTTAATAAATCCATTAAGGAATGTAGTTTTGTTTATCCATTTGCCACATTTCATAAAATGTGGTAATTGCTAACATGATTCGGACAGACTTAAGCATAGATACGAGTGAGAGACTCTCATCGTAGTCATCACCTTGAACTTGTCAAAAACCTTTTTGCGACAATTCTAGCTTTGTAGATAGTAACACTACTATCAGCGTCCGTCTTCCTCTTGAAGATCCATTTAATCTCAATTGCTTGCCGATCATCAGGCAAGTCAACCAAAGTCCACACTTTGTTCTCATACATGGATCCCATCTCAGATTTCATGGCCTCAAGCCATTTCGCGGAATCTGGGCTCATCATCGCTTCCTCATAGTTCGTAGGTTCATCATGGTCAAGTAACATGACCTCCAGAATAGGATTACCGTACCAATCTGTTGCGGATATCACTCTAGTTTACCTACGAGGTTCGGTACTAACTTGATATGAAGTTACATGATCATCATCATTAGCTTCCTCACTAATTGGTGTAGTAGTCACAGGGACAGATTTCGGTGATGAACTACTTTCCAATAAGGGAGCAGGTACAGTTACCTCATCAATCACTACTACGAAAGGGGCTATAGATGGAATTGACACTAATGGCGCACCAGACATGTGGTGCGCCATTACTATATACTAATGGCGCACCATCTGTTGGTGCGCCATTAGTGTGGAAGACACTAATGGCGCACCAGGCAAACGGTGTGCCACTAGTAAGAAAATGTTTTTTTTTCATTTTTTCAAACATACTAATGGCGCATCCGGGCAGAGTGCGCCATTTTAGAACTACTAATGGCGCACCAGCCATAGAGTGCGCCACTACTGTATTTTTTTAGTTTTTTGCAAAACTACTAATGGCGCACCGTTGCATAGTGCGCCATTACTAGTTTAAACTAGTAATGGGCACTTTTTTTATTTTTTGATATCATGAATATTTTTAAATTTCATGGGCACTTTTTGAATTCATGAATATTTTTTCAAATTTGATGATATTTTTTCATATTCCATATGGAAAAATATTGAATATTCATGAGGACACTTGATCTCGATCCCCCTCCCTCTCGATAGCTATCCCCCTCGCCAGATCCCCCTCGCCGCTAACGACCCCCCGCACCCTCCCCCTCTCCATCGCCGCCGACGACCCACCGCACCCTCCCCCCGCTCCACCGCCGCTGACGACCCCCCGCACCCTCCCCCGCTCCACCGCCGCCGCTGACCCCCCGCACCCTCCCCCGCTCCACCGTCACAAATGAATGCAACTAAAAATCCAAAAAAAATTGTTTATATTTTCAAATAACAAATTTGATGATATTTTCAAATAATAAATTTGATGATATTTTTTCGATTCATAAATATTTTGAAATAACAAATTTGATGATATTTTTAAAAAATTATTACTGTTTTTATAAAAAAATTATTACTGTTTCATATTCATATGCATTTTCTAAAAAATTATTAGATGCAACAAAAAATAATAATAATAATAAATTACTTATGCAAAAAAAAGTTACTTATGGCGCACCTCTGGGTGGTGCGCCATTGCTATAAAAAAGATAACTTATGGCGCACCGCTCTGGGGTGCGCCATTGCTAATTCGACTGATCCCTTCGTCCCTCCCTCGCTAGATCCACTTCGATCCCCCCTCGCCCCACCCTCATGCGCGCCCCCTCCTTCCGCCGCCCGGCCAACGCCATAGCTGCGCCACCGTGCTCGCCCTCTCGCCCTCTCCCCCGCTCGCCTTCTCCGCCAGATCCCGAGCCTCGTCGCCGTGTTAGCCACGGCCATCGCCGTCCCCGCACCTCGGCGGCAAGTCCACGAGCACCGCTTCGCCCTCCCCGACCCCGGCCTCGAGCTCGTCTTTGCTGCATCGCCCTCGTCTTCCCCCTCGGGCACCGCCACCCTCTGTTGCTACTAAGCTCTCGCCGGCCTCCTTGTGCCACCCGGTGAGCTTCCCCCCTCCCCATGCTGCTCTCCTCTTCCACCTGGTGCACCGTCGAGGTTTCCAATTGAAACATGTTCAACAATTGAAACAAGTTCAGAAATGTACAGTCTTAGCTAAAGTAATTCAGATGTTTGGGCTTGAACTTGGAGTAGAAAATCTACTGTAAATTCAGATGGTTACTGGATTCAGTTTGAGTTTGCTACTGTACATTGTTATTCACAGTAATCTTCAGTTTGCTACTGCATTCGAGCAAGACCTATAGGCTTCCTTGCAGATTAACTGAAGCAAGATCTATAGACTTTTCTTAAACTTGTAAATGCATGCCTTATTACTGTCCTAGTAGATTGCATTGACTGTTCCAACCAACGTAGTATGGGTGACATCTGTACCTTAGTCTGCTTTGAAATATTCAGCTAACAACTAAGTTTGATAATTGGTGGTGTCAGGCTAGCTAGTACCCCAAATAACTATTCTGCTCTTAGTTCCATGTTACCGAAGTTGCTTTGTTTATTTAAATATAAACAACAGAAACCAGCAGAATTTGAAATTCAAGTGCTCCTGAAGTGCTCCAGGATTCTGGTTTTTTGACTTGGAGATCTGTTGTTTCTAAATAAACCAGCAGAAATCAAATGCCATTGTTATTCATTAAAAAAACTAATTATTATTGAACAAGAGGAAACAAAATTTTATGTTATGTTTCATGAACTAAATAGTCCTACCTTTGAAAATATTCAGCACAGCTTGGAGTATTACATTGTAAATCATAGTGCTATTTTGTTGTAAGGGAAAAGTATATTTAGATCGCATCAATTTGTAGTTTGTGTTTTTATTTGTTCCTGATTTGAGGTTGTGGCTTTGGCATTGTTCTGCTCCTTACATCTATCACGCACTAGTAGAAAAAGGGTCAAACGTGAAGCACAATAGTGCCGGTTTGAATTTCAGCCGGCACTAATGTGTACAATAGCACCGGTTCGTGGCGGCGATCAATAGCACCGGTTCGTGGCGAACCTTTAGTACCGGTTCATGCCACGAGCCGGTACTAAAGAGGGTTTGTCAGCCTGCGGTCAGGCTATGGCCCCACCATCACCATTTAGTGCCGGTTCGTACCACGAACCGGTACTAATGAGGTTCTGGCAAGCTGTTTTTAGTCCCACCTCGCCAAGAGAGAGGGACTAGGAGCGGTTTATAAGCCCAGAGTGCAGAGACGATGAAGAAGAGGCTCAATGCTCACGTTGCTTAGCTTCAAGCCTTCAGGAATATGGTAGATTGCATGGAGCTACGCGCAGTGTAGTTTACACTATTCCGAAAGGCTTGAAGCAAATTAACGAGCATTGCACCTCTTTTTTATTTTTAAGAACTTATTACAACTCCGGACTTCTTCTGTTATGGCAAAAACTAATTGCACGTCGGCATTTCTTTTTTTTTAAACTTTGGTTATAACTCCAGACTTTGACCATCAAGTTTTGCAGAAAAGAAAAAATAGCAGAAAAGAAAAAATAACAGAAAAGAAAAAAACTATAGCCGAAAAGAAAAAAACTATATAAAAAAACTACTCAGAAATAAATAGAAGAAAATAAATATACCAGAAAAGAAAAAACTACTCAAAAATAAATAGAGGAAAAAATAAAGCAGAAAAGAAAAAAAAATTATATTTGCTATTTTTCAATCGTTCACAAAATGACTGTGAAATTGAAAATCACTACAAAATGAACTCTAAAAATGTTGAATTTTGGCAAACTAGATGAATAAAACTACTCACAAATAAATAGAAGAAAATAAATATAACAGAAAAGAAAAAACTATACAAAAAACTACGCAGGAATAAATAGAAGAAAATAAAGCAGAAAAGAAAAAAACTATAAAAAAATTGGGGCGCTGCCCTGTGGGCCTGCTAGGCCACAGTCGTGCAATTACAGGCCTTAAAGGCCCAGCAGACTCACAGGGCAGCGCGCAGAGTTTAGGCCCACAAGCCTGCTATATAGAGGAGTTCGAAGAGGTAGCCGCAGCTGTGTTTATAAACCAGTGCAGCTGCCCTTCACCCGGCGAGGTGGGACTAAACTTTAGGGTGGCAGTGCGAGGCCTTTAGTACCGGTTGGTGGCTCCAACCGGTACTAAAGACCACCCTTTAGTCCCGGTTGGAGCCACCAACCGGTACTAAAGGCCTGCTCTTCCCGCCTCTTGGCCTGGCCAAAGTTGGCCTTTAGTACCGGTTGGTGGCTCCAACCGGTACTAAAGGCCTCTCCTATATATACAACACTTACGAAAATTCAGTTAGATCTCCCCACTTCTTTCGTCTCCAACCTCTCTTGCGCAGCTCGAACCCGTCCTCGCCGCCCGTCGTCCGTCGTCGTCGTCGCTGTCCCCGCCGCCGCCCGTCGTCGTCGCCGTCTCGCGCCGCCGCCCCGAACGCCGCACGCCGCCGTCCGTCGTCGTCCCGCCGCGGTCCCGTACGTCTCTCGCTCTCGCGTATACCCGCCGCGCCGCCGTCCGTCGGCGTCGCACCCGGCCCGTACGGCGGCGCCCCTGCCCGTACGTACGCCGCCGCCCCCACCCCGTACGCCGGCGCCCCCGCTCATACGTACGGGGCGGCGGCGTACGGGGCCGCACACATACACACATACACACATATATACGTACACACTACACACACACATACACACACACACATTTTTTTACTTATTTTTTTTAGAAAAGTTAATTAGATGACCGAATGTTTGATTAATATCGAATGTTAGATGAATTAGCTAGATAGAAAATTGTCGAAATATGAGATTTGAACTAGTTCAATAATTAATATAACTAGTTTATTTTTAGTAATAAAATTTAGGTATCTGAGATTTGATGATCTAATTAAAATATTATTTGTTAATGAGTTTTTCTGTTTATTTAATTTTTTATATATTTTGAGTTTATATAAATGTTAGATTAATGTCGAATGTTAGATGAATTAGATAGAAAAGTTAAATATATAGTAATGTCAATTGTTAGAGATGAATATAGTTAGATATATTAATGTCAAATGTTAGATGAATATATATTTGGCTAGATATTAATTAATGTGAGATAGTAATAGGTGTTTAATGTTTCACCTATATGAACATAGGAAATGTCATCTGACGACGAAAAAGATTTCATTATGTGCGAACACTGTGAAGACCAGCGCGGCCTGTGTGACAGAAATTTCCTTGTTGATGGTAGGCGCTTCAGCATCAAGCTGGATGAGACATTCGAAGTTGATACAGTAAGTCACTTTGTCAATTATTATTTGAATGTAAAACTTATGCTTCATTTGCTTCAACTTATAATTTTAAATTTTCACTATTCTACTAGCGCATCCCCTGCCATGCAAGAATTTTTGTCTTGGATAAGATAGGTTTTAGTGCTATAGATGATATGGAGGTAAAGAGAGTTTACTTGAAGAAGGTGCATGGGTATACTTTCAACGTCAAATTATATAATGGAGACACATACACCCATTTTGAATGCAAAACTTGGCAAGCACTATGCAAGGCTTATGCATTTGAGCCTGGTATGGTTGTCACCTTTGATATTCGTCCGGAAGATGATATTGAAGGTAATATAGACATCTGGGCCGATGTGCAAACGCCTCCATTTCTACCATTATGTGAGTTTTTCTCAACCATGCATGCATATGTTTATGTCTTTGATACAGTTTATTCAAAAATAGTTGACAACTAATTTGTATTGTCAGCTTATTTCGGTTCAAGCAAACATGTCCGGCGCTTGGTAGACAGGACCTACTACTGCCTCGGGGCTCAACTAAACTGCGAGAAGATAAGTCATTATGTTTCATGGCTTGAGGATCTTAATACTGTCAAGACAATTTTTTTTCCTGAACTTAGAAATGTTAGTACTCAAAACATGCGACCAATGGTGATCGTATTGAACTACGGTCACATCTATAATCGAAAGATGGTAAGATTTTAACTATTTGTCCTTAATTAGTGCATCTTTTGCATACATTATTTTTGAAGCTAAACTTTCATTGCTTAGTATATTAATTACTATACGATGTTCTTCAACAGGGACTTCCGATGACAGTTGTGCCTCAGTGGATCGAGACTAAAGGTGACATGTCAATGGTTAGCTTACGGCCAAGATATCCTACATTGCACATGAGTGCATTCAGGATTTCTGAAAGCGAAGAATGCTTAATAGTGAAAGATTGGAGAAAAATTGTTAACGATCACAGAGAAGTACTAGGGGGCAGCAAGGAGAAGCGCAACCCAGGATTAGGAGACAGATTCATCTGCATGCTCCAGTATGATGAATCAGGAGAGCTATACATGTTCTATGCTATTCTACCTGAGAGGGAGCAGCACTAGTCGTTCATGCTCTTAATTAGTGTCTCATGTCCGTGTCCTGAACTTCGATGTTGGTGATGATTATGTTGAACTCGATGATATCTTTGCTTCTGTTACAAAGTGAATGTTTCCTCTTTAAGCTAGCCAGTGTTGGTGATGATTAGATAGCTAGTGGTAATGACTATGATGATTAAATAGTGGCAATTAGACGACTACGATGATTTTTAGCTAGCTAGAGTTTATTTATTTATTAATATGCGATGATGATGATGATGATGATGATGATGATGATGACGACTACAACTCATTATAACGTAAAACAATCCTGAATTAAATTGATAACACAAATTTAATTGAAAAATACAAAATAAAACAAAAACCCACAAACATTTAGTACCGGTTGGTGTTACCAACTGGTACTAAAGGGCTCCCGGCCCCCGGAGCTGGCTCGTGCCACGTGGTTTCCCTTTAGCACCGGTTCGTGCTGAACCGGTACTAAAGGGGGGGGCCTTTAGTGCCCACACTTTAGTGCCGGTTATGGAACCGGCACTAAAGGGCCTTACGAACCGGTGCTATTGCTGCTCCTGTACTAAAGGGCCTTACGAACCGGCACTAAAGGGCCTAAAGTGCACTATCGTAAATGTCAAACTTGAGATCAAGCAAATAACTATTCTAGATACTCCTGTTTACTTCATGTTGAGAACTTCAGCTTTTTCAAGTTGCTGGACTATATGTTCATTGGTACTACTTGTGATGCTGCTCCTGTACTACTTGGGAATTTTGTCAACTTGTGATGCTGCTGCTATACCCCGAGAGGCCTTTGAGTTTGCCGGAATGTCGATTAACTTCCGTTCCGGCAAATTCGGGTACTCCATATGTCCTATTTTCAGCAAAGGTCATGCCGAAATTTTCCGTAAATTTTAGCATGACTTTGCTAAAAATAGGACATATGGGGTACTTGCGACTAATGCATGGGCCGGGGTGTCTTAGTACTTAGTTAAGTAGGATCAGCTGCCCCCGCCATTCTTGCTGCATTAAACCATAGGTGGCAATAGAGCCAAGTGATTAGGCCCAACTTAGAATTCTCGTTAGCATCGATAAACCCTAGATGATAAACCCAACATAGGTGGCAATAGAGCCAAGTGATTATTGCCAAGTGATTAGGCCCAACCTAGGGTGCCTCGGCATTGATAAACCCTAAATGATGAAAACTTAACGTGGCTTCTATAGGGTGCCTCAGTGTCGATGAGAACCTAAATGATGTACGCATAGGCTTTTAGGGTGCCTCGGCGTCGACAAAACCTAAATGATCAAAGCTTAGGCTTTTAGGGTGCCTCGACGTCGAGAAACCCTAAATGATAAAACCTTGGCTTTTAGGGTGCCTCGGTGTCGATAAGAACCTAAATGATGAAAGCTTAGGCTTTTAGGGTGCCTCAGCGTCGACATACCCTAAATGATAAAAGCTTAGCTTTTAGGATGCCTCGGTGTTGACAAACCCTAAATGATGTAGTTTTGAATTATGAACGTAGGATATGTCGTCATCATCAACAGACGACGAAAGTCTCCCGGGGGAGTGCGACTGGTGCCACGACGATCGAGGTCTATGCGACATGCCTCACCTGGACGATGATCGGCGCTTCAGCATTAAGCTCGAGGAGACCTTCGAAGTTGAAACGGTACACAACGACGACAAGTGTTATTTTCATAATTAAGCATGACTTCAACTATTTCAACGTGTAATTTTCATCTTTTACAATTCGAGTATAGCTTATCCCATGCCATGCAAGACGCTATGTCTTGGAGAGGATGGATTTTGAAGACCATGAAATTTCCGAAACAAAGAAAATTCACCTAAGGACTCATCATGATGTGGACTTTGAAGTAAATCTATATAATTCTGAGAGTGTAACCCATTTTGGTTGCAAAAATTGGGAAGCATTTTGCAAGATGTATGGTTTTGATGAGGGTATGCTTATCACCATGGATCTTGGTAATCCTGACATCAACCAAGACAATATGGACATTTGGGTCCTTGTTGATACGCCTACAGTTCTACCGCTATGTGAGTTTCTCAAACATAGTTATTAGCTAATTTATATTGTTTATTTCAAAATAGTTGACAGCTTATTTCCATTGACAGCTTATTTTTATTGCTCAAAGAATGTGCGGGAGATGGTAGACAAAACCCACTACACCGATGGCTCCGAATTAACAACTTACAAGGAGAAAAATCATCTGGTCGGATTTTGTACTAACATTGAGAATTACAATATCCACAATCAAACTCCTCAACATTATGGTAAATACGTGCCACTAGTGCATGTGTTCAACTAAGGTAACTACCATGGAGATACCCTGGTAAGATTTTTACTATTACGACATCCGTGCATCTTTTGCATACTTCTAAAACTAGTACATCATTGCTAACTATGAAGTTATTACTATGTTTTTCAACAGATAATCCCAGAGAATTGTGTGCCTCATATGATGTATCAGAAAGGTAGTCTTAATGTTTTGAACATACAGCCAGGTCATCCTACGAATCTCAACTGTCCATACGAGATTTCTAAAAGAAGTGGAGACATAAAAATCAAAGGATGGAAAAAATGTATGGACAGTCATAAGGAGCTTCTTGGAAGCAAAAGGAAGCGAAGCGCAAGAATTGGAGACAGGATTTTCTCCATTCTCCATAATGGAGAGTGAGGGTCTATATTGTTTTATGCTATTTTAGCTTAAATAGGGTATTTAGGTCCTGCCTAATACTGATGATCATGTGCTAAGAACAATTAAGTAGGGTTGGTTCGATGACTATCAAGATGATGATCGTATGACTTGTTATGAATAACGAGTAGAAGTTGTATGATGATGATTAGTAGGACTTGTTAGGATTAGTATTACTTTCGACAAACTCGATACTCGCGGTCTCGAGACTTGTAATCTTTGTTCGGTCTTTTGAATTCGGAGACTAATATGATGAATTGATTCGGAGACTAATCTTCTATTGTATTCGATGAATCTGCTGTTGTTGTGTGCTACTGTCTATATTCTGTCAAAAAATATATTTTGTAACATGTGCAAAGATCAGAAAAGTAAAAATAAAATAAAACCTAATATTCATACTAATGGCGCATCACTACAGAGTGCGCCATTAGTATGCCAAGTATACTAATGGCGCATCCTTCCGCAGTGCGCCATTAGTGTGCCAAAGCACATGGTTAAATATAGCCCCTGGGAGGCATACTAATGGCGCATGGTGTTATATACTAATGGCGCACTGGGTGGTGCACCATTAGTATACCAGGTACTAATGGTGCACCAGTGGTGCGCCATTGGTAATAAATACTAGTGGCGTGATACTAATGGCGCACCAGTGATGCGCCATTAGTAGGCAAAACTGGTGCGCCATTAGTAGGCCTTTTCCTAGTCCGAATAGTCGAATCACTCAGAACCTTTCTGATGTCCGAATATAGTCGTCCAATATATCGATCTTTACGTCTCGACCATTTCGAGACTTCTCGTCATGTCCCCGATCTCATCCGGGACTCTGAACTCCTTCGGTACATATAAACTTATAAACTCATAATATAACTATCATCAAAACCTTAAGCGTGCGGACCCTACGGGTTCGAGAACAATGTAGACATGACCGAGACATGTCTCTAGTCAATAACCAATAGCGGAACCTGGATGCTCATATTGGCTCCCACATATTCTACGAAGATCTTTATCGGTCAGACCGCATAACAACATACGGTGTTCCCTTTGTCATCGGTATGTTACTTGCCCGAGATTCGATCGTCGGTATCTTAATACCTAGTCCAATCTCGTTACCGGCAAGTCTCTTTACTCATTCCGTAATACATCATCTCACAACTAACTCATTAGTTGCAATGCTTGCAAGGCTTATGTGATGTGCATTATCGAGAGGGCCCAGAGATACCTCTCCGACAATCGGAGTGACAAATCCTAATCTCGAAATACGCCAACCCAACATGTACCTTTGGAGACACCTGTAGAGCTCCTTTATAATCACCCAGTTACATTGTGACGTTTGGTAGCACACAAAGTGTTCCTCCGGCAAACGGGAGTTGCATAATCTCATAGTCATAGGAACATGTATAAGTCATGAAGAAAGCAATAGCAACATACTAAACGATCGGGTGCTAAGCTAATGGAATGGGTCATGTCAATCACATCATTCTCCTAATGATGTGATCTCGTTAATCAAATAACAATTCTGTTGTTCATGGTCAGGAAACATAACCATCTTCGATTAACGAGCTAGTCAAGTAGAGGCATACTAGTGACACTCTGTTTGTCTATGTATTCACACATGTATTATGTTTCCAGTTAATACAATTCTATCATGAATAATAAACATTTATCATGATATAAGGAAATAAATAATAACTTTATTATTGCCTCTAGGGCATATTTCCTTCAGTCTCCCAATTACACTAGAGTCAATAATCTAGTTCACATCGCCATGTGATTCAACACTAATAGTTCACATCACCATGTGATTAACACCCATAGTTCACATCGTCATGTGACCTACACCCAAAGGGTTTACTAGAGTCAGTAATCTAGTTCACATCGCTTATGTGATTAACACCCAAAGAGTACTAAGGTGTGATCATGTTTTGCTTGTGAGATAATTTTAGTCAACGGGTCTGTCACATACAGATCCGTAAGTATTTTGCGAATTCTATGTCAACAAAGCTCTGCACTGAGCTACTCTAGCTAATTGCTCCCACTTTCAATATGTATCTAGATCGAGACTTAGAGTCATCCAAATCTGTGTCAAAACTTGCATCGACGTAACTTTTTAGGACGAACCTTTTGTCACCTCCATAATTGAGAAATATTTCCTTATTCCACTAAGGATAATTTTAACCGCTGTCCAGTGATCTACTCTTAGATCACTATTGTACTCCCTTGCATAACACAGTGTAGGGTATACAATAGATCTGGTACACAGCATGGCATACTTTATAGAACCTATGGCTGAGGCATAGGGAATGACTTTCATTCTCTTTCTATCTTCTGCCGTGGTCGGGCTTTGAGTCTTACTCAATTTCACACCTTGTAACACAGGCAAGAACTCTTCCTTTGACCGTTCCATTTTTGAACTACTTCAAAATATTGTCAAGGTATGTACTCATTGAAAAAACTTATCAAGCGTCTTGATCTATCTCTATAGATCTTGATGCTCAAAATGTAAGCAGCTTCACCGAGGTCTTTCTTTGAAAAAACTTCTTTCAAAACACTCCTTTATGCTTTGCAGAATAATTCTACATTATTTCTGATCAACAATATGTCATTCACATATACTTATCAGAAATGCTGTAGTGCTCCCACTCACTTTCTTGTAAATACAGGCTTCACCGCAAGTCTGTATAAAACTATATGCTTTGATCATCTCATCAAAGCGCGTATTCCAACTCCGAGATGCTTGCACCAGTCCATAGATGGATCGCTGGAGCTTGCACATTTTGTTAGCACCTTTAGGATTGATAAAACCTTCTGGTTGTATCATATACAACTCTTCTTTAATAAATCCATTAAGGAATGCAATTTTGTTTATCCATTTGCCGGATTTCATAAAATGCGGCAATTCCTAACATGATTCGGACAGACTTAAGCATAGATACGAGTGAGAAACTCTCATCGTAGTCAACACCTTGAACTTGTCGAAAACCTTTTTGCGACAATTCTAGCTTTGTAGATAGTAACACTACTATCAGCGTCCGTCTTCCTCTTGAAGATCCATTTATTCTCAATGGCCCGCCGATCAATGGGCAAGTCAATCAAAGTCCATACTTTGTTCTCATACATGGATCTCATCTCAGATTTCATGTCCTCAAGCCATTTCGCGGAATCTGGGCTCATCATCGCTTCCTCATAGTTCGTAGGCTCATCATGGTCAAGTAACATGACCTCCAGAACTGGATTACCGTACCACTCTGGTGCGGAACTCACTCTGGTTTACCTACGAGGTTTGGTAGTAACTTGATCTGAAGTTACATGATCATCATCATTAGCTTCCTCACTAATCGGTCTAGTAGTCACAGGAACAGATTTCTGTGATGAACTACTTTCCAATAAGGGAGCAGGTACAGTTACCTCATCAAGTTCTACTTTCCTCCCACTCACTTCTTTCGAGAGAAACTCCTTCTCTAGAAATGATCCATTCTCAGCAATGAATAACTTGCCTTCGGATCTGTGATAGAAGGTGTACCCAACATTTTCTTTTGGGTATCCTATGAAGACGCACTTCTCTGATTTGGGTTTGAGCTTATCAGGTTGAAACTTTTTCACATAAGCATTGCAACCTCAAACTTTAAGAAACGACAACTTAGGTTTCTTGCCAAACCATAGTTCATACGGTGTCGTCTCAACGGATTTAGATGGTGCCCTATTTAACGTGAATGTAGCTGTCTCTAATGCATAGCCCCAAAACGATAGTGGTAAATTGGTAAGAGACATCATTGATCGGACCATATCTAATAAAGTGTGGTTATGACGTTCGGACACACCATTACACTATGGTGTTCCAGGTGGCGTGAGTAGTGAAACTATTTCACATTTTTTTAACTGAAGGCCAAACTTGTAACTCAAATATTTTACTTCTGTGATCATATCGTAGAAACTTTTATTTTTGTTACGATGATTCTCCACTTCACTTTGAAATTATTTGAACTTTTCAAATGTTTTCAGACTTGTGTTTCATCAAGTAGATATACTCATATCTGCTCAAATCATCTGTGAAGATCAAAAAATAATGATACCTGCCGCGAGACACAATATTCATCGGACCACATACATCAGTATGTATGATTTCCAACAAATATGTTGCTCGCTCCATTGTTCCGGAGAACAGAGTCTTAGTCATCTTGCCCATGAGGCATGGTTTGCAAGCATCAACTGATTCATAATCAAGTGATTCCAAAAGCCCATCAGCATGGATTTTCTTCATGCGCTTTACACCAATATAACCTAAACGGCAGTGCCACAAATAAGTTGCACTATCATTATTAACTTTGCATCTTTTGGCTTCAATATTATGAAAATGTGTGTCACCACGGTCGAGATCCAACAAACCATTTTCATTGTGTGTATGACCATAGAAGGTTTTATTCATGTAAACAGAACAACAATTATTCTCTAAATTACATGAATAACCGTATTGCAATAAACATGATCCAATCATATTCATGCTCAACACAAACACTAAATAACATTTATTTTAGGTTTAACACTAATCCCGAAAGTATAGGGAGTGTGCGATGATGATCATATCAATCTTGGAACCATTTCCAATACACATCGTCACTTCACCCTTAACTAGTATCTGTTCATTCTGCAACTCCCGTTTCGAGTTACTATTCTTAGCAACTGAACTAGTATCAAATACTGAGGGCTTGCTATAAACACTAGTAAAGTACACATCAATAACATGAATATCAAATATACCTATGTTCACTTTTCCATCCTTCTTATCCGCCACTTACTTGGGGTAGTTCCGCTTCGAGTGACCAGTCCCTTTGCAGTAGAAGTACTCAGTTTCAGACTTAGGTCCAGACTTGGGTTTTTTCACTTGAGCAGCAACTTGCTTGCCATTCTTTTTGAAGTTCCCCTTTCTTCCCTTTGTCCCTTTACTTGAAACTAGTGGTTTTGTTTACCATCAACACTTGATGCTTTTCTTGATTTCTACCCTCGTCGATTTCAGCATCGTGAAGAGCTTGGGAATCGTTTCCGTTATCCCTTGCATATTAAAGTTCATCACGAAGTTTTACTAACTTGGTGATGGTGACTAGAGAATTCTGCCAATCACTATTTTATCTGGAAGATTAACTCCCACTTGATTCAAGTGATTGTAGTACCCACACAATCTGAACACATGCTCACTGCTTGAGCTATTCTCCTCCATCTTTTAGCTATAGAAGTTGTTGGAGACTTCATATCTCTCAGCTCGGGTGACGGTGTCCTGGACTAGGGGGTACTCATCACATCATCTCCCGATCAGTTGGATTGGGCCGAGGACCCCCATGGCCGCATACTCATGGGCCAGTTCGGACAGCTGCCGCATACAAGGAAGATTCCACAAGACTTGGCGATCAAGACAAGACTCCACCCCACCGGCGTATTCGGCTAGGACTCTTGTTATCCTAGGCCTCTGGTGCATTATATAAACCGACGCCAGGCTAGTCGATAGAGACATACAGAACAACAATCATACCATAGGCTAGCTTCTAGGGTTTAGCCTCTCTGATCTCGTGGTAGATCTACTCTTGTACTACCCATATCATCAATATTAATCAAGCAGGACATAGGGTTTTACCTCCATCAAGAGGGCCCGAACCTGGGTAAAACTTCGTGTCCCTTGCCTCCTGTTATCATCCGGCCTAGACGCACTGTTCAGGAGCCCCTACCTGAGATCCGCCGGTTTTGACACCGACATTGGTGCTTTCATTGAGAGTTCCGCTGTGTGATCGGCAAAAGGATCCATGGCTCGTCTGCAGGTCAATTGCGATGCCGACATCTTCGTCGCCGGCTCGACTGGTCACCTTGGCTCGACCGAGGACCATGCTCCATCTCCGGTCGTCATGTTCGGACGAGGGCCTTCATCAACATCAACTCCGATCTCTATCAAGATCATGGAGGAATCATCCACGGAGCTCGGGGGCTCAACGTCAACATTGTCCTCGGGCGACCGTGCTGTTTTTCCGAACAACAAACTTGTATCTGCTGCCATCACCTCTTGGAGCATCGCTTTGACGATCACTTTGGTGGACTTGTGCGGAATTGAGTCTACAACAATCCTAGAAAATTCGTCGAGTTCCAATGAAGGAATCTCCGACAATCTACGATATACCGGAGCCCTGTCAAATCTGGACAGGAATCTGGATGAGTGTAGGGCTTGGTCTCCAGAGCCCAGCTCAGAGGTCCTTTGGAAGATCCAACCGTTCATCTACTGCAGAAATCCCATATCTACCACCCCTCCAAATTTCCGCTCGATCCAACGGTTAAAACTCCGGGAAACTTCCGATGAGTGGACCAATTTTCGGATCTATTTTCTGCGCGAATACGGATCCGACCCGAATTCATGTTTCTTTATAAACGTGATATTGGACAACCTTTTTTAAGGAATTTTCTTCTATGGTATTGTGCGTTGTTTTTAAACACGTGCCCATAAAATTTTAAGCCTCCTTTGAGGTAATTTTCAACATCACGCTGGTGTCAAACTAGTCCGGCGGTATTGCTTCACGGCTGCCGACCTGCGCTACACACGTCGCCGCTTTATTGAGCCGAGCTCAATTCCTTCGATCATCATCTTGGCAAGACGAACAAGAGTTTGGCATCGCAAAGGATAAATAATCACCAACATCGCCGCCCCACGGATTACACGGAGCGGGCATACTGGCATCGCCGCACGGTCGCTTCATCAAGCCGGCATCGACCACGTCACAACCTGCATCGACAGGGCCGCACTATTGCTTCTTCAAGCTGGTGTCCATCACGCCGACCTACTTCGACTCATCGGCTGACGTCGAGGCTTCGACATCTCGGCTGGACCGGGGGCTTCGCCATCTCTTCATCAACCTACTTCGGACACTTCGGCGTCACTAGCCGACCAGCTCCGTCACGTTAGCTGGGCCGAGGGCTTTGCCTCGGCGAGTCAACCTTTACCAGCATTGCCATGCCGTCATTTTATCGCCCATCAGGAAATGGTTGTGTGGAGCGAGTCCCAATTTTTGGAATCACCTTCCTTCAGATTGCTACAACAAATAAACCAGGTGCTATTAATCCCAGTATTTTTTGCTTGTTTGGGTTCATTTTTCCCAAGGAATTATTACTCTGGTTTGTCCATGATATGTACACAGGTCTATCAAATGGTGACCGCATTAACGAGGTCGCGTGGTGGTTCGATCAGTTTCCGTACATAGTCCGGCGAACGCCGCATCCGGAGCTCGGACCGACCTGTGAATTCAGGCTTTGTCACGCCTTTACTACATCACGCCGACGCCCTGCATCGACATTTACTTCGGCGCCAGGCCATATTTCTTCTATTCCTCACTTTGCATAAATTATTTATTATGCAACATTTTTTTTAATTATCATTCTTACTATTATCTCCAGTTTGCACTATTTTTTGTGCACAGGAAAATGATCCGGGGACTTCGGCGTCACTCTGCCGGTCTGCATTGACCGTGCTATGTCACCAGTTCGGCGTGTTGAGCTCTCCGCTCCGCCACCTCCGGACCAGCTTGGGGGATGGAACCTTGCCCCGCATCAAGCTCGGACCGCGTCATCAATACCGAACACATTAACCAGCTAAGTCGCTTTCATGCTCAAAGCTTTAATTTCTAACTTGTGTTCGGTTCGACCAAGCATTATACTTTTTTGGAAAAAAGTTGCTTGTAAAAAATTTCCTTGTCCAAACTTTGTTTGTGACGCATAAATTCAAATACCCAATTCATTTGGGGGCTTCCTTCATGAAACTTTTCTACTTGCATATGATTATACTTGTACGGCTTCGTTCCTTGTTCGTGTATTACGCCACAATATGCACCATATTGACTTAAGCGATTTGCAAGCTGGGTTGCCTCACTCCTGTGTTTACCCCTACGTTCCCGATTGTTCGGCTAGGGAGTAAAGGGAGCACCTCTGCGATTGTCACGATCGGGTCGCCCGAGCCGGACCTCAGACTGCGTGAAGCCGAAAGCTAGCGCTCTTATAGTTTTCAATGATGGTCGGCACACAACGAAACTCATGAGTACAAAAAATCTATTGCACAAGTCTCATAATAACAATGAGCACCGAAGAAAGGTATCGGTGGGGGTACTATTTTCTTCGAAGATGCTTCTTACACTTCACGGTAATATAACATAAGTTCCCTGAGCGCGCTTTGTCTATTACAGCCTTATGGCCTGATTGCCTGGTTATTGGAAACACCATCGATATTCTCGACCGATGGAGTACATAACACTTTTCGGTCCTTGACCGAAGAGGGAGAAGCTGACGGTCGGTTAAGACGCGTTTAAAGTTCGGTTGAACATAGATATGATAGAAGTACTTCGGTACATGCAATCATTCTTCTACCCAAGTCACTTGGGGGCTCTTAAGTTTATTTGAACCGTTTTATAATAAGTGTTCTTCTTCTTAGTCGTTGCAAAGTTTTATTATTATTATTTATCACTCCTTTTTCCGACACGAGTGTGTGGTCACTAGCCGGGGAGCCTAATTTCTCTCTCAAAGCCGCTAGAGTTTAGTTTGCTAAACTGGCCTGATGAGAAGTACTCCGCCCTCGGGATAGGAGGTTGAAGCCGTAGGCTGACCCGCTCGAAGTCTTGAGATAGGATGTATCATGTTAAAGCACGACAGAAGCACTTCTTTTTTTCTAAGACCAACTTTCGGACTGGCACCGAACACTTGATATTGTTCGGACGTCATGTTTTTACTGACGTTTCTTGGTTTTCCAAGATTTTTGGCACTTTTAAACTACTTGTGTGTTTTCAGCACAAGTCTCGCAGTGCAATGCCGGACACCTTTATAGATTCGGCAAAAACATTCTCGGATCTCACTATATATGCATTGGTTTTGAATTGTGTCTTCGGTCAATAGTTGGGTTGCCCGGCTCCTGCGCTTGCCTCCTATGTTCCGCTTTGTTCGGCTAGGTGTGCCAAGGGAGAACCACTACGATTGTGCTTCCAGCTCACACGGTTAAGCACCTGAGTGGAGAAAGCCGAAAACTGACTGTCACAATAAGCGTAAACTGGTCAACAATCCGATGACAGTGTTAAATGACGGGCCATTCATAACAATGACCGAAGTGTTTACGGCTTGACCTCGACTATCGCCGAACACTACCGGGGGCTATTAACTGGCCTCCCAAACTAAATCCTCGATATTATGCTAATACATTAGAGCTGAGGTTGCATGATCATGCTTAGCATGACAACCCAAAGAAAGGAACCGATAGCGGGACTATTTTCTTTGGAAGACATTTCTTATGTTAAACAGTAATATAACATATCTCTCTGTGTACCTTTGTTCATAAAACCGTATGGCCAGATTACCTTGTTTGTCGTAAATCTTTGCCCTCATAAAGGCTTTATAAAGTAGGACAAACACTCCTCGGCGATTAGCCGAGGAGGTGGAAGCCGATGGTTGGTCAACAAAATTTTGTACAATGCGGATCCAAGCATTAATGATGTAAAGTACTTGGATACATAGAGTCATTACACATAATTTGTGATTTTACTATGGATATCGATCCTTAATTCGGCCACCCGTGCCCGCATTAAGGCTCGGGGGCTACTGGGCTTCGGCCTTATTATTTACAAATATTAAAGGGGCACATCGATTGCCTGATCTGGTGTTGCCACCCGACCAGTGTCTCGGGGGCTACTTCATTCCCTGTTCAATGCAGAAAATTTTAGGTGCAATACAGTTGCCGAGGAGATTTTGATCCTCAGGTTGGTCGGCCGCACCCAACCTGAGTCTCGAGGACTAAGCACGCCGCTTTTTGTGCCCCGAAGTATTCTGCCGAGCTAGGACTTGACCCTCAGGACGATTTTGCAAATCAACCTGAGTCTCAGCGGCTACTAGGATCAGCGGTATTACATCATCCTTCAGGTGCATCTCGGGTTTTAGACCGATACACACCTTGAGGGCTACTGGCCATATATCTCGGTAGAGAATAAATTGCAATAATAAAAAAATATTGACAAAAAATCGGCCCACAGTCGGGGTGGTGCACCACCTCGGAAGCAGTCCGGCATAAAGCTAGGGCGCTAGTGGCTGGCTCCATAGAGGGCATTTCCAGCATTAAGCTCGGCTAAACTCCTTCAACATTTTTGAACCAAGGTGATATGACACCTCGGATATAGTCCGGCGTTGGAGCTGGGACACTGTCTGGCGTTGGAGCTCGGATATAGTCCAGCGTTGGAGCTCAGATACAGTCCGGTGTTGGAGCTCGGATACATTCCGGCGTTGGAGCTCAGAAGTGGTCTGACATTGGTGCTCGGCCGCAAAAGATACCTCGAATGCAGTCCAGCGTTAGAGCTCGGACGCAAGAGGACACTGCCTCCCGGGAACAACTTCAAACTCGAGGTGTGGCATAAAAATAACAAGGCATTGATAAAGGCCAGAAACTTAAAGGGGCTCCTCAGATACCCGACGTGTAATCTAGCCGAATGCATTTTGGCGATCCTCAAGATCGAAGATGAGAAGATTTGTTGAACCAGTTTTCAAGACCGTCAACCAAAGATGAAGACCAGTTCGGAAGAATCGAGGAGCGTCCCTAACTTGAAGACCAGTTCAGGGGGCTACTGACGGCGTCCTGGACTAGGGGTACTCCTCACATCGTCTCCTGATCAGTTGGATTGGGCCGAGGACCCCCATGGCCGCATACTCATGGGCCAGTTCGGACAGCTGCCGCATACAAGGAAGATTCCACAAGACTTGGCGATCAAGACAAGGACTCCACCCCACCGGTGTATTTGGCTAGGACTCTTGTTATCCTAGGCCTCTGGTGCATTATATAAAACGAGGCCAGGCTAGTCGATAGAGACATACAGAACAACAATCATACCATAGGCTAGCTTCTAGGGTTTAGCCTCTCTGATCTCGTGGTAGATCTACTCTTGTACTACACATATCATCAATATTATTCAAGCAGGACGTAGGGTTTTACTTCCATCAAGAGGGCCCGAACCTGGGTAAAACTTCGTGTCCCTTGCCTCCTGTTACCATCCGACCTAGACGCACAGTTCGGGACCCCCTATCCGAGATCCGCCGGTTTTGACACCGACATCGGGTATTTGCTTGAAATATTAACTTCAACTCCTGGAACATCTCATATGGTCCATGACGTTCAAAACATCTTTGAAGTCCCAAATCTAAGCCGTTTAAGCATGGTGCACTAAACTATCAAGTAGTCATCATATTGAGCTAGCCAAACGTTCATAACATCTGCATCTGTTCCTGCAATAGGTCTGTCACCTAGCGGTGCATCAAGGACATAATTCTTCTATGCAGCAATGTGGATAAACCTCAGATCTCGTATCCAATCCGCATCATTTCTACTAACATCTTTCAACTTAGTTTTCTCTAGGAACATATCAAAAATAAAACAGGGGAGCTAAACGCGAGCTATTGATCTACAACATAGATATGCTAATACTACCAGGACTAAGTTCATGATAAATTTAAGTTCAATTAATCATATTACTTAAGAACTCCCACTTAGATAGACATCCCTCTAATCCTCTAAGTGATCACGTGATCCATATCAACTAAACCATGTCCGACCATCACGTGAGATGGAGTAGTTTCAATGGTGAACATCACTATGTTGATCATATCTACTATATGATTCACGCTCGACCTTTCGGTCTCAGTGTTCCGACGCCATATCTGTTATATTCTAGGCTTGTCAAGTTTAACCTGAGTATTCCACGTGTGCAACTGTTTTGCACCCGTTGTATTTGAATGTAGAGCCTATCACACCCGATCATCATGTGGTGTCTAAGCACGAAGAACTTTCGCAACGGTGCATACTCAGGGAGAACACTTGTACCTTGATAATTAGTGAGAGATCATCTTATAAAGCTACCGTCAAACTAAGCAAAATAAGATGTATAAAAGATAAACATCACATGCAATCAAAATATGTGACATGATATGGCCATCATCATCTTGTGCCTTTGATCTCCATCTCCAAAGCATCGTCATGATTTCCATTGTCACCGGCATGACACCATGATCTCCATCATCTTGATCTATATCAATGTGTTGTCACATGGTCATATCGCCAACTATTGCTCTTGCAACTATTGCTATCGCATAGCGATAAAGTAAATAAGTTATTTGGCGCTTGCATCTTATGCAATAAAGAGACAACCATAAGGCTTCTGCCAGTTGCCGATAACTTCAACAAAACATGATCATCTTATACAACAACTTATATCTCATCACGTCTTGACCATATCACATCACAACATGCCCTGCAAAAACAAGTTAGACATCCTCTACTTTGTTGTTGCAAGTTTTACGTGGCTGCTATGGGCTGAGCAAGAACCGTTCTTACCTACGCATCAAAACCACAACGATAGTTTTTCAAGTTAGTGTTGTTTTAACCTTCTCAAGGACCGGGCGTAGCCACACTCGGTTCAACTAAAGTTGGAGAAACTGACAACCCGCTAGTCACCTATGTGCATAGCACGGCGGTAAAACCAGTATCGCGTAAGCGTACGCGTAATGTCGGTCCGGGCCGCTTCATCCAACAATACTGCCGAACCAAAGTATGAGATGTTGGTAAGCAGTATGACTTATATCGCCCACAACTCACTTGTGTTCTACATGTGCATATGACATCTACGCATAAAACCTGGCTCTGATGCCACTGTTGGGGAACATAGTAATTTCAAAAATTTCCTACGCACACGCAAGATCATGGTGATGCATAGCAACGAGAGGGGAGAGTGTTGTCTACGTACCCTCGTAGACCGTTCGCGGAAGCGTTATATCAACGCGGTTGATGTAGTCGTACGTCTTCACGATCCGACTGATCCAAGTACCGAAAGCACGGCACCTCCCAGTTCTACACACGTTCGGCTCGGTGACGTCCTCGCGTTCTCAATCTAGCAAGAGGGGCGAAGTAGTAGATGAGTTCTGGCAGCACGACGGCGTGGTGACGGTGTTGGTGAAGAACAATCTCCGCAGGGCTTCGCCTAAGCACTATGAAAACTAGGACGGAGGATAAACTAGAGGGGACGGGGTTGTCGGCACACGGCTTGGTGTTTCTTGATGTGTCTTGGGTGCTAGCCCTACCCCTCTATTTATATGTTGAGCCTTGGGTCGAAACTTGGAGTAAAAGCCTCCACAAAGTCGGTTTCACCCGAAAGGCAAGAGTCCTTCTCGAACTCCAGGGCCAGACGCCAGGGTTCCCGGCGTCTGGACCCAGACGCCAGGGACCCTGGCTTCTGGCCCCTGGACTTTGCAAAACTTCCTTTTGCGCTTTCCAAAAACCTTGTGGGCTTTCCCCTTTGGCCCAAATAAAGTGTTCTCGTACCCAAACATTTTGGGAAACATTCGGAACCCCTTCCGGTGAATTCCGGAACCCTTCCGGTGACCAAACACTATTATCCCACATATCAAACATTATCTCCGGACCATTTTGGAGTTCCTCGTCATGTCCGTGATCTCATCCCGGACTCCGAACAACATTCGGTCACCAACATACATAACTCATATACTACTATATCATCAATGAATGTTAAGGTGCGGACCCTACGGGTTCGAGAACTATGTAGGCATGACCGAGACACCTCTCCGGTCAATAACCAATAGTGGGACCTGGATGCCCATATTGGCTCCTACATATTCTACGAAGATCTTTATCAGTCAGACCGCATAACAACATACGTTGTTCCCTTTTTCATCGGTATGTTACTTGCCCGAGATTCGATCGTCGGTATCTCAATACCTAGTTCAATCTCGTCAACGGCAAGTCTCTTTACTCGTTCCGTAATACATCATCCCGCAACTAACTCATTAGTTGCAATGCTTGCAAGGATTATAGTGATGTGCATTACCGAGTGGGCCCAGAGATACCTCTCTGACAATTGGAGTAACAAATCCTAATCTCGATATACGCCAACCCAACAAGTACCTTTGGAGACACCTGTAGAGCACCTTTATAATCACCCAGTTACATTGTGACATTCGGTGGAACACAAAGTGTTTCACCAGTAAACGGGAGTTGCATAATCTCATAGTCATAGGAACATGTATAAGTCATGAAGAAAAGAATAGCAACAAACTAAACGATCAAGTGTTAAGCTAACGGAATGGGTCAAGTCAATCATATCATTCTCCTAATGATGTGATCCCGTTAATCAAATGACAACTCATGTCTATGGTTAGGAAACATAACCATCTTTGATCAACGAGCTAGTCAAGTAGAGGCATACTATTGACACTCTGTTTGTCTATGTATTCACACATGTATTATGTTTCCGGTTAATACAATTCTAGAACGAATAATAAACATTTATCATGATATAAGGAAATAAATAATAACTTTATTATTGCCTCTAGGGCATATTTCCTTCACATATATCAAGCAATGATAAAGTATAACTATCTTCCTATTCATCGGCATGTCATAAAAGAACAATTCATGCACACAAAGTAAAGGCCAATGCATAGTATAAACAATTTCTTGCAATTTTATCGTGTTGGAAACATAGAGAGGTGGAGATATACTTCCTCTCTCATAATAATAGCAAGTAGGAGCAGTAAGCACATGCATATTATATTCATCAAAATCATCATGTGCAACGATAAAAGGCAACCCATCAATATAATCCTTAATAAGTGCAAACTTCTCCGATATAGTGTAGTTGGGAGAATTCGAAAAGATAATAGGACTATCATGCGTGGGTCCAATAGCAACAATTTCATGTTTAACCTAAGGAACTATAGCAAATTCACCCTCATCTATCTATACCTATACTAATTACAGACTCCCAAGAAATTACCACGTTAATTAGATTTTAATTAGATTTTCCAAGTCGTCCATCTGCTGGGACCGAATTATTACGGTGTAGATTCAATCATAAAATCATCAGCTAGAAAAAAAAAGGACCGAGTTATTACGGTGTAGATTGACTCTTATAAAGAAAAAACTAAGGATCTCTCTCTCTCACGTGAAACAACCCCCTCTATCTCCCACGTAGCAAGAGTCCAATTACTATACAACATGTAATTGAAAAAACTAAGGATCTCTCTCTCTCACGTGAAACAACTCCTCTATGTCCCACGTAGCAAGAGTCCAATTACTATACAACATGTAATCCAACAAGAAAATATTGGAGTCCAATTACTATACGATCTGTAGTCCACCGAACACAATTTTTTGTTAATCTACCGTGAAACAAAGATTCCCTTGCCATTAGATAGTCCCATGCGCACGCCTTCTCTCCACCTCTTGCCAGATTATCTGAAGAAACGAATCCAGGTTGCCAAGCGCTCCTCTCCTTCCTTCAGGTCTTCCCCCGTCCATGCCTCCATGGCGCTTTCTTCTGATCTCATGGGCGTGGCGTATCATCGACTCCTTGAGAGCTCACCTCCACCTTGCTATTTATCTTTCTCCTCCACAACCAGCAGGCCAACAAGGTATGCCCTTACATATGTAAAATTCCATTAGCAAGATGAAGATAAGGAGGCAGAACATCAATCAACACTGTAAGCTTCAGATCGGTTCCTCGTGTGAGCACGATTGTCTTTAGAGGTAACTCATTGATGCCATCTCCTTTGTACGAAAATATGATAATACATCATGCAGGACAAGTCAAATCCCTGATGTTGATCTCTCATGCATCTATAAAAAGGTTTGTTGATTTCTCAAATTTGATTACCTCTTTGAGTGTTCTACTATTTTTCATCCAATGGCAACTTCCATGTAATTCAAAGGGGCACCTTGCTATTTCTCTTTCTCCTCCACAACCAGCAGGCCAACAAGGTATGCCCTTACATACGTAAGATTCCGTTAGCAAGATAAAGATAATGAGGCAGAACATCAGTCGTCACACTATAAGTTTCAGATTGGTTCCTCGCGTAAGCACGACTGTCTTTAGAGGTAACTCATTGATGCCATCTACTTTATATGAAAATATGATAATTTATCATGCGGGGAAAGTTGAATCCCTGATGTTGATCTCTCATCTATAAAAAGGTTTGTTGATTTCTAAAATTTGATGACCTCTTTGAGTGTTAGATCCAGCAGCAAATCATGGCAGATATGCTTTGGCCTCTTCCTCCGGCTGCCATCCTCCTCCTCTCTCTCTCTCTCTCTCTCTCTCTCTTGCACGTGCTGAAGAGAATTCAGTAAGTTAGAACCAGCGTGCCATCGTTCCAGAACACAAGCAGTACACATGGCTGAAGGACCGGCAATATCATGCTCTGTCATGCCTCCAAAAAAAGTAAGATCCTTCTGGTGAATTTGGTTATGGCTACGTATTGCTCTCCTGCCCTAGCTCGCTTGATATGATCAAGGTTGCAAAACCTGAAGTTTGGGCGAAGTTCAAACTAATGTTTGGTTTCTAGGTTTCCTGCTTTCTTCGGGATGTCTGTTGTGTTGTCTATGAGGTTATAGTTTAATTATATAGTACCATGACGCTGGGTAAATTGTTACAAGATGATGCAATTGATTACTTAAAGACATGCCATCAGACGTGCGTGTTGCAGATCACTGTACGTACATATTCTGAACCGTGATTTTTTTATGCTTTAAAGTAGTCCGCCTCTACCTTGCTATTGTTATTCAATATAGTATTCTACAAAAATATCCACGGCAGATGAAACTTTCAATCCTAAGTGAAATAAAGTATGATGCAGGTGTTCAACCTTGCAGTGATTGCTTTCATGCCGACTCAACTGTGAAGAAAGAAGATATGTACATGCATGATAAAGGATGTTGGAATTAGGTATATTCTTTAATTGTCCAATGTTGTTTATTGCGCAGCCTTAATTTCCTACTTGGGTTGGCTTGATTATATTTTTTATATGCAACGCCATGGTTGATATTAGCATAATCTTGATTTGTTGTTAGCTAGGTTTATATTTCTCTGTTATTTTTTCTTTCAAAAAGGAGGTTGAAACCCCCCTGCCTCTTCTAATTAGTAATAGTCCGGCTAATATTAGTACTTGCCTATGTATATGTCTTGACTTGTGTCATAATTGGGCTAGGTGATGTCCCGCTAGGTGTTGCAGTTTGGCCCTGTAGTTGTGTTAGTAGCAGGCTGTGTCCAGGTTGGTTTAGAGTTCTGTACGAGCAGGTTTAGGTTGAGTTGGGTAGGATATTCATTGGCCCGTGTCGCTGCATGTATATGTGCAGCTGGTCCTGAGTTTTGTAACAGCCGACCACTTTTCTTCGACCAAACTTACATGGATCCTCTCCCATGATCCTGATCTCTAATACGTAGAATAAAAAAATCCAATTCTATTGATAATATCAGCGTCTCCCTTTATCGTAAGGACCTCTAAATCCACAGTTATTCAATCCAGCCCATGACGTTGTCCATCGAGGAACCACTAATGCCCATGGTACGAGTAAAGAAAAAGTTATCTTTCAATCCAGTTCATTTTTGTGATGTCTTATACATGGACTGTGCTTCTGACATCTATCTTATATGCGCATTGTGTTTCTCAAGTTCTATCTTGGGCCTGATTTGATGGGTTTTATAAGAATACAAACTGATTCGTCTTCTTTTTTAAGGTTCCAAGGATAATATCAATTGATTTTATTTTCAACAAAATTCTAATTTTAACCAGGTATGTTCTCTTTGTTTTGAGTAATTTATGTTAAGGACGACCAGTTAATTGGTTCCTAGGCTAGGATCATTGTTGGGCATAGGTTATTATCTGCAAGACAGAAAATGATCATGTTCCATGCAATGGACTTTGCAGGTATGCAGATATTTTTTTTACCTTATCCAAACAAGCAACCCGATCATGGAGATTCTACTTAACCTTTTCTGAATGCCTGATACTGAATTGGAACAAAGCTATGGCAACCCTGCCATGCAAAATAGGCCCATGCATGAATCATATATCTCATGAGGTGACCGTGGTTCCCAAGTTTACATTGCCTAATACATTGGAGGTTAGAGTTGTCTATATTCTCTGGAGTTGTTCTTCTAATTGTTAGGGTACTGAATTTTGCATTGTTAATAAGTAACAACTGTACGTGACACCAGCCCGTGCACTCTAACTAAGTCAATCTACGTCCGAAATATGATGAATGTATGATTGGTTTAGAGAGTAGACAGATATGCTAAATATGTTTTGTTCCAGATATTTACAGCATAATCAGATTATTTTCCTAGTAACCTAACAGAAAATAAACCCCTTGGCAGTCAAACCCAATACACCTCGGGTACTCAAACTAGACGCAACCGAATTCCAGGGTACCAAGTCATAAAGGTCAATCTTACATACAAGTAACAAAACTAAACATGTACGTGAGAGTAATCTACAATCATGGAAGATACTTTCCTATTTTTCAGAAATTGGCATTTGTTTTTTGGAACGTGTACGTGAGAAAGTTTTTTTAATGTCATGTCTCTACTGGAGACACCGATATAGTGGAGTTTCCAGCATAGTTGGCAAAGCCTAGAAACAACTCGGCATTGTGTGCCGAGTTCTGTTCTCGGCAAAGGCACTAGACAAACACTACAATAGCCATTGCCGAGTATCAAAAAATGAGTACTTGGAAAACTTCCACGTTAGGAATAATATGCATGTTAATTCGTTGAACACATATGGGGTGGCAGATAATGGACAATGAGATATGTGCGCCAGTTTGTTCGGTTTGATAAATACGATTTTACGTAAATATTGTATATGTACTTCGGTAAATACAATATGCATGTATAATTTGTTTTTGTTTCATTATATACCAAATTAAATAAGGAAGGTTTTTGTACATACACCATAAGCCAAAAGTTCATGTGAATTCAAAATATAAACGAAAACAGTTTACTTTTGTCTATATATATGTTAATATATTTGTATTTAACTATTAGGATACCACTAATATAATTAAAGGGAACATGTATAGATCAAGACATTATCGTATGACGGAAGCAATGGAGATGCACAAAAGTGCAATTGTCGAAACATGTACAGCTGTTCAACCACATGACTATTTTCTCTATGCATGATTTTATTATATTAGTTGGAGACTGGGATTTTGTCTTTTTATGAGAAAAAAATTGGAACAAGATAAATAGTCTTAAAAAATGTTCGGTGATATGTGCATCTATTCCTTTTCTATTTAAAAAGGTCTAACTTTTTTTGTTGTTCATACTATGAGGCTCTTTCATCTTATATCTAAAGTAAACTTCTTAATTACTATAGAGACTGTTCGGAGGAGATGTCAAGTGAATGAACCATCAGTGGTTTTATTTTCAACGTGTTGAAGGCAACATATACCAAGATTAGAGGTGATTAAATAATTCAATTATTTTATGTAGATATAGAACATTTGAGTATATGCGTCATTCCATATTATATTTTTAAGTATTAAATTTTGACAAAAATAATATTTGAATATGAAACATATATGGTCATTGGACAAGATGTAACTGTTCCAATAGAAATTTGGGAGTTCTCAATTTGCTTACTCCCGGTAAATGAAATTTAGTCTCAAAACATCATCCCATTGTAGGGTACTAAACTAGCCCGTGCGAATGCACGGGTTGACGACTAGTAAGCATAATTCATATTGGCATCTTGGCCACAAGCATAGCAAGCATCATCAAAAAGGGATATTTCAAGAGAATCAACGGGATCATAATAGTCATCATAGAAATCTTCCTTCGGTAAGCACGAAGGGAAATTAAACAATGTATGAGCTGAAGAGTTACTCTCATTAGAAGGTGGGCACGGGTGATCAATCCGCTCTTCCTCCGTTTGTTCTTCGCTCTCCTCCTCATCTTTTTCATCCAATGAGCTCACAGTTTCAACAATTTCTTCCTCCATAGATTCCTGAAAAATATTAGTCTCTTCTTGGACAGCGGAGACTTTCTCAATAAGCGCATCAATATAGGAATTATATTCATAATTATCATAGCAATATTTGAATATAGCAAAATTTTCAGGCCTATAAACATCATCATCAAAAGCTTCATATTTTTCAAACAAAGATTCAATTTCATAAGCACCCTTAAAAGAAACAAATTCTTCTATTTGTTCCACATCATAGTAATCATATATACCATTAGCTTAAGAAGCTAAGGTTTTGTTATCATTAAATTTGCATGAAAAGGGAAGGTGTGGAGCCTTCATCCTAGAGCAACAAGTATAATCATAACTCAAGCATACTTGCCGAGCATACCACTTCAATATATAAATTTGATCCCATAATAGTTTCCCTTTTTGAGTCAAGTGATAATCCCTAAAGTATTCGCATTGATCCAACGTTACTACCATTACCAAATTGAATGGGGTTTTCGCTGGATTATCAAAGTAGTACATAATATCTGTCACATAACGATCATCGAGGGTTTTAGGAGGTTCCTCATCTCCATGAGTAGCAAGTACACCTAATTTTTTGGTATTTCGTGTTCCATATCCATAACTAAAGATAGAGACAACTAAGAACAGCAAATAAAAATTACTTAGTGATAAAGCAAACAAGCACACACGAGAATATTCACCCCACGCTATTGCTCCCCAGCAACGGTGCTAGAAAAAGGTCTTGATAACCCACAAGTATAGGGGATCAATTCTAGCCTCTTTCGATAAGTAAGAGTGTCGAACCCAATGAGGAGCTAAAGGTAGAACAAATATTCCCTCAAGTTCTATCGACCACTGATACAACTCTACGCAGGCTTAATGTTCGCTTTACCTAGAACAAGTATGAAACTAGAAGTACTTTGTAGGTGTTGTTGGATAGGTTTGCAAGAATATAAAGAGCACGTAAATAAAAAGTAGGGTCTGTTGTAAGTAAAGAAGCAATAAAGTAAATATAGCAAGTGTGGAAAAGTGGTGGTTGATAACCCACAAGTATAGGGGATCGCAACATTTTTCGATAAGTAAGAGTGTCGAACCCAACGAGTAGCTAAAGGTAGAAGAAATATTCCCTCAAGTTCTATCGACCACCGATACAACTCTACGCACGCTTGACGTTCGCTTTACCTAGAACAAGTCTGAAACTAGAAGTACTTTGTAGGTGTTGTTGGATAGGTTTGCAAGATAGTAAAGATTACGTAAATGAAAAGTAGGGGCTGTTTAGATAAAAGAAACAATAAAGTAAATATAGCGAGTGTGGAGAAGTGGTGGTAGGAGTTGCGAAATTGCCCCTAAGCAATTGACTACTTTACTAGACCGATAGCAAGTATTATGTGGGAGAGGCCACTGCTAGCATGTCATCCCTTACATGGAATTCTATGCACTTATCATTGGAACTATTAGCAAGCATCCGCAACTACTAATGTTCATTAAGGTAAAACCCAACCATAGCATTAAGATATATTGGTCCCCCTTCAATCCCGTATGCATCAATTTCTATGCTAGGATGAAGCTTCTGTCACTCTTCCCCTCCAATACATAGTCCTTACATACAACTAGCCCTAGTGTGTGATCCACGCGCGCAATCATATGATGGGCACCAAATGACAGCAACATAACCAAAAGCAAATTAAATCAATCACAGCAATTCATCAACCACCAACAGGACAACGAAAATTTACTCAGACATCATAGGATGGCAAAACATCATTGGATAATAATATGAAGCATAAAGCACCATGTTCAAGTAGGGGTACAGCGGGTTGCGGGAGAGTGGACCGCTGTAGATGGAGGGGGGAAGGTGATGGAGATGTTGGTGAAGATGGCGGAGGTGTTGGTGTAGATCGCGGTGACGATGATGGCCCCCGGTGGCACTCCGGTGCAACCGGAAGCGAGGGGGAGAGAGCCCCCCTCCTTCTTCTTCTTCCTTGACCTGCTCCCTAGATGGGAGAAGGGTTTCCCCTCTGATCCATGGCCTCCATGGCACGGGAGGGGCGAGAGCCCCTCCGAGATTGGATCTGTCTCTTTGTCTCTCTTTGTTTCTGCTTTCTCCAATTCTTCCCTTTCACCGTTTCTTATATTCCCGGAGATCTGTAACTCCGATTGGGCTGACATTTTGACATTATCTCTATCCGGAAATTAGATTTCTTGCGGTGAAATAAGGGCATCAACCGCCTTACGTGGTGTCCACGAGGCACTAGTAGAAAACAGGGCTTTGCTCCAGGCCGGGTCAGCCCATCAGTCCCGGTTCAGTCCAGAACCGGGACCAATGGGGGCATTGGTCCCGGTTCGTGAGCCCAGGGGGCCGGCCGGGCCATGTGGGCCATTGGTCCCGGTTCATCTGGACCTTTTGGTCCCGGTTGGTGGGATGAACCGGGACCAATGGGCCTCGCTCCAGGCCCACCACCATTGGTCCCGGTTGGTGGCATGAACCGGGACTAAAGGCTCCCCTTTAGTCCCGGTTCATGCCACCAACCGGGATCAATGAAGTGCCTATATATAACCCCTCGCGTGAGAGCAGAGCACACTGCTCTGTTTTTTTCTGGCCGAGGGGGAGAGGGCTTGGTGGTGCTCTAGCTCACCTCCTATGCACACAAGGTGTTCGATGGAATGCCCGAGCCACACTACTTAAGCTTTCTCCTCTCCAAGCTCGACCTCCAAGCTCCATTTTCCACAATATTTGTCTAGGTTTAGCAGTCCGTCACGCCCCATCCCCGTCTTCACCGCCGTCGATCACCGGCGCCGAGCTCATCGCCGGCACCACCGTGGTGAGCCTCTTGTTCTTATCTTCTATCTGAAAGGAAAATATTCTTACTTGTATGTTTACATAGATACTTGTATTATTTTCTTACTTTTATTATTGCATCTTATATAGTGCGATGGTTTTGGTATCCGCCCCCGTCGGCCCTCGTCCTGTCTATGATTCGGATGTGGTATATATATTATCTTTATAACTATTGGTTCATTTATTGTTTATGAAAATTATGCCGAACAACGTGACATAGATTTTATTTATGTAGGATGTATGTGAATTGGAAATGCCAACCGACCCTATTGTTGAGAGGTTAAATTTAGTGGAAGAAGAAAACAATTTGTTGAAGGAAAAAATAAAAAAAATTGAGGAGGAGAAGATGATATTGAAGTTGCATGTTGCGGATGTCGTCGATGATCACAAGATCAAGATGGATGCAATGCACTTGAAGATTAGAAAGATTAAAAATATGCCATTCATACCGAGGCTTGGTATCATTATGCCGTTGGATCAATTGTTACCTTGGTTGCGATTATGATCGCATTTGTTTTCGCATTGAAATGTTTTACATAGTTTCAATGTATGGTTTAATTAATTAGATGCTCTGGAGAGCTATATGTTGTTAGATGAGAACTATGTATGCACTTTGGTTTTAATGTGATGATGAACTTCTATTAATTTGGACACTTAATTATATATAATGCACGCAGATGAACCGGCAATGGATGTACGGTGACAGACACACCTGCGAGTACATTAAGGGCGTGCATGAGTTTCTCGATGAGGCTGAGGCAAACAAGCAGAAAAGTTTTATGTGTTGTCCATGCACTGAATGTAGGAATACGAGGTTACTCTAACCGGAAAATCCTTCAATCCCACCTGCTTTACAAGGGTTTCATGCCACACTATAATGTTTGGATGAGGCACGGAGAAATAGGGGTTATGATTGAAGACGGCGAAGAAGAAGAGTACGATGACAACTATGTGCCCCCTGAATACGGTGATGCTGCAACGGGGGGAGCTGGTGAAGATCAAGAGGAACCAGACGATGTGCCCAATGATGCTCCAACGGGTGAATCTGCTGAAGATCAAGAGGAACCAGACGATGTGCCTGATGATGATGATCTCTGCCGGGTCATTGCCGATGCAAGGACGCAATGCGAAAGTCAAAAGGAGAAGCTGAAGTTTGATCGCATGTTAGAGGATCACAAAAAAGGGTTGTACCCCAATTGCGAAGATGGCAACACAAATCTCGGTACCATACTGGAATTGCTGCAGTGGAAGGCAGAGAATGCTGTGGCTGACAAAGGATTTGAGAAGCTACTGAAAATATTGAAGAAGAAGCCTCCAAAGGATAACGAATTGCCCGACAGTACATACGCAGCAAAGAAGGTCGTATGCCCTCTAGGATTGGAGGTGGAGAAGATACAGGCATGCCCTAATGACTGCATCCTCTACCGCGGTGCATACAAGGATCTGAACGCATGCCCGGTATGCGATGCATTGCGGTATAAGATCAGACGAGATGACTCTGGTGATGTTGACGGCGAGCCCCCAGGAAGAGGGTTCCTGCGAAGGTGATGTGGTATGCTCCTATAATACCATGGTTGAAACGTATGTTCATAAACGAAGAGCATGCCAAGTTGATGCGATGGCACAGTGAGAACCGAAAGAAAGATGGGAAGTTGAGAGCACCCACTGACGGGTCGCAGTGGAGAAAAATCGAGAGAAAGTACTGGGATGAGTTTGCAAAGGACCCAAGGAATGTATGGTTTGCTTTAAGCACGGATGGCATTACTCCTTTCGGGGAGGAGAGCAGCAATCACAGCACCTGGCCCGCGACTCTATGTATGTATAACCTTCCTCCTTGGATGTGCATGAAGTGGAAGTTCATTATGATGCCAGTTCTCATCCAAGGCCCTAAGCAACCCTGCAACGACATTGATGTGTACCTAAGGCCATTAGTTGAAGAACTTTTACAGCTGTGGAATGGAAACGGTGTACGTACGTGGGATGAGCACAGACAGGAGGAATTTAACCTTAAGGCTTTGCTGTTCGTGACCATAAACGATTGGCCCGCTCTCAGTAACCTTTCAGGACAAACAAACAAAGGAAACCACACATGCACGCACTGTTTAGATAAAACTGAAAGTATATACCTGGACAAATGCAGGAAGAATGTGTACCTGGGCCATCGTTGATTTCTTCCGACCAACCATCAATGTCGAAAGAAAGGCAAGCATTTCAAAGGCGAGGCAGATCACGGGAAGAAGCCCGCCATGCGTACCGGTGATCACATACTTGCTATGGTCAATGATTTACACTACGTAATCTTTGGAAAGGGTCCCGGTGGACTAGCTGTTCCAAATGACGCTGAGGGACACGCACCCATGTGGAAGAAGAAATCTAAATTTTGGGACGTACCCTACTCGAAAGACCTAGAGGTCCGCTCTTCAATCGACGTGAAGCACATGACGAAGAACCTTTGCGTGAACCTGCTAGGCTTCTTGGGCGTGTATGGGAAGACAAAAGATACACCTGAGGCACGGGAGGACCTGCAACATTTGCACGAAAAAGACGGCATGTCTCCGAAGCAGTATAAAGGTCCTGCCAGCTATGCTCTTACGAAAGAAGAGAATGAAATCTTCTTTGAATGCCTGCTCAGTATGAAGGTCACGACTGGCTTCTCATCGAATATAAAGGGAATAATAAATATGCCAGAGAAAAAGTTTCCGAACCTAAAGTCTCATGACTGCCACGTGATTATGACACAACTGCTTCCAGTTGCATTGAGGGGGCTTCTACCGGAAAACGTCTGATTAGCCATTGTGAAGCTATGTGCTTTCCTCAATGCAATCTCTCAGAAGGTGATCGATCCAGAAATCGTACCAAGGCTAAGGAGTGATGTGGCGCAATGTCTTGTCAGTTTCGAGCTGGTGTTCCCACCATCCTTCTTCAATATCATGACGCACGTCCTAGTTCATCTAGTCGACGAGATTGTCATCCTGGGGCTCGTATTTCTACACAATATATTCCCCTTTGAGAGGTTCATGGGAGTCCTAAAGAAATATGTCTGTAACCGCGCTAGGCCAGAAGGAAGCATCTCCATGGGCCATCAAACAGAGGATGTTATCGGGTTTTGTGTTGACTTCATTCCTGGCCTTAAGAAGATAGGTCTCCCTAAATCGCGGTATGAGGGGAGACTGACTAGAAAAGGCAGTCTTGGAAGAGACTCAATAATATGCAGGGACGGATATTCTTGGTCTCAAGCACACTACACAGTTCTACAGAACTCTACCTTGGTGACCCCGTATGTCGATGAACACAAAAACAGTCTGCGCTCCAAACACCCGGAGCAGTGCGACGACTGGATTACATGTGAACACATCAGGACTTTCAGCAGTTGGTTGGAAACACGTCTTAGAGGTGACAACACTGTTTGTGATGAGTTGTACTTGTTGTCTAGGGGGCCATCTTTGACTGTATTGACTTACAAAGGATACGAGATAAATGGGAATACATTTTACACGATCGCCCAAGATCAAAAGAGCACCAACCAAAACAGCGGTGTCCGCTTTGATGCAGCAACCAAGAGCGGAAAGGACACATATTATGGTTACATAGTGGACATATGGGAACTTGACTACGGACCTGATTTTAGGGTCCCTTTGTTTAAGTGAAAATGGGTCAATCTGTCAGGCGGCGGGGTACAGGTAGACCCACAGTACGGAATGACAATAGTGGATCTGAAAAATCTTGGGTACACTGACGAACCGTTCGTCCTAGCCAATGATGTGGCACCGGTTATCTATGTGAAGGACATGTCTACCAAACTGAGAAAATGAAAAGATAAGGAAGCGAATACATCATACGATGAGCCAAAGCGCCACATAGTTCTTTCAGGAAAAAGGGACATCCTGGAAGTGGACAGCAAGACTGACATGTCTGAAGATTATGAAAAGTTTCATGAAATTCCTGATAAACAATGAAGATTATCCATGGTTACGGCGCAATAAGAAAATGACACAAGCGAAGAAAAAGTGAAGACTTTCTCCCGCAACTATTATGATGATACCATGCCAACTTTGTAACACACGAACATGCTACCATTGTCCGTTTTGTACATGCACATGCCATGTGGGTGAAATTATGATACCATGCCAACTTTCAACTTTTTCAGAGTTCATTTGAAATGCTTTAATGTCTTATGGTTCGGCCCTCATAATACCATGACCATTAGTCCCTGGCCCATGCCAACTTTCAACTTTCTAAAACTAATGGCACTAACAGAAAGTTTATAATTTTGCTCCTCACCCCTGGCCCATGACCATTAGTCCCGGTTTGTGCCACAAACCAGGACTAAAGGGTAGGTCCTCGTTGCGGGCAGAGTTTAGTCCCACCTCGCCAACCGAAGGGGGCTCAAACCAGTTTATAAGCCCTTCCCTCTCCGCCTTGTTGAGCTCCTCTCAAAGTGAAAATAGATGCCCTAATAGAGAAAAGTTTAACCTAAATTCATAGTGAATTTGTGTGAAATTCATAGAAATTTACTATGAATTTAGGTTGAATTTCCTCTATAAGCTCATCTATTCTCATTTTTTTAGTAAGTTAATCACAAACTTATGATTCACACAAATTTCATTGAATTCAAATTTTAACTATTCAAATTTGAAAACTAATGGCACTAACAGAAAGTTTATAATTTTTCTAAAACTAATGGCACTAACAGAAAGTTTATAATTTTGCTAACCTAAAAGCAAAAAACAAAGCAAAAAACAAAAGAAAATAAATAATGCAAAAAACAAATTAAAAAAACAGGAAAAAAACTATTTTTAAAGTAAAGTTAATCACAAATAAAATAAATAAAGCAACAAAGAAAACAAAAAAACTAAAAAAGTGTTTACAAATTTGAAAACTAATGGCACT
This sequence comes from Triticum urartu, assembly GCF_003073215.2. NCBI lineage: Eukaryota > Viridiplantae > Streptophyta > Magnoliopsida > Poales > Poaceae > Triticum > Triticum urartu. The sequence continues at coordinate 696,141,098 of NC_053023.1, read as the reverse complement.
AAGAGAAAGTTTATAATTTTTCTAAAACTAAAAGCAAAAAGAATAAAAAAATAAAGCAAAAAAAAGAAAATAAATAATGCAGAAAACAAAACAAAAAACTGGAAAAAAATAGCAACAATAAGTATTTTGTTGTAAGTAGAAACAAAATAAAATAAATAAAGCAACAAGGAAAACAAAAAAAAACAAAAAAAGTGTTTTCAAATTTGAAAACTAATGGCATTAACAAAAATTTTATAATTTTTCTAAAACTAAAAGCATAAAGAATTAAAAAATAAAGCAAAAAACAAAAGAAAATAAATAAAGCAACAAAAAAACAAAAAATGCCACCTACTGGGCCCCCACGGCCTGAATACGACTAGAAACCCATCCAAGGGCCAGGATTTAGGCCCGCAGGAGGCCCAGTAGGCCCACAGGCATAGATGTGACAATAAGGCCCGTAAGCCTGCAATGGAGAGGAGCTCGAGAGGGGTGCAGCAGTGGGGATTATAAACCACTGCGCACCCCTCTCAACTAGCGAGGTGGGACTAAACTTTCGACGCAGCAGCCGCACAAGGCCTTTGGTCCCGGTTGGTGGCACCAACCGGGATTAAAGGGGGGCATTGGTCACGGTTCGTGGCGCAAACCGTGACGCCGGCTTCGACGCCCACGTCACTTGTGGGACGTGGATGTAGTGTCCGACACCGATGGCCACATGTATCTCACACCCACGATACTTGCTATTTAGGGTTTCCTCTACCGCTCAGTGACCCTCGACGACCCTCATTCCCGATAAAGAAAAAGAGGAAGAAGAAGAAAAAAAAAGAGGAGAAGAAAGAATAGAGGAGTTCTTACTCCTCTATTCTTTCTTCTCCTCTTTTTTTTCTTCTTCCTCTTCTTTTTTTTATCCTTGAAGCGTTGTCCAGGCCACCCCAAACCCTAGAGAAGCAGCGTCGAGGCCACCCCAAACCCTAGAGAAGCAGCGTCGAGGCCACTAATTAATATTAGTTCTACGTTTGCCACTAATATATCCATCTGTCATGTTTGAATAATAATTGCCATGTTGTCAATATTTGTAGAAACTATGGACACCGCCCGAGACGAAGTACAAGAAGAGTTGTTGGGGGACATAATCGCACGAGAAAGTGATGCCGTCTGCTCATTGTTTCTCAACGACACCGATGGTCTGGAAGTAGCTGGCTATGATTATGATGGCTCCGGTGACCTAATGCCGGTGCAAGAAGGAGACCGTGAGGACGGCTTCGGTGACCCAATGCCGGTGCAAGAAGGAGATCGTGATGACGTCTCCGGTGATCGAACCGAGTCCGGCCAGGTATATATATTAGTTAAGCTTCTGCTGACTAGCTAATTGATGCATTCATTGTTTTGGTATGTACACATATTAATTAAGTCTTTGTTCTTTTCTCTAGCCCTCCGGATCGAGCACAACTTCGGTAAAGAGACGAGGCCTGAAGAAAAAGTTGAGCTCGGATGAAAAGTTTGAGATCATAGCAATCGCGCCCGACGGCGAAACGATTGAACCCCTCTGGACAAAGAGCGCATTTGTTGCTCAGTGCGGGGTTTTGGTTAGGGACAAGATCCCGATCAGCATCCAGCAATGGTTAAAGCTGGCTACAGAAGACCCTGAGGTGTCTTATGTCAATAATATGCAGAAAAATGATCTTTTGACTGAGCTGAAGTCAAATTTCACCCTACCTCTAGAGGATGATCCAGAGAAGCCAGTTAAAGAGCAATTAATCAAGTCTTTTGCTCTTAAGAGGATGGCAGAACTATTCAGGAGGTGGAAGAAAGAGCTGAATAAGTTTGTCGAAAATAAAGAGACACCAGAATTCAAGGGCAGATATGAGAAGATCAGAGATCACTGGCCCGCATTTGTGGCCCACAAGACATCGGAAAAGAGTAAGAAGATGTTGGCGACAAACAAGCAAAATGCTGCAAAGAAGAAGCATCACCATCGCACGGGGTCAGGTGGCTACCTCATAGCACGGCCTAAGTGGGCCAAGACTGAGAATGATCTAGTTGATAAAGGGATAGAACCAGAGACAATTAACTGGCCAGACCGTTGCCGGACTTGGTTCTTCGGGGCTGGCGGAACCTTGGACCCTGTAACAGGGAAGTGCATTTGGACGAACGATCAAATGGACCTACCAGTCAGGAAGCTTCAGCAGTACATCAAAGCAGCGCAGCAAGGGACGTTCTTTCCAGACAGAGAGAACGACGAGCTCACAATGGCCCTCGAGAATCCTGAGCACCCTGGACGGACACGAGGCACGCCAGGCTCCATTCCATGGAAGGTTGGGTTTCCGGACGCAGGCGGTTACAAATCCCAGGAGAGGAGGAAAAAATTGCAGCAAACCCAAATGCAGGTGCTGCAAGCAAGGGTACAAGCGACAGAGGAACGAGAAGCAAATCGCAGCAAACGTACTGCCGAAGCTTCCCCCGAAGCTACCCCTCCATCTCAGCGGAGAAGCAGCATGGCTTCCACCATGCTGCTTCAGTCGGAGCATGCCTTGACGGCTCCTGCCAACTATCCCGTGGATGCTATCACAGAGTCTCAAAATTGCCACCTTATGATGCAATGGATGAATTTGAAGGTCAAGGCGGCTGTTGGCTCTGTTTATCCTACTGAACCCGGCGCAACTTTTCACTGCCGGCCGAATCCAGAAGGATATGCTAGGGTGAAGGTGGACGAAATAACGGAGGGATTTGAGGACCTCCATCTTGACCACCCTACCGGTGAAGGGGAGACTAGGCTGGGGTCTGCTCTGAAGACTCCATGCCTATGGCGGAAGGAGCTCATCAACCTTCCGAACTGGACGCCTCCGCCTCCTCCTCCTCCGGCAAGTCAGGGCACTCCGCCTCCTCCTCCGGCGAGTCAGGGCACTCCGCCTCCTCCACCGCCTCCTCCTCCGGCGAGTGATGATTAGGGCACTCGACCGGCTCCTTCTCTGGCGCGTGGCGGCACTCTGCCTCCTTCTCCGCCTGCGCCGACGCGCCCGAGCGGCTAGCCTCCTCCTTCTCCGCCTCGTCAGCAAGGGCGGAAGAGACCTGCCGCCGCTCCGGCTGCTCTGGTGCGTCGTAGTCCTTCTCCTCCGCCTCGTAAGCAAGTAAAGAAGACAACCGCTCCGTCTGCTCTGCCGGCGTCTAGAAGTACATCCAGAGGCAGGAGGAAATACAGATTCGGTCCTTCTCTGAAGACTCCAGAGAAGTTACCATACAAGAGGACCCCGGAGGAGAACGCCGAGATCGCATGAGAAGAAGTGAGGAACTACTTTGAAGGGGTGAAAGCAAAGAAACATCCACCCCGGAGGAGAAGGTAGATCCGGTGAAAGCGAAGCGCACTCTGGCTGCCCTGACAAAACCACCCAAGTCTCCGCCGAAAGGAAACTATGAGCGCATTATTGGAAAGGAATTTGCCGAAGCAGAGCGGTCGGGAAGTACTGTCAGTGATCAAAGGCTGAAAGAACGACGAGCTGGGAAACAAATTGCCCAGCTCGGCGAACAAGTGAAGCAATCGTGCCCCCCACTCAAGGTGCCTAGCGACAACGTCCCTAATGATCCGAGGATGGTGCCCGGTTATAGCAATCTTGGCGATTACCTTCCAGACGATATACATTATGATTTCATGGAGGTGCAGATACATAGATATGAGTACGGGAAGCCTCTCGTCAAAGATGAAAGATCTCTATCAACGATGATGAGAAGATTGCATGATTGGTGCTTGAAAATCTGCAGAGACTCTTTTGATCGATCCTGGAAGAGGAGTACTTTGTATGTGAAAGTTAAAAAGGAGCATGACCTCATTGGAATTGAACTGTTTCCTGTTCCATTTGAGGAGTTCTTTCAGTTTTTCAATCAATTGGCCCTCGATAAAACAACGGTCACCTGCTACTGTCTGTAAGTAGTACTACTTCTGTCATTAAGTCTCTGTATATAGCTTAGCTCTTTCATTGCATGTATTTATAGTCATCCCCACTATATTATGCAGATTGAAGATCGCCGAATTGAAGAAAAGACAAGTCAGTGATATTGGGTTCATTAACACATATCTCATAGATGTAACTCAGGTTAAATTTCATGCCGCAGATACCGAGGACAACTTGCTACGATCGTTGGTAATAAATGAAAACAAAGATATAATACTCTTTCCTTACAACTTCAACTGAGTGTTACTGTCTTGTGCGTATTCGGTTTCCCTTATATATTAGTCAATGTTATAGTAATGTAATTTATGAGTTATGCATGCATGTGAAGTTACCACTATATTCTCCTAGAGATTAAGCTTGAGCAGGGACTAGTAACCGTCTTAGACTCAAAACGAAAAGATCCCTAGGACTATGCGGACATGACTCAAATGCTCGAGAAGTAAGTTAAATCGATCATTATCCACCATATCAGCAACTTTGTTCATTTCCTGATATATCAAGTAATTGTTTTCTTTGTCTGGCAGGGTTTGGAAAAAATTCTCCAAAAAAGCTCCAAGACTCCCGAAGAAGCTGCAATTTAGACACCCGAAAGTAAGTACTATAGTAGCATGTTCCGCGCATCTCCTATTGATTCAAGCGCTAGTTTCATCAATACCATTTGGCATTCTTGCTTATCAGTTTGATTGACCTCTATTTCTTGTAAAGTGGTTGTGGCAGGAACAAGGGAATGATTTCTGTGGATACTATGTTTGCGAGTCCATCCGCCACACGACCTGTGAGCGGGGCTACACTGATGAACAATATGAAGTACGTAAATAACAACATTCACAATTTTATTTTATTACCATCATTTGTGTTGAGTTTCATTCATTCATATATATTTGTATTGACCCCCTTCTTCAAATTAGATGTTTCGGAAGCGGGATGAACTCCTAGCACCAGCTCGCATGCGAGCAATTCAAGAGGAATTGGCGGCATTCTATCTTGACCACGTGATCGCTGAAGACGGAGAATACTATGTCGACCATGAGTCCCTATGATTATATTTGTAAGAGATAATTATTGTATATATGTAGTTGGTAGTGTCAGATAGATATACGCGAACTTGTTGTTCGACCAATCTCTTGGAGAAGGAGAGGTGGACGATATCACTTCTCTCTGTATGCATATATGTTCATGACGATCTTCTGTTTCCTTTGTTTGCTTACTAGCTAGCTAGCGTGTCTAGTCCTCTCAATACATATGTATAGTACGTAGCATCGACCAAGCACGGACATAAGAGAGGACACTTCTCTCTATTAATTATAGCTAGCTAACACAATATATGAAACACCTAAATTAACCCCCCAAAACCCCCAACCCCCCCCCCCCCCTTCAAAAAAAACAAAAACCCCAGCAGCAGAAATGCTGACGCGTGGATGCCTATTGGTCCCGGTTGGTGCCACCAACCGGGACCAAAGGGTCTCCTGCCTGGGCTCCGCACAGGCCACGTGGAGGCCCATCTGTCCCGGTTCTGGATTGAACCGGGACTAAAGGGACAGGGCATTAGTACCGACCCTTTAGTCCTGGTTCAGGAACCGGGACAAAAGGCCCTTACGAACCGGGACAAGAGGCCCTATTTCTAGCAGTGAGGGTCAGGGGCGCACCTGCCTCCCCAGGGCGCGCCCCCTACCTCGTGGGCCCCTCGAGCATCGTCTCGCCTGGATTCTTCTTCCCAAAAATCATATATATTCCAAAAAAAATCTCCGTCAGTTTTTATTCCGTTTGGACTCCGTTTGATATGGATGTTCTGCGAAACAAAAAACATGCAACAAACAGGAACTGGCACTGGGCACTGGATCAATATGTTAGTCCCAAAAATAGTATAAAAAGTTGCCAAAAGTATATGAAAGTTGTAGAATATTGGCATGGAGCAATAAAAACTTATAGATACGACAGAGACGTATCAGTGGTAGGAGTGTTGCGAAATTGTCCCTAAGCAATTGACTACTTTAATAGACCGATAGCAAGTTTTATGTGGGAGAGGCCGCTGCTAGCATGTCATCCCTGACTTGGAATTCTATGCACTTATGATTGGAACTATTAGCAAGCGTCCGCAACTACTAACATTCATTAAGGTAAAACCCAACCATAGCATTAAGATATATTGGTCCCCCTTCAATCCCGTATGCATCAATTTCTATGCTAGGCTGAAGCTTCTGTCGCTCTTGCCCTCCAATACATAGTCCTATCAACATACAACTAACCCTATGGTGTGATCCACGCGCACGCTTATATGATGGGCACCAAAGGACAGCAACATAACCACAAGCAAATTAAATGAATCATAGCAATTCATCAACCACCGACAGTGCAAGGAAAATCTACTCAGACATCATAGGACGGCAACACATCATTGGATAATAATACGAAGCATAAAGCACCATGTTCAAGTAGAGGGTACAGCGGGTTGCGGGAGTGTGGACCGCTGTAGATAGAGGGGGAAGGTGATGGAGATGTTGGTGAAGATGGCGGAGTTGTTGGTGAAGATCGCGGTGATGATGATGGCCCCCGGCGGCGTTCCAGCGCCATCGTAATCGAGGGGGAGAGATCCCCCTCCTCCTTCTTCCTTGACCTTCTCCCAAGATGGGAGAAGGGTTTCCCTCTGGTCCATGGTCTCCATGGCGTGGGAAGGGCGAGAGCCCCTCCGAGATTGGATCTGTCTCTCTATATCTCTTTGTTTTTGCGTTCTCCTCAGCTTCCCTTTCACCGTTTTGTATATATATGGAGATCCGTAACTCCGATTGGACTGAAACCTTTGCCATGATTTTTTTACCAAAAATTAGCTTTCTTGCGTCCAAAGTTGAGCAGCAACCGCCTTGCGGGTGGCCCACGAGGGTCAGGGGCGCGCCAAGGGGAGGGGGCGCAGGCGCGCCCCCTGCCTCGTGCCTCCCTCGGGCACCGTCTCGCGTGGATTTTTCTTCTGGAATTCTCCAAATATTCCAAAAATATTCTTCGTCCGTTTTTATCCCGTTTGGATTCCGTTTGATATGGATATTCTGCGAAACAAAATCATGCAACAAACAAGAACTGGCACTGGGCACTGGATCAATATGTTAGTCCCAAAAATAGTATAAAAAGTTGCCAAAAAGTATATGAAAGTTGTATAATATTGGCTTGGAACAATCAAAAATTATAGATACAACGGAGACGTATCATATTCACACATGTATCAAGTTTCCGGTTATACAATTCTAGCATGAATAATAAACATTTATCATGATATAAGGAAATATAAATAACAACTTTATTATTGCCTATAGGGCATATTTCCTTCCACTATCTGCTGGGGTTTGGGTTAGATTGGGTGAAGCTGGTTCTCTATCGATCGCAGTAGGGGTAAAATTTGCGAGAGTCTGGGTTATGTGTGGTAGGGCTGGTTCTCATGCATGTACAACTGGGGTGCTATCTCCACCAAGAGGTAGCGCTGTTTTATTTGAAGACCATGTTTTTACTCTGCTAGATACTACCATCACCCGCTCCAATTCAAATGGCTGATAAACAGGAAAGTATTTGAATGTACAGACATTGTATGAGAGACAGATGCAATAGATAGTGTCGAAAAAAGAGGGCATTAAATAATTGACATGCATATTGTTTAACAAAAACGGATAGCATGGCATAATTTCACATATATGATGTCTATCTAAACTGGATAGCATAGCATAACATAATTCAAAGATATGATGACTAACTAAACAGGATGACATGACATTATTCACATACATGTTATCTAAGTAACCAGGATCGCATGATTTAATTCACATATGTGATTTATATGCTAAGCGGAGGACATTCACATATATGATGTCTAAACTAAGAACATGGTGTTGAATATTGTGTATGTGATGTCTAAACTATGCAATGCAAGCCATCATATACATGATATGAGCAGTAGAACCTGCCAAGTTAGAGCATACACCTCGGTGGGGGAATAGGACTGGTCATCTGTCTCTGAATCCATCTCTGAGGAGCTATCGGGACCCAGCAAGAGATCTGCTTCGACAGGTAGCACTGTCTGCTCAGAAGGCCTTGTTTTCACTCCAGATTTTTCCATCATCCACTCAAATGGCTGATTCACAGGAATAGTAGTTTAATGTACAAACATTGTCGGCAAATGGAAATTTAATGAAGAAAAGGATGGGCTACATATCATTCAAATATATGATGCCTGGTTAAATAGGATGGCATTGCACATTTCACATATATTATGGCTGGCTAAAAGACATGAGACTACATAATTCCCATACATGATATTGAAACTAAACAGGTGGCATTACAGAACATGTCTAAACTAAGCAGATGACATATATGATGTCGAAAGTAGGCACTGCAAGGCAACATATGCATGATATGACTAACATCATCATGCCAAGTTAGAGCAAACACCTTGGGGGGGGGTAAATAGGAGTGGTCAGCTACGTCTGAATCCGCCTCAGAACAGATATCTTCCTCTGGATTACAATCTGGAGAGGGGGGACGGTTTACCACTGAACCCACCATGGAGTGATGTCTGCATGACATTGTATTGCCACACAAAACTCTTCTCCTTTTCTCTACACGTTCAGCATGACTGTGTACAATATTTGACATGCATACAATGAAAATATAGTGAGAATATGTAAGGAGAGCATGCAGAAATCTAGAGTAATGGTAACAACCAGTGGATGGATCCAAAAATAATGATACCTGGCTGATGATTGCTTTAATTTAATAAAAAAACAGATGACAATTGCTTTACTATTTGTTTCCCACCCAAGATCAACAACTAGGCATACCCTAGGTGAACCAGATATTAGACAGAGATACTATTCATTGCTGCCTCAATATGTGCCCACAACTAATTTAGAGCTCAAGTTTGAACATCAATTTGGACCTGACTTGGAGTCTCAGAGGTGAACATGACAATAAAGTAGCAGGTAATATCAAGCAATGCATAACATAAGCAGAAACAAAAGAGTGCGCCCTCTCTTGTGGACCCGTGTACTCCTCAGGTTCATCTGCTGAGTCAATGATGGTGATGCCGTTGCGGTGGGTGCAGGCGGCAAGGAAGGAGATCTGAGGCGGTGATACGTCTCCGTCGTATCTACTTCTCCAAACACTTTTGCCCTTGTTTTGGACTCTAACTTGCATGATTTGAATGGAACTAAACCGGAGTGACGCTGTTTTCAGCAGAATTGCCATGGTGTTATTTATGTGCAGAAACAAAAGTTCTCGAAATGACCTGAAACTTCACGGAACGTCTATTTCAAAATAATAATAAATCCTTGCAAAAGATGAAGACCAGGGGGCCCACACCCTAGCCACGAGGGTGGGGGGGACGCGCCTGCCCCCCTAGGGCGCGCCCCCTACCTCGTGGGCCCCCTGGAGCTCCTCTGACCTCGACTCCAACTCTATATATTTGGTTTCGGAGAAAAAAATCAGAGAGAAGGATTCATCGCGTTTTACCAGAAACAGGGCGCGCCACTAGTATTAATTATTTTTTTCCATTTTCCATACATACTAATGGCGCATCAGGTCGACAATGCGCCATTACTAGTTCTAACTAGTAATGGCGCACCAGGCAGAGAGTGCGCCATTACTGTAATTTTTTTCTTATTCTTTTTTTTGCAAAACTACTAATGGCGCACCGTTTCACAGTGCGCCATTACTAGTTTAAACTAGTAATGGCGCACTATTACACGGTGCGCCATTAGTATATATATTTATATTTTTTACTTTTTTGCAAAACTTCTAATGGCGCACCACCTGCAGGTGCGCCGTTAGTAACCAGGGTTACTAATGGCGCATTTCCTTGTGGTGCGCCATTAGTAACCTGGGACCCGAACAAGATATTTTGGACAGCCCCACACCTATCCACTCACTTTCCCCACTTCATTCCCTCCACCTCCTTCTCCAAGCTTTCGGCTGCCTCCTCCTCCTCACCTCATTTCCACCATAGATTCATCAAAATTAAGTGGTGAAATTACCTTTTTTTTGATAGGTAAGTAAGGGGAAAGCTATCTTCATGATGTAGATCTACTTTTTTTCTCCCTAGCTCGCTCCAACAACGTGCACATGCACTTTTTGTGGCCTAGCTAGATCTATGTATGTTTGTGGTGTTGCATGTGTTTGTGGTGTTGCATATATGTTTGTGTTTGAAGGTATCGGTATTTGAAATGCGATAGTTTCCAATATTTTGCTGGAATTTTTTGATTCATTTCCATTTCGGTGAGAATTTTGGCACTATGCATTCTTTTTGGTCCTATTTTTAGGGAAGGTCATGCCAAATTTTTTCTTGGTTCTAAAATATTGTTTTGCTCTACCCCGCAGGCGACCATGGTCCGCACGATGACTGAAGGCATCATGCATAGGTTTTTGAGCTCTGCGAAGGCCGAGATGCTTCAAAAGAACGAGACGGAGATAAGATGTCCGTGTAGAAGATGCAAGCTGAAGATCCTTATTGCGGACCCGGATTCCGGGCAGGTGCGGGACCACCTGCTCTTGCGTGGTTTCATGGATGGCTATCGGTGGCAAGGTGATGAAGATGACTATGAAGTCGTCCATGGCCGGGGCCGGGCAAGAAATGAGGAAGGGCAACAAGACAAGTACCACCACGGCGAGGGCGGGCGAGAAGACGCAGAATCTCCAGGAATGATCACGACGGTGATGCTGTACAGAGTCATCATGTAGAAGATGTCATACATGATGATGAGGAAGATCAAGACGAAGGGCATGATCATGAAGATGAAGATGCTGAAGCAGACGACGATGGAGGCTGGGTGCAGGACCCTCATATTCAAGAGCTGCTTCTCAAGCAGACGGATAATGCAAGAGCTGCCGCCCGAGAGAAAGCCAAGCTGGATCAACTGGAGATAGACACGGTTACTCCATTGTATGAAGGATGCATGCCCGAGGATACCCGCCTGAAAGTAACGCTCATGGCTCTGGAGATGAAGGTAAAACACAAAATGACCGACGCATGCTTCGACGAGAACATGTCATTCTGGCACGAACGTCTTCCCAAGGGGAACAAGTGCCCGACCAGTTTCGAGGAGGCGAAGAAAATCGTGTGTCCTCTGGATTTATCGCACGTGAAATACCATGTGTGCATGAACAATTGTATCATTTATCGGGACGAGCACGCGGAGTCTACCATATGTCCGGTGTGCGGCGTCACTCGATACAAGAAGAGGAAGAAAGCTCCTCGAAAATCGGTGTGGTACTTTCCGATCACTCCTCATCTGCAGCGGTATTTCACGGACCCTAAGGTAGCAAAGCTCCTGCGTTGGCACGCGGATAGGGAGGAGAAGAAGCGGGAAGATGACGGAAATGATCCGTAGATAAATAAAAAAGACAAGATGCTGAGTCACCCTAAGGATGCGAGCCAGTGGCAAGCGTTGAACTTCGAATACCCAGAATTTGGGAAGGATCCAAGGAACATCGTGCTGGGCGCGAGCACCGATGGAGTCAATCCGTTTGGCAGCCAGAGAAGCACACATAGCACCTGGCCTGTGTTTGTGTGGATGTACAACCTTCCCCCCTGGTTGTGCATGAAGAGGAAGTACATTCACATGAGTATGCTAATTGAAGTGCAGAAACAACCAGGGAACGACATCAATCTGTATCTGGGGCTACTGAAGGAGGAGCTAGACACGCTGTGGAAAACGCCAGCCAATACCTGGGACGCCGCAGAGAAAGAATATTTCCCTATGAGAGCCGCACTGCTCACGACGGTGCACGACTATCTCGGTTACGGATATCTCGCGGGGCAGGTAGTCCACGGATTTTCTGGATGCGTAAGGTGCATGGATTGTGAACAGATAGCTAGCTAAGATCGATTGTATTTAAATCGTAGGACGGTGCACACACCACAAGAAGAAGCAGGACCACCCTACCTAAAGGACGTCCATTCCACAGAAGAACTCCATTTGCGAAAAAGAAGGGCAAGAAGATTGTGAACAGATAGCTAGCTAAGATCGATTGTATTTAAATCGTAGTCTTCATTTCTCAATTGTATTTCATGGGCACTTTTTGATATCATGAATATTTTTAAATTTCATGGGAACTTTTTGAATTCATGAGGACACTTGATCTCGATCCCCATCCATCTCGATCTTGATTCCCCCTCCATCTCGATCTCGATCCCACCCGCACCCTCCCCCGCTAGCTAGCTCCACCGCCGCTGACGACCCACCGCAACCCTCCCCCGCTCCACCGCCGCCGACCAGCACCCGGCCCCCCGCACCGCTGGGGGGTTATTACTGTTTTTATAAAAAATATTACTGTTATGATTTAAACAAGTTTGAACATATTTAAACACAAATAAATATCAAACAGGATTTAAAATGCATAAAAAAATATTGGGGAGCCTGGGAATCGAACCCAAGACCTCCTGGTGTGTGTATTGCGTATTGACCAGTCAGGCTAGTGGGCGGGGTCTGTTGTAGATAGGGTTAGGTTGTATATAACCTAACAAGTCGGGCTAGATTAAATTACTTATGGCGCACCCCTCGGTGGTGCGCCATTGCTATGGATGTACTTATGGCGCACCCCTGGGTGGTGCGCCATTGCTAAGCCTCCCCCCACACTAATATCACCAATCTCCATTTCTCTCTAATCCCTCCCCTGCCTCGTCTCACCCGCGCCTGACCACCACCGCCCACCACTTCCCCCGTGCTCGCCGTCCCCGGCCGTGCTCGCTTCCCCCGCCGCACCCGACCACCTCCCTCACTGTCCCCCTCCGCCCGCGCCCGCGACCTCGCCGTCCCCCTCCCCCCGCGGCCCCGCCTGCATCAACCTCCCTCCCGAGCGCGACAGCTAGGGTTCCTAGCCGCCGCCACCGCTGCCGGCCCACCGCAGCGGCGCGCCCAGCCGGCCGAACCCTCCGCTGCCCCGCCTCCGGTACAGGACCCCAGCAGCGCCTCCCCCCATCAAGCAGCCACTCCCACCAGCGGCGCCCCCCTCCCTGGAGCAGGCGCTCCTGCCCAGCAATGCTGCCGCCTGGAGCTACGCCGGCGACCAGTCCGTAGGCATGTAGCCATCACTCCTTCGTCCTTCCTCCCTCTTCCCTCATCCCCCTCCCTCCTTCCTCTTGCATCCTCTGTTCAATTTTTTGCTTGCTGCGTGATTTTTCCAGAGCATGATCAAGTTTACATGTGAAAGGATTGTGCTTGATAGGTGTTTGTGATAATGCCTCTAAGGGAGGGGGGCATCGCATCATTAGTCTCTGTATCAGAGTCTTTTTTTCCTAGCCGTGTTGTCACCGAAAAATGCAATAAATTCTCATGGTTCGAAACCTTTGATACTTGGCTTCTCCAAATGAGAAATTTATGCATGTAATAATTGGTTTACCTTAGTTTGCAGAAATATGAAATTAAGCCTTACTTAGTAACAATGTTTCAAGAAGATCAATTTGGAAGCTCTGCTTCACAGGATGCCTTCAGACACTTGCACATATCTTTCTAACTCATGCATTATTTCATCTATTAGACACTTCAAAGTGATGGCTATTTCCTTTACCTTAGAGGAAAAACACAATAATATCTTCTGCTTTGCCTAGAGGAAATATAATTTCATGGACTACTTGTTATATCAAATTTTTAGCTAAGTTTTGTCTCCCTGTAAAAATTGGGCAAATTCCTTCTCAAAATCACATGTTTTAACTAGGAAGAACCTGAGACACTATGGCATCAACACTTGTAAGAAAAGAAATAGCAGGAGAATGAAGATTATATTAAAAAATGGTATAAGTAGTGGTAAACAAGCATATAATCCCTCCCAGGTAGTAACAATAATTTTATGCAGGAGAGTGAAAGAAGAAGCATAGGCGATCAGGTTCGATCACGGTTGGAGAAAAATTGAGGCGTTTGTTGGCTCCAAGACAGTGATATAGGTATATACATGTGCTCTGCTTACTTGATCATACAGAAGATTTTCATATAAGAGTTATGTTTCAAGTTGCTGAACCTTTTCATATAAGTTTGCTTCCAAGGAGTTGTTCTCTGTCCGGTCCAATTCTGAAGAAATAAAAAGTGAATAGTTTGTTTGTTCCCTATGTGGTCACTCTATTTTTGAGTACTGACATTAGTTATGTTTGTTAGCAGCAAGATATTTAAATGAAGCTTGTTCTTTTTCAATTGTTCAACTGATGCCATGAAACTGAATATAGTAGTTGAAAAACCTGTTTTTCTTCCTGATCGTGAAAATTTCATGGGTGTTGTAAAATGTGCAGGTGGTGAGTTGAGGCTCAGCATACAGCTTGTTTGGACTAACCAAGAGGACGAGGTATGTTGCTTGCCCAAGCTACGTGACACGTATGCACCAAGTTTTCTGTTATATAATTACCTATTAGTGCTTAGTTAAACTGCATGATACGGCCATAGCAGATGGATGGTACTAGGTGTTGTTTTGTTTCTTGCCAATGTATTCAGAGAGCAAATGTGCCACTTCAGATTTCTTTTCTTGAAGGCAGCTCACATAAGTTGAGCTACAAGTGAACAACTTGCTGCTATTAGATCTGGAATGGAAGCTCACATAAGTTGAGCTGAGGACCATATGGTCTGTGGCCTTTTCATCCATATGAAAGTAGAGGCACATTGTGGTGCTAGTTTGCTGGGTTTTGTCTCCGACCATTGTGTCATGATGAATTTGCAGGTACCCCGAGAGGCCCTTGAGTTTGCCGGAATGTCGATTAACTTCCGTTCCGGGAAATTCGGGTACTCCATATGTCCTATTTTCAGCAAAGGTCATGCTGAAATTTTCCGTAAATTTTACCATGACTTTGCTAAAAATAGGACATATGGGGTACTTGCGATAATGCATGCGCCGGGGTATCTTAGTACTTAATTAAGTAGGATCAACCACCCGTTTATTCTTCCTGCATTAAACCATAGGTGGCAATAGAGCCAAGTGATTAGGCGCAACTTAGAATTCTCCTTAGCATCAATAAACCCTAGATGATAAACCCAACATAGGTGGCAATAGAGCCAAGTGATTAGTGCCTAGTGATTAGGCCCAACCTAGGGTGCCTCAGCATCGATAAACCCTAAATGATGAAAACTTAACTTGGCTGCCCCGGATGCCTCGGTGTCAATGAGAACCTAAATGATGTACGCTTAGGCTTTTAGGGTGCCTCGGCGTCGACAAACCCTAAATGATGAAAGCTTAGGCTTTTAGGGTGCCTCGGTGTCGACAAACCCTAAATGATGAGACCATGATCTTGTTCCTTGACAATAACCAACTTTTTAACCAAACTTTTTTCCTATTTAGAGCGAAACATGGCCCACAACGATGAGGCCGGTGGTTCAGGCGGCAAGCAATTCTCGGAGCTGTCCCAGGAGATGGAGGAACAACCTCACCGCTATGAGGACGCCGCGGAAGACACCGATCCTGATTACACAACCCCTAGTGGCGTCGGGGATGACACCACTGATGGTGCCGACGAGGATGCCAGCACTGATGATGGCGGCGCACACACGGATGGCAGCCAACCGAAGAAGCAAAGGAAGGACCGGCGCCCGAATGCACTCCGCACCCTCAAGGAGGAATTCACTCAAGTGGACTCCGACGGGAATCCAACGGAGCCCAAGCATATAGTCAAGGGGTACTCGCTTCAGCTCGGGTGCATTCTACGGAGCACGGTCTCGATCAATATCGAGAACCTTAGGCATAAGGACCGAGGGAATTTGCGCAACCTCCTCTTCACGAAGCTGCACGAACGATACAAGTTCCCCGCCGAATTTGAAAACACACGCCTCTCAGGGAATAAAGTGAACAGTGCCGCCCTCACGAAGATTAGCACGGCCCTATCTACTTGGAAAAGTGCGGTGAAGAGAATGATTGATAAAGGTGATAGTTATGAGAAGATCAAGGCGAAATATCCTTTGATGAGAGAAGATGAGTAAAAGGAGTTCAAGATCAAGTGCGAGAGCAGTGCAACCTCCGAATCAAGTCAGTGGGGGAAAGAAATGCGGGAGTTGAACTTAGGGGAACACAAACTCGGTCCCGGCGGTTACTGAGTGGCGGAGCCTATATGGGACAAGGAGGACGCGGAGCGTGCCGAGCAAGGCCTACCGCCCCGCTTCAAGAAATACAGTGGTGACAAGCAGACCAGGAACTATGTCAGGGCCCGGTACAAGGAGGACCCGATAACAAAGGAGCTTACCACGGATCCGAAGACCAGGGCGCTTGAGCTTCTTCTGGTAAGGAATACACCCCCGCGTAATTAGCTCCATATTGTTGCACTCTAATTAATCCCCAATATTTCTAAATGGTTCACGTTCCTTTCGCAGGACACTGAAAGCAGTAGCGCGGGGTCGTCTAAGAGCTCCCCTTTCGACACCCCTTTAAATAGGGCGTTGAACGGAATGAAAAACAAGGATACGCTCACTAAGCCGACATCAGCTGGTCGTGTGGCCGGCAAAGGCTTGTCCACAAAATGGGGGCCATACTATACCGCTGGTGTGCGGAAGGAGAAAAAGACCAGCTCGGAAAGCCAGACGCACGAGGTTGAAGAACTCAAGGCACAAGTGGCGCGGATTCCGGAGCTTGTCCAAGAGCAAGTGCAACAACAACTTGGAACGACGCTCAACGCCATGGTGCCTACGTTGATTCATGGGCTGACGACGTGGATTGCGGGCGGCCAACAGGGGCCTCCCCCGGTTCCCAGCTTCACGGCCAGCAACTCGCACAGCGCGCAGGCGGCGCCATTGGTGTCTCCGGCGGAGGCGTATTCGTGTCTCCGGCGCCGGCACGGGCATTGGAGCTTAATGCACCCGGGTGTATGCCGGCCGGCACCTCGCCAGCAAGTGCCCCCTCCGTTAGTTGCACGCCCGCCGTTGGCGGTGCTTCGACATTAGCCGAGCTCGACGGCATCATAGTAACCAAGCCTCGCGGCCGATGACTTCATCTCCTTGCCTTTGACTGGGCATCCCTGACGCCCTGTACATGTTTTCGCAGGGCACCACTGACGTTCCTTGCACTCTTCTGCATTTCGTGGGTGCCGAGTTGGTCGATGTCGCCAAGGGTAGAATCGTTCAACCGGGCAACCCCATGTTCCACGGTAATCCGATGCCACCCACAATGTATAGGGTTGAAGTGGTTCGGGTGCTGCCAGGCTGCGACGAGCTGTTACCTCCGATTCGACCCGCTGGGGCCGACGAAGAAGATGAGATGACCCTCAGCACCTGCGTAAACTGGCCCCTGCTTTGGCCGAAGAGCCAGATTCGTTTGGGGGCGGGGGTCACCACCCCACAGACAAGACTGCCAGTCGTGCCGGCGCCAAGCCATGGCAAGAACGCCGCAACGCTACCGGACCTGCCGGACATCCCTATGGCATAGGATCCGGACAGCCCTATGGCACAGGATCCGGATGGCGACGACAACGACGACGGTACATTTACCAAAGTTGATAAGTACTTTACCGAACATGGGTATGCTGCCGAGTTCTGCGGGCCTCTTTCTTAAGAACCCAACCAAGACGACCGCGATCTAGCTGGTACGGCGGAGAAATCCAATTGCAACAGGCGTCGTCTGGCGTTCAGTTCTCAGGACACGCCTCCAGCTCCCGCCTTCACCGAGCCTCAGATAGCTGAGGTGCAAAATATTATCAGCCCCAACACGCTCAAGAAGGCGGTCTGTGAGCAGAACTCGGTCCCATTACAGGAGATCAAGAAGAAGGGACGGAAAAGAAAGACTAACAAGGGCGCCGGTGCGAGCCAGCCGGCACCGAGTTCGATCCGTGCTCAGGACGGGCCACCTTCACCTAAGGATATCTCGAGGAGGTTGCATGTGGCGGGTAGGGTGATGCTATCGCCAAATATGCTGAATGCTGCAACCGGTGCTATGCGGAGTCTGCACGACAGTGTTCTTTCTTTGGAGAAGCGGCGTCTCAGAGAGAACGATGTGGCATACCCGGTTTTCGTGGCCAAGGTGCCAGAGGGAAAGGGCTTTGTGGATGGCGACATCTGGGGTACAATCGTCCTGCGGTTTGATGACATCTTTGCTATGTTTAACCTTCATCCGCTGCACTACACCTTCGTTCGGCTGTTTTCGCTGAGTATGGAGACGCAGATCATTAGAGACAAGACCCCGGACATCGTGATAGTTGACCCCTTCTACATGCGTGCCAAGCACTTGAGCAGCGCTGGGGACCGCCAAGTTGCGAGTTCACACCTCGAAGGCGTCATTCTGGAAAACCCAGATAAGGATAACTTCCTTGTGGCTTACTTTCCCGAGTTGACCCCTTCTACATATGATTTCTTAGATTTCGATCGTTCTTTTTTTTGCTACCATTCCGGGTTTTGTGCAGTGACACACATTGCACACTCATCCTCTTAAGCCCGAAATATTCCATGGCCACATATTTAGACCCGAACCATAACTCCAAGATAGATTAGACAAATGTCAAGAAAGTTCTTAATGATGTTCTCCCCGCCTACGCCAAATCTGGAGGCACCTTCACCAGGGCAGTTCGTAAGTACGGCAAGCACATGTTCTCACACAATACGAAGTTCTGCTGCGTCAAGCAGCCGCCTGGCGGTCAGAAGGATGCCTACTACGCCCTCCATCACATGCGGGAGATCATAAGGGACCATCATCAACTTCTGCTACCAGATAATCTCAAAGATTGGGCCGCGAGCTTGTCGGCAGTCCAGGACGCGGGCCTCAGACAAGAATTCTTTCGCATCCAGTCGGAGTTTGCGGACATCATCCATCAAGATGTCCTTCATACCTCGGGGCAGCTCTTCCTCAGATATCAACCGTCCAACAGTGAGATAGATGAAATGCTACAAATGCAGGGTGACAACGACCACGATTTGATGACCATCACGACAGATGGCGGCTTCATCCACGTTCCTGTCCGATGAGTCGAGTCGAAAGTAGTGATGTGTAGTTCTGAAACATTGATTGGCTCATGTTGTAATTATACTTTAATGAATTCGTATGTCTCTTTGGTTTGGACAGTCATTCAACTTAGATGTAATCGATGCTATTTATTAGTAGGACCATGAATCGTGCTATTAATGTCTTGCTTTTCTCTTCCGATCCTTTTGTTGCATACTTACATATTGCTTATGTATTGTCTGTTGTTTCGCTTGTGCATAGAGATGCCGTCGTATGTCGTGTACAAGGGTAAGGTTCCCGGAGTCTACGACGACTGGGAGGAGTGTCGGAGACAGTTTCACCGTTTCAGCGGTAATAGTTACAAAGGGTACACCACTATGGCGGAGGCCGAATCTAGATACGCCCGCTATCTAGCGGGAGAGAGGAGGGAGCGTTGGACGAACCGGATGAAGTCCACTTTGATCGCGATGATGCTCATCGTGATGACCACAGCTCTCTTCTATGTGATGGTAGTTTAGATGATCGATATCGACTTGTAATGTGAAGACAAACTCGATACTTGCGGTCTTGAGACTTGTAATGTTTTATCTTTGTTCGGTCTTTTGAATTTGGAGACTAATATGATGAATTGTATTCGGAGACTAATCTTCTATTGTATTCGATGAATCTGATGTTGCTGTGTGCTGCTGTCTATATTCTGTCTAATAATATATTTTGTAACCCGCGCAAAAATCAGAAAAGGAAAAAAAACCAAATATTCATACTAATGGCGCATCACCACCAGGTGCGCCATTAGTATGCCAAAGGATACTAATGGCGCATCAACAGAGAATGCGCCATTAGTACGACAAAGCCATGCTTACGTATGGCCCCCCGGGAGGCACACTAATGGCGCATGCTGTTACATACTAATGGCGCACTAGTTGGTGCGCCATTAGTAAGATATCCTAGTGGCGTGCTACTAATGGCGCACTGGTAATGCGCCATTAGTAGGCAAAACCAGTGCGCCATTAGTAGGCCTTTTCCTAGTAGTGATGTGCCCCATAACATGCCAGCCATCTGTTGGTGGTCAGAGACAACAGTACCATTTTCATTCTGCGGAGAGGAAATTGAGTTCCTCCTAAAATGTTCAGTTGCTATTGCTTGGAAGAACTTAGAGTTCTCTTCCCCAACTTTTATCCACCGAATGGTATACCTCTGCTTCTAGTATAAAAACTACAGGTGGAGTATTTCCTCAATATGAAGTTTTACAATTTTCCTGAAATTAAATTCAGGTCTTGTTAAAGGCCTTAACTCCTCAAGATTATCAAATAAGATGACCACCTTGTTACAAGCTTCAATGGCTTTCTTGAGTTTGGACAGGCTGATGTACCAGTGTTTAAGAGCATTGCGAAGTCTTTTGAACTTTTCTGTCAAACGAGTTGCAGAATATGTTCTTTTGGTTGGAGCATTCCAGCATTGTTCCACATAGTCAAAGAAACCTGGCAGATCCACCCAATAATTTTCAAACCGAAAGATCTTTGAGTTGGGAATAGATGTTGCAATGGAGACAACACAAGGTACATGATCCGAGTGGAGGAAGTGAAAAACCAGTCCAATTGCTCCAGCAACGGGTTTTCTTGCATATTAGACCATGTGTATGATCTTCCTTTTAATGGTAACTCAAGGACACCAAGGTGACCAATGACTTCATTGAAGAGGAAGATATCATTTATGTCTCCTCATGGCAAGTTTCTATTCTCAGGAGATCTAATGAAATTAAAATCTCCCACAAGTAGCCATTTATCATCAGCTGGAATATCCAGATCATACAACCATTGAACAAAATTATCTCTAGGCTGTCCTTGACAAGGCCCATAAACATTGACCAAGGTCCATCGACTTGCATTATGGGCAGAAATGAATGAAACTATGGTACCAAACAGCTTAATATCCACTAGTGTGCCAGTGAACATGTTAGAGCACCACAGCACAAGTATTCCACCAGAGGCACCAGTAGAGGGTGAAACTTTCTAATCGCACGTTGATCAAAGAAATCACATTTAGTTTCCTGGAGGCAGATGATAGAGCACTGGCTTTCTTCAATTTTCGCCCTAACACTTCTCTGCCTATCTTCAGAGTTTAAACCTCTCACATTCCAACAGAGAAGCTTCCAATTTCTAGTTTGGTGTGCATTCATGAGGAGACAATACAAAGAGGCAGAGGTAATAGTTCACTGCATAACAGTGAAACAAAAGGCCATAGATAAAACCATCCACACAAACCAGAGTGTAGACCAAAGTGCAGACGACAGACAAGAGGGAAATAAGGTTCAGATAACTGGCATGACAAGGGACATGCCTCCCTGTATAACAAATAAAAGACTCAATCGTCATGGGGAACTGCAGGCGTGGGGGCAGTGTCTGAAGAAGCCATAAGCTTCTCCGAAGTCATCTTCTCAGCAGGGACACCAAGAGCTGCTCCAATCATCTGCAGTGTGGCAATTGGAGTTGGAGGGGGAGCCTGGTCTTGAGGTGCATTATCTTCTGGTTTGGCCTGTGAGTTTGGAGTGGAAGCAAGACTGTCAACCTTTAACTTCTTGGCTCTGGGCCGCCTGAGAGGCTTGGGCTTGGGAGACAGAGGAGATATAGGTTCAAAACCCTGAGACCTAGCTGCACTCCTGGTCACCCTTCTATCAGAAAAGTCTGAAGCAGCCTGAACAACTGAAGATCGGCTCTTTCTGGCACGAGCTTTTTTGATTGGTTGTACTGTAGAAGAGAAAGTGCAAGTCATACTATCTGAAGCTTGACTCTCCTGTGTAGGTGCTTTAGAGAAGGGCACACTGTCCTCTGGCTCTTGTGCTGCAGTCTTGGTGCATGTGCTCTCCAAAAAAAGTCTCCTAGCTGTGCGTTGAGGCAGCAGTTGTTGGTCAGGAGGTGGAAAGCAGAAAGGTAGCGTAGGATCAAAAGCCATTGTCCAAGATCTCTTATGCTGGGGCAACCAGGTGGAGGCATGGCCTTAGGGATCTTGGCAGTCAGGAAAGTAGGCATGAGTGATTCGAATGACCTCCTCCAGATAAAATCGGGCGGCAGAGCCGGTCCCATGACAATTCTTACAAGCCCAACATGCAGAGGGGGTGCCTGAACCACAATTGGGTTATATGGGACTATTGCAAGATTGTTCTGGCCCGGATCCTGCACATCATCAGGCACAACAACATTGTCAGGGTCCTCCAAAAGATGCTGCTGCTCTGGCTGGGCATGGATATGCTGCTGCTCTGGCTGGTCATGGGGATCCTGATGAAGCAGCTCCTGTTGGATTCCTTCCATGGCATTATCCTGGACCAGTATAGGGCCATCAACCACTGCATTATTTGGCCCATCCACCAGGGGAACAGGCTCCAATGGGCCCAAAGCATCACCTGACGCATTTGAACCCATGGAAGGGTTTAAAACCATAGAATTAGCCTCCTGGACCTGTGGCTGCACTTGTTCAACCTCCTCCTCGTTGTTGTCCTGCCCCCAGCCATGCAGATCCTGTGGATTGGGTTGCGGTGGCTCCTCTGGTTCTTGAGGGACATCATTCCACCCAATAGCAGGGTACGGTGGCAGAACCCAAAAAATCTCAGGTGGGTGCAACTCCCCTGGCATTGGGTGTGGATTTCCATCGATCGGCATAACATCCTCATCAGGCGGCAATTGCTCAGCGAAATCAGCAGTGAGGATAGAAACTGATGCAGTCCATGAGACCACTGCTCCACTGATATTTGCAAACTGACGAAAAACCACATCCCGTGGAACAAACTGATTATCAGGGAAAGAAGCGTAAACGAGGGATCTGACAAGTCTATCATCTTGATGGTTCCAATAGTGAAACTGACCAAATGTGCCCACTACCTCTGCTAAGTTGACCTCATTACGATAATCCAAAGGTACTCCGACAAACATAAGCCAACCAGTTCTATGCCCTTGCAAAGCACGGAAACCCTCTCCATGGTCATGTCTAATAAATCTGAGAAACAACTCATTGCCATGCTGATCTAATCCAAGTGGCCAAGGGGGGGTGAAATTAAAGCAGCGCAAATGACAGGATCCTGCATCTAATACAGTCCTACACCCTGAAACCAAGTCTGTGCAGATCGTACCGGAAGCTCAAGCTGGTTGGTGATGAAGTCATGGACCTGTTGCCGATGAATAGCGACATCCTCAGGTGGCAGTGGTGGGTCAACAATGCTGACCATGAAGGACTCATAGCGCCGGGGAGGAGCTTGAGCCGGCGTGTAGAACGTCCTCGGGACGCGGAAAGGCCCACCATCGACGATGTCATGACCCGCCGGAAGGAAGCGTCGGGGATCAAGCTCATAGACTACCATGGATGGAGGTAGTGCCGGAGCTAGGAGCGGTGACGGACTTGGCGCTGGGCTACGCAGCGGCGATGTAGATGGTGGTTTTGTTGGGGAAGCAGAGGAGGCTAG
Organism: Triticum urartu; assembly: GCF_003073215.2. Taxonomy (NCBI): domain Eukaryota; kingdom Viridiplantae; phylum Streptophyta; class Magnoliopsida; order Poales; family Poaceae; genus Triticum; species Triticum urartu. The sequence continues at coordinate 696,117,857 of NC_053023.1, read as the reverse complement.
CGATTTTGGTGGGGATCTGTCAGAGTTGGCAGAGGAGACGGTGGAGCTTGAAACGTCAAGATTCCTGTTGAAGGCGCGAGGCTCGATGGTAGGCGCTCTGGTTTTGGGAACCCAGAGTTTAATATTTGGAGGAGACCTTGTGCAGTCTTTTTTAACGTGACCCGACCGGAAATACTTACGGCAACTAACCAAATTAGTGCAATGTTCCAAAACATGTCCCATGCCAAGGCAGTTCGAACAATCCCAAAAACTAGCAGCCATCTCTTCCACAACAAGATCAAGTCCTTGTAAATCACGCACTATCTCAACTAGTGATTTAGGCGGTGAGTCCTCACACATTACCAACTCAGGCGTGCAGGTAAAAGAATATTGTTCTTGATCCGAATCATCATTCGAAAGCTCCAATGGGTTTTGGGCCGATCCTAACAGGCTGGACAGAGGCCCAACATGACTTGCATGGGAGAAGATCAAACCATGTGACGTACCCAATCCCGAAAACTCCGGGAGAAGATCACGGGGAGATATGGATCCAAACGTGACATCCGGAGATAGAAAAACCCTCGCCGGCGAGGTGGCCGGAGGTGGCAGCGGAGGTGATATCGAATCAATCCGAGGGAGATCAACACACTCCTGAGGATCAACGGAATAACCAGCATCTAGAGTAACAATTTTAATTTCCTCGGCAATGGCCGGATAACGATAATCTTTTCAAGCATCATAATTTAGAAAGGTGGCAAAACGTAGGGATTTTTTAACAGCATGCTTAGATGAACGCAAAGAAGATTTGGCCGGTGCATGTTTCATGGCCTCAAGTCCAAGACGTGCTCGACGCTTGGAGGGACTAACTAGAGTCCATTCCTCCTTGCATTCAACTTGCCAAAGACGAAACTCTCTCTCCCAATCTGGGCCACCATGGCCCCAAAGATGAAAGTAACATTTGAATTGCGGGCAAAAAAAATATCATTGATGCAAGATGAAGAACCCCACTTCTTTGCATGAAACATTAAAGGCAAAAACCAGGTCACGCAGACAAGATACCTTGAGGGAAGAACAATATCCTCCGATCGTAGATTCCGGAGCCAAAGCCACGTTCTCCTCATCTAGCCGAAAGCTGTGGCGTGCAAAAGACACCACCATGATGAAGTGGCCAGATCTATCCGAGGTATGCACTGTGCGATGGCGAGAGTGCCAGATCGCCTTTGCCATGTCAATCCCAGGGGAAAAATCCAACCCCAGGGAGATGGCCGCGTGAACAGCCATGGAGATGCCAACCAGGAGAGAGAGGAGACAACGCCGGATGTGATGGCCGGATCCAAAACCAAAACCCACGGAGGGAGATGGAGATCGCCGACGGTGGGTGGGCTAGGGTTTAGGGGAGAGGTGGGAGGTGGGAGTCGCCATGACGTCGAGTTGTTGCGGTGGACGACATCGTCGGGGAAGAGGCTCCAGCTGGGCAGCGGTGAGGCGGCGGACGGAGGAGGGTGGGGTTTCACGGCTGGAGCGGAGAGGTTATGGCGGCCATATTTCGAATTGCGAAAAGGAGGCGATGGGAGGGGGAAACCATGACTTAGGGATGCGCTTGTCCAAAACGTAGGGTGTGTTAAAAAAAGTACCACCACCGATTTGAACTAGCGGCCCTTTCGGCTCAGGGTTAGAAGGGGGATTTCGCGTGTCGGGATTTGGCAGCTGGAGGGAGTTTTCACGCGCGTTGTAATTTTGGGATAGCAAGGCGCGGGTTGTGAAGGCGTCAGTTTTGGGAGCACGATATCTAAATTTTCAGGATATAACAAGGCGTGGGTTGAATTTTAGGGACAAGCCTAATGTGTAATATTGTACTTGTACATACCAAATCAATTCGCACTTCCCTCAACGAAAAAACGAAAAAATAAAAACTATTCACACCACACAAAGAGAGAGTCTTGTCCCGTTTTAATATACAAATGCTATTCAAAGCTACTCCCTCCTTCCATGTATATAGGGCCTAATGCGTTTTTCGAGGCTAAATTTGACCAACCAAATATTAGAGCAATAATATATGACATGCAACTTACACAAAGCACACTGTTAAATTCGTGTGTGAAAGGAGCTTTCAATGATATAATTTTCACATTCGTATGTGAAAGGCGGTCTTAAAAAACGCATTAGGCCCTATATACATGGAAGGAGGGAGTATGGATCCATGTTATGTCCAATTAAATTTTTCGCTGGCTGTATAATGCATGTAACCTACTCATGCCAACATTTTAGTGCATTCCAAATGTTTATACTACCGCTGCAATTCGAACTGAATTTGAATTCGTTTCTCTATTTCAATAAGAATCTACAATCATGATTGTTGCCAACTTCAACCATCATTCGTGTATTACCTTAACAACACACCACATGATTACTATAGAGATAGATATGAACTATGTGTACTATATGAACTCGAATTCAATTTTTTGAATACACTTGATGTTGATTCCAAATAATAGTACATTTGATGTACTAACTAGATATTCATAATCTAAACCATGTTCCATACGTACACTATGTTTATCACACAAAGTATAGTGCCCCGCCCCCTACATTATGACAAGTATTTAGCCCTGAGCTGTAAAAGCCACACATTAGCCCAGATTATAATCAATGTTCTACATTATGATATCTTCTTCAAGTATCCGTATCCACTTTTTTTATAATGATTTATGATATATGTTCGTCTTTAACACCTTCATGATCCTCTTCTCTTTCTAGCTAGCTAGCGTTAATTTTCTATCGTACAATGCACACGCCCGCCCCCTCTCACCCTCCCTCAGCGTCCCCTCCGCCGCGCACGTTCGTTATTTCATTTTAGGTCGTTCACCCGCGGTGTGTGTAGGCCCCCGACTCCTTCTTTCCGGCACACACCGGTTGATATACCTCTCTAGCCAAGCGTGCCTACCACAAACATAGACTTCCCCTCTTCTCTTCTCACCGTCCATGCCCCCTATGTCCAATACGGTTCCACGCAGGTGCACACTCCCGCCCCTCTTTTCATCGATCTCATACTCGCACACTCCTCCCCCCTCGGCATAGTAGGCCTCTCGCACCACCTCCTAGCCGCACACATCTCCCCCTGTCTGTCTTACCAGACCTCAATTGCTTCTAACACATGCATGCATGTATACGTACTGATCTCCCTACATATAGCTAGGTCGAGTATAATTCTTTTTCCCCACGCGTCGATAGACTTACCTCACTAGTTATGTCTCTCCCTTTCTCGGACACATGACAATTGATCTTCCTATGTAGTTACGTATGCTTACGACAACCATATCGTCTCCCCTCATAATCCTTGCATACCTCCTGACCAGTCTCTCACACGCATGTGCATAGACAGACAGACATCCCCGCCCTCTCTTATTGATATTGCACTCGTACCCTCCGTTTGTCTAGCAGGCCTCTCCCACCATTTGTGAGACGCCACTCCACCACCAACCCTCTGACACTCTACCTTTGTCTTTCTCCCAACCTTATTCCCCTGCTACACATATCCATGGATGCCGATCGATCTCCCTCTATACATAGCTAGGTCTGTCTCCTTCTCCACACATATAATAGTCGATCTGCCGCTCTATAGTTACGTCTCTGCCCCCTCCCCCCCACCGATAGTCAAACGTTGTAGGTAGGTATCGATGCCACAGAGAAAAACTGCACCTCTACCCTCTCAAATTCTAGTAGGCCATCCGCCCTGTATCTTTGACATGGGCAAACACAAATTCGATGGCACTCTTTATTGATCGCGCAGCCACACACTTCATCCCTGTTTTCGATTCTATCGATATCTCACACCGATGATCCCTCCACTCTCTTCTCGTGGATCGCTCCCTCTATATATGATATATCCATGACTCTGTTTCACACACATTGCATATGCTATATTTTTTTGTTTGAGATATCATCGACAATTGCCTCGGTTTCGCACAAACCATCTCTCTCACACCCACCCACGTACGTACCTACACCTAAAGAAGAGGTGCACGCAGGACGCACATGCTCACATCTCGTTCCCGGCCACACCCGCGCAGGTACACGGTGGAGTTTATTTCTGTACGAAAAGGCAGCCCACGTGATAATTTGACGGGTCTAGCGGTTGTTTACTCGAAGGAGGGTCAGGTACCATGCCTAGACGGAACAAAGTTCGACTTGATGCGTTAGTGTTAAATAAAGTTATATATTCCTCCTCAATGGCGTGTAGTATAGAATATAAAATGATTGCCGTGGGGAAAATGGAAAAATCTGCTCCACTATACACAATGGAGCCTGCCTGCCGGGGTTTGTCTCTCGTCACTCCATCTCACACAAGGCGGCGGCGGTGGCCTCTCTCTCTCACCGTTGGTCAGTCATCCCGCCGCATCCTGTCCGCCGGTGGATAGGGATGATGTGCATGGTTTCTTTGTTCGACGGTGTTGAGGTAGCACGTCCTGATCTGTGGTACCTGCCGTTCCCTCTGACCAAGCTCTAGCGTGGTAGGGCCTTCGCCACTTGCTTGCTGCCATAGTATGGGCAGAACCCGTCAGCTGGCGCCCTCCTAGTAACATCCCGACGACCCTCAGGTACAGCTTCCTCCGGCCTTGCTCCACTTCCCATCTTCCCACATTGCTGCATGTGGATTTTCTTTAGTTGTTTGCTTAAAACGTATCTCGGCCGACATACTTTCCATCTTGCAATCTTGTCCTCAAACAATTTTTGATAAACCACAAAGTTCCTATCTTTGCCTTATTACATGGAATATGCTTCTTTTTTGTTGGCGTATGTGTCTTCAACTCGTGTTATTCACCAGTAATTGTTTCCTTTCTACCTCTTTTTTGCAAATAGGGCTTTTCCATTTCACCTCGTTGCTATTGCGACCTTTCAGTGAACTGCACAACTCACTTTTTTTCTTAAGAGTGTTTTTTACAATTCCACCAAAATGTCACACGGGCAATGTTTTTACATTTCTGTGGGACTGCAGAAAGGGAGATTGGTTTTGCTATCCTCCTCATCCAACTCCATGCCTAATCTTCTCCAACAAGTAGTTAGTCCTAAAGAGATATCGCAGAAGTGATCAGCTTCTATTTGTGTGTGTTATGTTTCATCATCTAGTTATACTATTATTGTAATCATACTGACTGGATATCTTTGCAAAAAGGGATGGTTAGCTCGTTTTTAGTGGAGCTGCACAAAATGATCGGATTGTGGTGTCCTCCGTATACCCCCTTTTTGGCTACAACACTGGGTGAAACTAGCTGCCAAGCTATGAACACTGTGCCCAGGAAATGGACCCATGCCTACGAACAACATCGATCAATTATATATTTTTCTTTATTAGTACACCTTCTCACAACTTTGTCTTCAGTTGTGATGTGAATATTGGCGCTGATCTCCGAACCATTGAGATGCATTAGCAGCCATGGTAGTTTCATTTGTATTTGATGGAATGTTGTAACGAGATAATCTTGAGGCAAGAGGACACATGAAACCTAAGTTGAAACCTTTTTTTCCTGCGGGAACCAAAGTTGAAACCTTCATATCATCACAGTACAATTTCATTAAAATTATGCGTACATATAAAAAAATCCTGAAGGATTGATAGCAATGCCAGAAACAATTCAACTTCGTTTCGCCGACATGTGGGACATCCTTCATCCGGCTCCACCTGTCGTGCAGCAATATTGAGTGCACAATTGCAGGGAAATATTCACCCTGGTCGTTGCACCGCATTAGTAATAACTAGTGAGCAGTCAAATCACAGAGCCCCACCTTCACCACAGTAAGTTGCTCGGACGAAGCAACCATTTCTCTGTTCCTTGAATCCGCTGGTACTCCCATATTCCCAGAGTAATAAGTTGCTCGGGCGAAGCAACCATCACTTCACCTTTCCCACAGTAAGTACCTCCTTGGGCCCACTGAAAAATCACTTTTCTCTCTCCATCAAGTGCATTTATTGTCAATCTAACCCTGTCACCGAAACACCTCTTTGGCTACAGTTAGTTCAGGGTTAGTCATGAGTTAGTCTAACCTCTAGCTAAGTTAGAGTATCCAAATAGGAGCAGTATAGGACATGCAAGTTTCTCAAAGCATACAGTCAAATTCATACGTGAAAGGAATTTTTTTCCTTTTTGAAAATGGAACGTGAAAGGATCTTCGAATGATATAATTTTAAAATTATATAAAACCTTATCAATAGTCAAAGGCATCCTCGAAGAATACATTAGGCCCTACTCCCTCCGTCTAGGTGTATAAGTCACCTTACGAAAACCAAATAATCCCAAAATACTTAGGCGCGGTGCATTAACTCCCACCTTGTTTCTTGTTTCTTGACATATCCACCAATAAGAGATGTGGGGCGTGCATGTTTTCAGTGACTTAGACTACCAAACATGACATGAAATGGTTAGTTCATTGCATGCAATGCTATTAATTAGCAAATAAATATTAATTTCTCTCGTTTTCCCCTCTTCCTTGGTCACGGTGCACAATCTAAGATGACTTATTCACTAGACGGAGGGAGTATATAAAATCTTACCAATAGTCAAAACCAAGTGTTACTACTACACCAAACAAGTTCAAAACGAGAAACTGGACCCACTCACGGAACGACACGCCTATCTCGTTTGGTCCATCGGTCAAAGGGCTTCCTCTTCTTGGCATAACAATAGAGTATGGTAATTTTTTTAGAATGCTCTTGGCATGTTGCTAACATGTGATGAGTTAACCGACCTCAACAAACAGCAAAAACGCCAGCCCGCCGCACTTTGAGACAGACTAGTACAAATGCCCGTGCGTTGCAACGGGCTAAAAATTCATAAAAGCTGCTATTTGTGACAACATGCACCATTTCTTTATATGCAGTTCTGATAAACATCGGTATAAGAGCATCTCTAGCAGACTCCATAAAAGAGACGAACCCGTATAATTCCGGCGAGTATACAGGTTCGACCCATTTTTCTTGCCAGAACAAAATCCGTATCCCTGGCCCGGCCCATAAAAAGTTTACCGTAGCCCGGAAAAAGACCCTCTCCACTGCTATTTATGTAGTTTAACCGCTTTAATACATGTCAAACCCTATCCGCCTCCGCCGCCGCTCCGCCGTGATTCCCCTCCCCTTCCGCCCCAATTTCTTGCCGCCGGCAAGCCTAAAAGAAGCCCAAGCAACCCTTCCCTACCCATGGATAGCTACAGAAGTGATGGGATGACGCGGAGGACCACCTCGAGCGCGCCATCATGGAGCGCTCGGTGAGGGAGGAGGAGGAGGCCGACGCACGCCGCCACCGTGAGCTCGATATTGAGGAGATCTTCCTCGAGCAGGGCATTGCGGTGTCGCATGCGCACGCATCCAAGGAGGCGGACCTATGCGTCATGAAGGCTGAGCTGGCCAAGGTCTGGAGACCTTGTATCCAATGAGGACGAAGCTCCTCCGGCTCCTCCGTCGCATCGTCGCCGTTGCGCCCGTCGATTTTGGTAGCCTAGGCTCGGGTACGCTGCACGGCCGCAGACCCCCCCATGTAGTACTATGTTGTAGTATGATGAACAACTATCTATGATGTAGTATGATGAACAACTATGTATGATGAATGTCGTTACAAGTTTCTCCCGTGAATGTTTCTTTTTCAAATTTTACAGTTTCATGTACGGGGTCTGATCTGCAGCGCATAATTTCGTCTCGCAAATCTGATCTGCAGTGAACTGTAAACGCGTTACCGGGTCCGACTTTTACAGGGTTTGCTAGAGATGCTCCAAGTTTATAATGTTATCTCTTTTCGGAGCATGACGCATGGACGCAAATAAGCCGCCCTAACATCTTTCATCAATGAAAGAGTAGTGGTGCATGGAATAGTCTAGTAATCGGTTCTATTTTTTACTTTTTGGAAAACAAAAATATTTCTTTATTATAATATAATTATTTTGAAATTTAAATCTTTTTTATTAGAACTGAAACATCTTTTGAAGATGAACATTTTTTTGAACACATGTTTTTAACTATGAGATTTGAAAATTTTGTGGTCGATTTTCAATGGTTTTGTTAAAAAAAGTTGGAACATTTTTTGGGAGTTTTGTGCATTTTTAAACAAGCGTGAACATATTTAAAACCTTGATTTTTTTAAACATAAGAAGAACTTGAAACACTCTTTATCTAAAAAAACACACACTTGGTGTTCGCAATTAAAAAAAAGAATTGTTGGTGTCTAGACCATGTAGTGTAAATTTGAGAAAGTCGTCAGGGTGTCCTCTGATGGCCCCTCCTTCATCTTAGCACTATCATCGGGTCGAAGAGCAATGGTGTGTGTGTTTTTAGCGGGATATACAGACGTTGAAATTGTTGTGTACTGTTGGAGAGTTTAATAACTAATCTAAATGTTTTTTCTTAGAATTTTCAAAATATTTAAATGCAAACTAATTTATTTTGGATGAAAGAGTAGTGGTGCATTCAATTCTTTTTGTTAATATTCAAAAGAAAAAAGGTTTTTACTATGTTGATATTATTTTTAAGAATTGCAAGATTATGTTATGTTCCTTTCCTTTTTTTCTTTTCTTTTGAACATATGTTCCTTTTCTTTTGCACTACTTGAACTTGGCCCAAAGACCGAACCGCACTCACTCCCCATCACCATAAAAAAGGCAAAAATTTTGATAAATTTCATGCGAAGTACACCATCCATCACGTATACGCTTCTTCTACATTTCAGCAAACAAACAACACCAAGTAATTATCCCCACCGAGCACACACAGCACCCCACCGAGTTATCCTGCCTCATGTGTGGCATATCCACGCAGCGCTACTCCTCATGACGTAAGAAGGCCAACACCCAAACATCCCTTCCCACCCAGCAGCGCTGCTCCTCCTTCTCCGGCCCCAGGTTCGTACCCACGGCATCGCGTACTCCCCCTTTAGCACCCTTCCCCCTCTTCCACAACCAACCAAGAAGAACACAGATCGAGCACTTGTTTTGATTTCTAATGTCACTTGTTTTGATTCTTCCTTTGAAACTACTCGCTCTTCCCTCTTCTGGATTAATTCCTTCATTCTGTTCCCCTCAGAGGCTTGTTGATTTCTGATGCGGGAAAGTCGCCCATGTATATAAATTGATTGCATTGATATAAAAGGAGCGAGGTGGGACTATATCTGTGAGTTCTAATCCTCACAGAAAGTATTTTTTTGCTGCTCCTCTACTCATCGTTTTAGTAAAATGTGGGCCATGTCAGTTCGGCCCACGCACGTGACAACAAAACTTACGGCTTGGTCCAGTCGAGCGACGGACCTGACCTGCTCGATGCGGGCAAGGATATATAGATATTAGTACCACCGCAGATATTGAAAATAATAAGTGGACGGATGACGAACGGACGAAAAGCGGACGAAACTATAGTGGTAAGAAGCGATAGCCCTTTTATTAGTAGGTATCTAACATATAAAGCCTCCTAGAGTACCCGTCGATCCAGCGCCATCCCTCGCTCGCAACGATCTGCCTCGTCCGTTTTACCTACGTGTAAAGTTTTTGGTCCTTTTCAACTGGCCGTCAAACATCCAACCGTCTGTTTTGCTTCACATCGTGTCTTTCCAGTTCGGTGGATGACGCCTGGGCCAGCCATCTAGGTGGGACCACATTGCAGTGTGCTTTGCTCACTGAGTTTGGGTGAAAAAAGGGGTGGATTCTGTGCTGTGCACGATGAAAAGCCTGATCCCTCGTCCCTCCTCTCCTCGAGCCCCACGTTGCGCGGTGAAAACCCTAGCCCAATCCCTCGTCCCTCCTCTCCTCGAGCCCCGCGCCCCCTTCTCCGTGATCGCCAGCACCACCGTGCTGCCTCCTCCCCTTCTCATTTCTCCTCCTCCCGCGTAGGATCCATGGCTCCATGGCGGCTGCTGGCTCGAGGCAGAGGAGCGGCCGATGCGGGGTCGGTTGGATCGAGGCGGGGAGCGGCGGATGCGGCGTCAGTGGCGGCGGCAGGAGAAGAGCGGCGGTGGCGGCGTCGACCTGCAAAGAGGCGAAAGGAGCAGTGGTGACGGCGTCGAGCTGTGAAGAGGCGCCGCTCAGGCGCAAGACCATGGAAGCCCGAGTGGCTGCTTCGGGCCCCGATTTAGGAGGGTACGAGGCAGGGAAGGGCGACATCGCAGCCGTCACAGCGCGCGGAGCCTGAGCCCCTGATGATGGGCGACGATAAGGCCCGCGGCCGCGACAGGGAGCTCCTCATCCCCCGTCTCCAGCGATGGCGGCGGCTCGGTCCTCCGCGCCGAGGAAGACGACGACGACTTGGACATGTACGTCGCCTCCCCCTCCGCCTCCGCCGCGCTCTCCTCCCCTCTTGCCCCCCTCCATTCACGCCTCGTTCATTCCCCTAGGGTTTACCCTTTCATCCACCTGCAATGTTGGGTCTGTAGCCTTGCCGTTGAAATTTGTCCATGGTTCTGTGTTGGTATTCCTGTGGCAGTTCACAGCTTATTGTCGGATTTCTTGATTGCGCAAAAAGTAGGTTCGAAATGACTATTTATTTTAATGCTGCAAGTTCATAGGACTAGGGATGTTGACCCTTGGCGAGTGTTTGTTGTGCGCTGAGGCTTACTATTGGATTGAGTGGTCAAATTGGTGATGAGCTTGATCACTTTTTTGGTGCAATTTGAGGGTAATATTTATATCTCCTTAGCAATGAATTTGAGAAGAAATTGCTTTATTTGACTCCCTTGGAGGAACATATTATGATCTTATAATGTTATAATCCCTAAACAGAAGGCAGCCATACAGTGCATAAATGCTTTCTTGTGTTAGAACCCTGAGTGATTGTTAATTTGCCTAGGTTACTTGCCACGCTGACAGAAAATTCAGACCGGCGCCGAGATTTCTTGTCGCGAGGAAATCACGGGAGGACGAGATGAACCAGGCCGGGGTCGCTGCAGTCATTGGTGCCTCCTTCTCCGCGGGAGGCCAAGGGTGAGAGGAAGGAGGCGTCGTCAGCTCCAGAAGGACCGGCAGCCCTCCTCGTCAACTTTATATGCCAAGGTTGCTGCTGGTGCCGCCGACAATGCACCAGCCTCCTTCATCTCCCAACCAAGGCCAGCTCAACCCCTCAAGAAGAGCAGGGATGTGTTGGAAATATGCCCTAGAGGCAGTAATAAATTAGTTATTATTATATTTCCTTGTTCATGATAATCGTTTATTATCCATGCTAGAATTGTATTGATAGGAAACTTAGATACATGTGTGGATACATAGACAACACCATGTCCCTAGTAAGCCTCTAGTTGACAAGCTCGTTGATCAATAGATGGTTACGTTTCCTGACCATGGACATTGGATGTCGTTGATAACGGGATCACATCATTAGGACAATGATGTGATGGACAAGACCCAATCCTAAGCCTAGCACAAGATTATGTAGTTCGTATGCTAAAACTTTTCTAATGTCAAGTATCATTTCCTTAGACCAAGAGATTGTGCAACTCCCGGATACCGTAGGAGTGCTTTGGGTGTGCCAAACGTCACAACGTAACTGGGTGGCTATAAAGGTACACTACAGGTATCTTCGAAAGTGTCTGTTGGGTTGGCACAAATCGAGACTGGGATTTGTCACTCCGTGTAAACGGAGAGGTATCTCTAGGCCCACTCGGTAGGACATCAGCATAATGTGCACAATGTGATCAAGGAGTTGATCACGGGATGATGAGTTACAGAACGAGTAAAGAGACTTGCCGGTAACGAGATTGAACAAGGTATCGGGATACCGACGATCGAATCTCGGGCAAGTATCGTACCGCTAGACAAAGGGAATTGTATACGGGATTGATTAAGTCCTTGACATCGTGGTTCATCCGATGACATCATCGTGGAACATGTGGGAGCCAACATGGGTATCTAGATCCCGCTGTTGGTTATTGACCAGAGAGTTATCTCGGTCATGTCTGGATGGTTCCCGAACCCGTAGGGCCTACACACTTAAGGTTCGATGACGCTAGGGTTATAGGGAATAGATATACGTGGTTACCGAATGTTGTTCGGAGTCCCGGATGAGATCCCGGATGTCATGAGGAGTTCCGGAATGGTCCGGAGGTAAAGACTTATATATGGGAAGTCCTGTTTTGGTCACCGAAAAAATTTCGGGTTTTATCGGTAACATACCGGGACCACCAGGAGGGTCCCGGGGGTCCACCAAGCGGGGCCACCGGCCCCGGAGGGCTGCATGGGCCAAGTGTGGGAGGGGACCAGCCCCAGGTGGGCTGGTGCGCCCCCCCACAAGGGCCCAAGGCGCCTAGGGTTTGGGGAGGGGGCGCCCCACCTAGCTTGGGGGGCAAGTTTCCCCTCTCCCCCCTTGGCCGCCCCACCAGATGGGATCTGGGCTGGCCGCCGCCCCTAGGGTGGAACCCTAGGTGGGGGCGCAGCCCCCTCCCTCTCCCCTATATATAGTTGAGGTCTTTGGGGCTGCCAACACATGAGTTTTGACCTCTCCCTGGCGCAGCCCTACCTCTCTCCCTCCTCGTCTCTTGCGGTGCTTGGCGAAGCCCTGCTGGAGTACCACGCTCCTCCACCACCACCACGCCATCGTGCTAGCAGCTGGATGGAGTCTTCCCCAACCTCTCCTTCTCTCCTTGCTGGATCAAGGCATGGGAGATGTCACCGGGCTGTACGTGTGTTGAACGCGGAGGTGCCGTCCGTTCGGCACTAGGATCTCCGGTGATTTGGATCACGACGAGTACGACTCCTTCAACCCCGTGCTCTCGAACGCTTCCGCTTAGCGATCTACAAGGGTATGTCAATGCACAATCCTTCCCCTCGTTGCTGGTCTCTCCATAGATAGATCTTGGTGACACGTAGGAAAATTTTGAATTTCTGGTACGTTCCCCAACAGTGGCATCATGAGCTAGGTCTATGCGTAGTTTCTATGCACGAGTAGAACACAAAGTAGTTGTGGGCGTTGATTTTGTTCAATATGCTTACCGTTACTAGTCCAATCTTGATTCGGCGGCATCGTGGGATGAAGCGGCCCGAACCGACCTTACACGTACTCTTACGTGAGACTGGTTCCACCGACTGACATGCACTAGTTGAATAAGGTGGCTAGCGGGTGTCTGTCTCTCCCACTTTAGTCGGATCGGATTTGATGAAAAGGGTCCTTATGAAGGGTAAGTAGCAATTGGCATATCATGTTGTGGTTTTTGCGTAGGTAAGAAACGTTCTTGCTAGAAACCCATAGCAGCCACGTAAAACATGCAAACAACAATTAGAGGATGTCTAACTTGTTTTTGCAGGGTATGCTATGTGATGCGATATGGCCAAGAAGAAAGTGATGAATGATATGTGATGTATGAGATTGATCATGTTCTTGTAATAGGAATCACGACTTGCATGTCGATGACTATGACAACCGGCAGGAGCCATAGGAGTTGTCTTTATTTATTGTATGACCTGCGTGTCATTGAACAACGCCATGTAATTACTTTACTTTATTGCTAACCGGTAGCCATAGTAGTAGAAGTAATAAGTTGGCGAGACAACTTCATGGAGACACGATAATGGAGATCATGATGATGGAGATCATGGTGTCATGCCGGTGACAAGATGATCATGGAGCCCCAAGATGGAGATCAAAGGAGCTATATGATATTGGCCATATCATGTCACTGTTTTTTTGATTGCATGTGATGTTTATCATGTTTTTGCATCTTATTTTCATAGAACGACGGTAGTAAATAAGATGATCCCTCATTAAAATTTCAAGAAAGTGTTCTCCCTAACTGTGCACCGTTGCGAAAGTTCGTCGTTTCGAAGCACCACGTGATGATCGGGTGTGATAGATTCTTACGTTCGAATACAACGGGTGTTGACGAGCCTAGCATGTACAGACATGGCCTCGGAACACATGCGAAACACTTAGGTTAACTTGACGAGCCTAGCATGTACAGACATGGCCTCGGAACACAAGAGACCGAAAGGTCGAGCATGAGTCGTATGGTAGATACGATCAACATGAAGATGTTCACCGATGATGACTAGTCCGTCTCACGTGATGATCGAACACGGCCTAGTTGACTCAGATCATGTAATCACTTAGATGACTAGAGGGATGTCTATCTGAGTGGGAGTTCATAAGATGAACTTAATTATCCTGAACATAGTGAAAAGGTCTTCACAAATTATGTCGTAGCTCGCGCTTCAGTTCTACTGTTTAGATATGTTCCTAGAGAAAATTTAGTTGAAAGTTGATAGTAGCAATTATGCGGACTAGGTCCGTAAACTGAGGATTTTCCTCATTGCTTCATAGAAGGCTTATGTCCTTAATGCACCACTCAGTGTCCTGAACCTCGAACGTCGTCTGTGGATGTTGCGAACATCTGACATACACATTTTGATAACTACGTGATAGTTCAGTTAAACGGTTTCAAGTTGAGGCACCGAAGACGTTTTAAAACGTCGAGAAACATATGAGATGTTTCGAGGGCTGAAATTGGGATTTCAGGCTCGTGCCCACGTCAAGAGGTATAAGACCTCCGACGATTTTTCTTAGCCTGCAAACTAAGGGAGAAAAGCTCAATTGTTGAGCTTGTGCTCAGATTGTCTGAGTACTACAATCATTTGAGTCAAGTGGGAGTTGATCTTCCAGATGAGATAGTGATGTTTCTCCGAAGTCACTACCACCAAGCTGCTAGAGCTTCGTGATGAACTATAATATATCAGGGACATATATGATGATCCTTGAGATATTCGCGATGTTTGACACCACAAAAGTAGAAATCAAGAAGGAGCATCAATTGTTGATGGTTGGTGAAACCACTAGTTTCAAGAAGGGCAAGGGCAAGAAGGGATACTTCATGAAACGGCAAATCAGCTGCTGCTCTAGTGAAGAAACCCAAGGTTGAACCCAAACCCGAGACTAAGTGCTTCTGTAATAAGGGGAACAACCACTCGAGCAGAATTACCCTAGATACTTGGTAGATGAGAAGGCTGGCAAGGTCGATAGAAGTATATTGGATATACATTGTGTTAATGTGTACTTTACTAGTACTCCTAGTAGCACCATGGTATTAGATACCAGTTCGGTTGCTAAGTGTTAGTAAACTCGAAATAAAAGGCTGCGAAGTAAACGGAGACTAGCTAAAGGTGAGCTGGCGATATGTGTTGGAATTTTTCCCAAGCTTGATGTGATAAAGCATCGCACGCTCCCTCTACCATCGAGATTGGTGTTTGCGTTGAGCATAGACGTGATTGGATTATGTCTATCGCAATACGGTTATTCATTTAAGGAGAATAATGATTACTCTGTTTATTTGAATAATACCATCAATGGTCTTGCACCTAAAATGAATGGTTTATTGAATCTCGATCGTAGTGATACACATTTTCATGCCAAAGTTATAAGATAGTAATGATAGTACCACACAAATGTGGCACTGCAATTTGAGTCACATCGGTATAAAACGCATGAAGAAACTCCATGTTGATGGATGTTTGGACTCACTCGTTTTTGAAAAGTTTGAGACATGCGAACCATGTCTATTGGTGTATATGCATGAAGAAACTCCATGCAAATGGACCATTTGGACTCACTTGATCTTGAATCACTTGAGACATGCAAATCATACCACATGGGCAAGATGACTGAAAGCCTCGTTTTCAGTAAAATGGAACTAGAAAGCAACTTGTTGGAAGTAATACGTTTTGATGTGTGCAGTCCAATGAGTGCTGAGGCGTGTAGTGGATATCGTTATGTTCTTACTTCACAGATGATTTGAGTAGATGTTGAGTATACTTACTTGATGAATCACGAGTCTGAATTATTGAAAGTTTCAAGTAATTTCAGGGTGAAGGTGAGAGATCGTCGTGACAAGAGGATAAAATATCTATGGTATGATCATAGAGATGAATATATGAATTACGAGTTTGGCACAGAATTAAGACATTGTGGAAATTGTTTCACAACTAATACAGCCTGGAACACCGTAGTGCGATGGTGTGTCCGAACATCATAACTGCACCCTATTGGATATGATGCATACCATGATGTCTCTTATCGAATTACCACGATAGTTTATGGGTTAGGCATTAGAGACAACCACATTCACTTTAAATAGGGCACCACGTAATTCCGATGAGATGACACCATATGAACTATGGTTTAGAGAAACCTAAGCTGTCATTTCTTAAAAGTTTAAGGCAGCGACGCTTATGTGAAAAAGTTTCAGGCTGATAAGCTCGAACCCAAAGCGGATAAATGCATCTTCATAGGACACCCAAAACAGTTGGGTATACTTCCTGTCTCAGATCCGAAAGCAATAAGGGATTGTTTCTAGAATCAGGTCCTTTCTCGAGGAAAAGTTTCTCTTAAAAGAATTGAGTGGGAGGATGGTGGATACTTGATGAGGTTATTGAACCGTCTCTTCAACTAGTGTGTGGCAGGGCATAGGGAGTTGTTCCTATGGAAACTACACCAATTGAAGTAGA
>NC_053023.1:695962776-696100313 GCF_003073215.2 Triticum urartu | reverse complement strand
AAGTAGGGGCTGTTGTAAGTAAAGAAGCAATAAAGTAAATATAGCGAGTGTGGAAAAGTGGTGGTAGGAGTTGCGAAATTGTCCCTAAGCAATTGACTACTTTACTAGACCGATAGCAAGTTTTATGTGGGAGAGGCCACTGCTAGCATGTCATCCCTGACTTGGAATTCTATGCACTTATGATTGGAACTTTTAGCAAGCATCCGCAACTACTAACATTCATTAAGGTAAAACCCAACCATAGCATTAAGATATATTGGTCCCCCTTCAATCCCGTATGCATCAATTTCTATGCTAGGCTGAAGCTTCTATCACTCTTGCCCTCCAATACATAGTCCTATCAACATACAACTAACCCTATGGTGTGATCCACGCGCGCGCTCATATGATGGGCACCAAAGGACAACAACATAACCACAAGCAAATTGAATCAATCATAGCAATTCATCAACCACCGATAGGACAACGAAAATCTACTCAGACATCATAGGATGGCAACACATCATTGGATAATAATATGAAGCTTAAAGCACCATGCTCAAGTAGAGGGTACAACGGGTTGCGGGAGAGTGGACCGCTGTAGATAGAGGGGGGAAGGTGATGGAGTTGTTGGTGAAGATGGCAGAGGTGTTGGTGAAGATCGCAGTGATGATGATGGCCCCCGACGGTGTTCCGGCGCCACCGGAAGCGAGGGGGAAAGAGCCCCCTCCTTCTTCTTCTTCCTTGACTTTCTCCCTAGATGGGAGAAGGGTTTCCCCTCTGGTCCATGGTCTCCATGGCGTGGGAGGGGCGAGTGCCCCTCCGAGATTGGATCTGCCTCTCTGTCTCTCTATGTTTCTGCGTTCTCCTGTGCTGCCCTTTCACCGTTTTGTATATATATGGAGATCCGTAACTCCGATTGGACTGAAACCTTCGCCGTTATTTTTTTTACCAAAAATTTGCTTTCTTGCGTCCGAAATTGAGCAGCAGCAACCTGCCTCGTGCCTCCCTCGGGCACCGTCTCGGGTGGATTTTTCTTCTGGAATTCTCCAAATATTCCAAAAATATTCTCCGTCCGTTTTTATCCCTTTTGGATTCCGTTTGATATGGATATTCTGCGAAACAAAATCATGCAACAAACAGGAACTAGCACTGGGCACTGGATCAATATGTTAGTCCCAAAAATAGTATAAAAAGTTGCAAAAAAGTATATGAAAGTTGTATAATATTGGCATGGAACAATCAAAAATTATAGATATGACGGAGACGTATCAGCATCCCCAAGCTTAATCCCTGCTCGTCCTTGAGTAGGTAAATGATAAAAAAGATAATTTTTGATGTGGAATGCTACCTAGCATAATCTTGATCATGTATGTAATCATGGCATGAATATTAAGACACGAGTGTTTCAAAACAATAGTCTATCATTTGACATAAAAACAATAATACTTCAAGCATACCAACCAAGCAATTATGTCTTATTGAAATAACATAGCCAAAGAAAGCTCATCCCTACAAAATCATATAGTCTGGCTATGCTCCATATTCACCACAAAAAGCATTCAAATCATGCACAAACCCAATGACAAGCTGAGCAATTGATTCATACTTTTTAGCGTGCTTCAGCTTTTTCAACCCTTACACAATACATGAGCGCAAGCCATGGACATAGCACTATGGGTGGAATAGCATATGAAGATGGAGGTTGTATGGAGAAGACAAAAAGGAAGAAAGTCTCACATCGACGCGGCTAATCAATGGGCTATGGAGATGCCCATCAATTGATGTCAATGTGAAGAGTAGGGATTGCCATGCAACGGATGCACTAGAGCTATAAATGTACGAAAGCTCAAACTGGAAACTTAGTGGGTGTGCATCCAACTCGCTTGCTCATGAAGACCTCGGGCATTTAGGAAGCCCATCATCGAAATATACAAGCCAAGTTCTATAATGAAAATTCCCACTAGTATATGAAAGTGATAACTCAATGAGACTCTCTATATGAAGAACATGGTGCTGCTTTGAAGCACAAGTGTGGTAAACGGATTGTAACATTGCCCCTTCTCTCTTTTTCTCTCTAATTTTTCTCCATTTTTTCGTGGGCTTCTTTGGCCTCTTTTTTTATTTGGTCTTCTTTGGCCTCTTTTATTTATTTTTAAGTCCGGAGTCTCATCCCGACTTTGGGGGAATCATAGTCTCCATCATCCTTTCCTCACTGGGGCAATGCTCTAATAATGATGATTGAGGGAGTCCGGGATTAGCGGTCTCCGGACAGCCGGACTATATCCTTTGTCCGGACTGTTAGACTATGAAGATACAAGATTGAAGACTTCGTCTCATGTCGGGATGGGACTCTACTTGGCGTGGTAGGCAAGCTAGGCAATACAGATATGTATATCTCCTCCTTTGTAACCGACCTTGTGTAACCCTAACCCTCTCCGGTGTCTATATAAACCGGAGGGTTTTTGTCTATAGAATAACAGACAATCATACCATAGGCTAGCTTCTAGGGTTTAGCCTCTCCGATCTCGTGGTAGATCAACTCTTGTAATACTCATATCATCAAGAATAAATCAAGCAGGACGTAGGGTTTTACCTCCATCGAGAGGGCCCGAACCTGGGTAAAACATCGTGTCCCCTGCCTCCTGTTACCATCCGCCTTAGACGCATAGTTCGGGACCCCTACCCGAGATCCACCGGTTTTGACACCGACATTGGTGCTTTCATTGAGAGTTCCTCTGTGTCGTCGCCGTTAGGCATGATGGCTGCTTTGATCATCGTTAGCGATGCAGTCTAGGGTGAGACTTTTCTCCCCGGACAGATTTTTGTATTCGGCGGCTTCGCACTGCGGGCCAACTTGCTTGGCCATCTGGAGCAGATCGAAAGTTACGCCCCTGGCCACCAGGTTAGGTTTGGAAGCTTAAACTACACGGCCAATATTCGCGGAGACTTGATCTTTGACGGATTCGAGCCTCTGCCCTGTGCGTCACGCGGTCACGAAGAGTACGATTTAGCTCTACCATCAGACAGCGTTCAAGAGATCGCACCGGTAGCCACTCCGACCCTCAATTCGGAGCCAGTTGCACCGTCCATGGACGGGTGGATAGACCCCGCCACGGAGGCCTTACCCTCAGTGGCGATCGAGCCGGATATCGACCTTACCCTTCATGAGAGCCGTATTGTCAAACTGTCGGATCCTTCTCCGGCCACGGACTCCGAACCGCCTGTGCCCATTCCTAGCGAATCCGATTGGGCGCCGATCATGGAGTTCACCTCCACGGATATTTTTCAGCACTCGCCCTTCGGGGACATACTGAACTCATTAAGGTCTCTCTCCTTGTCAGGAGGATTCTGGCCGAACTATGTTCGGCAGGATTGGGATGCGGATGACGAAGAAAGTCGCTGCCCACCCACCACCGACTTAGTAGCCACTATCGATGACTTAACCTACATGCTCGACTTCGACTCAGAAGACATCGACAGTACGGACAACGATGCAGGAGGCGAACAGGAACCAATGCCCACAGGGCACTGGACACCCACTTCATGACATGACGTATACATGGTGGACACACCAAAAGAAGACGACGACGAGGAACGGAAGGACGCAACAGAGGGTTGTCCCCTTGAGAAGCAGTCAAAGCGGCGGCGTAAGCGCCGCCCCAAATCCCGCCTTGGCAGAAACAACGATCATATAGACCCAGCCTTAGAGCAGGTTGAACAATCACCGGACCACGGCAACACGGAGAATCAAACCGAACAACCCGACTCTGTCAAAGATAATAGTCCGAACGACATCACACCGGACGGACACCCAGAGCAATAGAATTCCCGTCAAAGGCTTGTTGCCACCATGAGGAGCCTAAAAAAGCAGAAGCAAAGGCTCAAGGCTGTGCAAGACACACTCAGAATCAGATGGAGTAAACTACTCAACACAGTAATGAAGTACAGCGGTAATCGCCCCACCAAGAGCTACCCGAAGTGGAAGTTGCTACCTGAATTCGATGAGGAGGCCTTAGATCCCGCGCAACCAAAAATTAAAACGGCCATCTGGCCGGATAGATGACCTCACGGCCAACAAAGTGCGGCAAACAACGCCGCACATAAGCCAATACGCGATCCACGCGAGGGCTCGCATCAAAGGGATGGCGCAACCAGATCCATCTATGGACCACGCAAGCGCGCTCCAGCATACAATGCAACACAACAAACATCGGAACATCACGGTACACCCAGATATACGAGTGCTGCACACCCCCTATGTTTCACCGACGAGGTGCTGGACCATGAATTTCCAGAGGGATTCAAACCCATAAACATAGAGGCATACGACGGAACAACAGACCCTGGGTCTGGATTGAGGACTATATCCTCCATATCCATATGGCTCGAGGATATGATCTCCATTCCATCAAGTACTTACCCCTCAAGCTCAAAGCGCCAGCTCGGCATTGGCTCAAAAGCCTCCCAGAAAGCTCCATTGGAAGCTGGGAAGAGCTCGAAGAAGCTTTTCGGGCAAATTTTCAAGGGACTTATGTCCGACCTCCGGATGCGGACGATTTAAGTCATATAACTCAACAGCCCGGAGAGTCAGCCCAAAAGCTTTGGAACAGGTTTCTTACTAAAAAGAACCAAATAGTCGACTGTCCGGACACCGAAGCCTTGGCAGCGTTTAAACACAGCGTCCGAGACGAATGGCTTGCCAGACACCTCGGCCAAGAAAAGCCAAGAAAAATGGCAGCATTAACAAGCCTCATGACCCGCTTTTGCGCGGGCGAGGACAGCTGGCTAGCCCGATGCAGCACCAGCGACCCAAGTACATCCGGAGTTAGAGATGGAAACAGGAAATCACGATGCAGCAAAAATAATAAGCGCCGGAATAAAGAAGACAGCCCGAAGAGCACGACGGTAAACGCCGGATTCAAAAGCTCTTGGCCAGGTCACAAAAACCGCCCTCTAAAGGTGCTAGAGATGAACTGTCCAGCCTAAACAAAATTCTGGACCAAATATGTCAGATCCATAGCACCCCCGATAAACCTGCAAATCATACCCACAGAGAATGTTGGGTCTTCAAGCAGTCCGGCAAGCTCAACGGCGTACACAATGGGGAGGATACACCAAGCGAAGATGAGGATGAGCCTCTCTAGCAAGACACTGGGGAACAAAAGAAATTTCCACCAGAAGTCAAAACAGTACACGTGTTACACGTGATCAAGGGGAGAAACAAAGCGGCACTCCCAGAGAAATATGCCCAAGGGCCTATCATCGCGGAGTCCTGCCACTAGCCATCCCAACCAATCACTTTCGACCATCAGGATTACTCAGCAAGTATCCGGCGTGCAGGATGGGCTGCCTTGGTATTAGATCCAATAATTGACGGATACCACTTCACACGAGTCCTGATGGACGGTGGCAGCAGTCTAAACCTGATATGTCAGGACATAATCCGCAAAATGGGGATAGACCCAACAAAAATTTGCCACAGCAATACTACCTTTAAAGGAGTAACTCCCGGCCCAGGGGCTCATTGCACGGGCTCCCTGCTACTAGAGGTTATATTCGGCTTCCCCGATAACTTCCGTAGCGGAAATTTAACCTTCCACATTGCTCCGTTCCAAAGTGGCTATCAAGCACTACTTGGACCTGATGCTTTCGCTCGCTTTAATACAATACCGCATTACGCTTCCCTCACGCTTAAGATGCCCGGTCCACGTGGCATCATTACAGTAAATGGAAATGTTGATCGATCCCTGCGCGCCGAAGATAGTGCGGCTGCCTTGGCAGCCGCACACTAAAACGGCAGCACCAGCTAAAGCATTCAATAGGTCGTCAAGACTACGGACATGGTTAGACGAGTCCGATGCAGCTATATGTAATTCATACAGGTTTGATGGCCACATCCCTATTACAAATACAAGGGGCTCAATTTTTACTCATCTTGAATAGTACATGGTTTCTTTAATATAACCTACCTTTTCGCACGACAACTTTTCACCTAAGTTCCTCTCTTTCACATATGACTATCATGCTACACCCGTCTAGGATACGGCACAACGGAGACACAGGCGCAGACGTGCAGCAGGGACCCGTTCCAAGGACTATTTTTAGATTAAGACCCTGCGTAAACCTTTCTTACTGTCTCTTGTTGATACACATCCCTCGAATTCTCAGTACTATTGAGAAGGATGCTGACGTCTTGGCATGTGGCCACGTCAGAATAATGCACGTACCTGGCCACCAGGGGCTTCTTACAAAGGGCACTGTTTAGGCCCGGTTTATACCATAAAAGACCGAATACCTTAGGGAGTGTTCGGTGTCGCGAGTTTGTCCTTATATGCATCAGCTCCGAATCATGTCTTTGGTCAAATGTGGGGTTTGCCTGGCTCCTATGTTTTGCTCCTTACGTTCCGCTCTATCGGCTAAGGCGGCACCAGGAGAACTACTGTGATTGTGCCCCGGTTCATCTGGACGAGCACCTCAGCAGAGAAAGCCGAAAACTGACTGTCATGATATAGCGTGAGACTGGTCAACCACTCGATGACCCATCGGAATGTTAGAATTCCTCTGCCTTAACGATGGGCCATTTCCCGGCCAGGCATGTACGCACCCCGAATTCGGGAGAGTGCGGAGCCACCAGGGGCTATATAGTAGCCCTACCATCAAACTCCTATGGCTAAGTGAAAGTGTTAAAGCATTATAGTCCGGTTGCCTTGTTCGCTATGCTATCACCTCCTTATTAGGACCAAGACGTTGGATTAAGTGTGAACACGCGTCTTCTGCGAACACCCCCGCATTATATGCGTGGGGGCTGAAGCCGACGACTGCAATCTTTCAGGTTATATACATATATGCATAAACGGCCGCACAGGAGGCATCATATTACTTTCAGGCAAAAGTATAAATACAACCTTAATAAATTTGATAAACATTGTTTTTACAATGGGAATACATGTCACTCAAACATAATATTCTTCGAGCACTGGGCCTCTATCAAACAAGCACCCTCAAGAACTTCTTCAAAATAGTGCTCGGCAGCCACTCGGCCTATGGCCGAACCCTGCGCCGCAACAGTGGTGGCATCTATCTCCGCCCAGTATGCTTTGACACGGGCAAGGGCCATCCGCGAGCCTTCTATGCACGCTGACCTCTTCATCGCATTGATGTGCGGCACCGCACCAAGGAGCTTCTTCACTAAGCTGAAATAGCTGTTCGGCTTTGGCTTTTCCGGCCACAGATGATCTACGACGAACCTCATGGCGAGTCCGGACAATCTATTGAGTTCGGCCCATTCGGCAAGTTGATCAGTTAGTGGAAGAGGACGCTCTGGAACGTTAAATTGCAACCAGAATAGCTTGTCCACTTCACGATCTGTTTGATCTCGGAAGTATTCGGCCGCATCGACAGCACTCGCCGTCAAATCCAGATATGCGTCTGCCGAACTCCACAACCGATCCAGAGGGACATACCGCGGATCTCCGAACTTCCTCCGCAGCAAAAAAGGCTTCCCAGCCACAATATCACCAGCTTCATGCAGCTCTTCCTTCTTTGCCCTCATGGCAGAGCGGGTGTCTTTGGCTGCCATCGTGGCCTTTTCGAGGTCCGTCACCTTCGCTCGGTTTTCTTCTTCAAGGAACCGGCAACGATCGACAGTGTCTTTTAACTTTATAGCCATCTTGGCCATCTTTTCTTTGCTCTCGCAATGCACGGCCTTATCGGC
Source organism: Triticum urartu (assembly GCF_003073215.2). NCBI lineage: Eukaryota > Viridiplantae > Streptophyta > Magnoliopsida > Poales > Poaceae > Triticum > Triticum urartu. The sequence continues at coordinate 696,092,617 of NC_053023.1, read as the reverse complement.
TCTTAACTCTTCGGCCGCCTTTAAAGCGGCCGCATTACTAATCCTTATTTGTTCGTTGGCTCAGGCATGTTCCGCCCGAAGGGTCTCCATGGAGGCATCTCCATCTGCAGTCACAACATATTAAAGATACTGGCATCACGCTGCTCTTACTATGTGACATTGACCGGAAAAACATTACTTACCCTGTGCCTCGTCAAACCGCTTGTTAACAAGCTCAATGTCGGCATCTGCCGCATCTAGTTGCCGCTTTAGTTCGGCAAACTCATTAGTCCGGCCAACCACCGGACCTTCCATCACCTACACATAAAGCGGTATGGTTATTACCTAGGACTACGATCCTCTGTTTGCCGCCGTTCTCGGCGACAACCAGAGTCTCAGGGGCTACTATCTACGCAGGGCACACCTAAAAATGTGCGGTACCATCACAAATGTACGTCATTTTACATACCTCAAACCCGTCAGTAGACTCATAAAGGCGTCATGCAACCTGCTTTCGGCGAATGAAATCCTTTCCATCACCGTACCCATCAATGTACGGTGTTCTTCCGAGATGGTCGCCTGCCTTAGCAGATCCCTCAGTGCGTCCGACCGCATAACAAACGGCGCCAGACTCTTTTGTTTTCTCTCTTCAAGAGCCGGATGCTGGGGACTTCGGGTGACTATAGGCTTATCTTCTAGACTCACCGAATCCAGAGAGGCCCTCCGTGACGACACTTCAAGGTCGCCTGCTTCTTGAGCGGGGGAGTCCGGGGGAGGCGTTTCGCTCTCCATCATCTCCGGAAGAAGGTCCCCTGAAGATGAGCTCCGTTGAGAAGGGCTAAGATCTAAACTACGAGATAAACGCTTCGGTTATTTTCCTCGGAAGTAAGGTAGAATATCTTTACTATTAAGTATTTTTTGATCACTTAGGGCTCGTTAGAGGGCTGATCCCCGCGCGGACTTTGTGCGGTAAAAGCACCCTCCGAGGCAGGACCCTCTGGTGGAGACTTCTTCTCCCGTTTGGAAGCCTTGGTTTCCAGATCTTCAAAGGCAGTCCTCTTCCTTCCCCGAAGCGAGAGAAGGTCAGTTTCTTCCCCTTGGTTATCCTCCTTCACGGAGGCGCTCATTCCCTCGGTTGGAATTGGTAGCGATGGGGGCCCGCTTTCGACCTCATTATTCCCCCCTTTATCTTCCTTTGAGGGCTCCAGGCAAGGTGCTAGCTCGAGCATAGCTCGAGCATCTTTTCCAGTACCGGATTCTCCAAACCCTCAGGAAGGGGGGCCGAACACCGAATCATCTTCGCCTTTGTTAGCCAGTCCTGGTCAAAGAGCGATTTCTCAGAATGACATCATGGTAAATGAAAGACAGTGTGTTCGGCTGGAGGATTACTTAATTGGTCGGCGGTACAGTTGCTGCTCAGGCCCACGTCCTCGGTAGTATCCGGACACTCTATTTGGGGTCCAAAGAATGATTTGTACATCTCCTCGTGCGTCAGGCCGAGGAAATTCTGAATAGTGCGCGGCCCTTCTGGGTTGGACTCCCACATGCGGAGGGGCCGATGTTTGCAAGGCTGGACTCGACGAACCAGCATGACTTGCACCACCGTAACCAGACTGAAATCTCCGTCGAAGAGATCTTGAATGTGGGTTTGCAGTATAGGCACGTCCTTGGCTGGACCCCGGCTCAGCCCTCTACTAATCCATGACATCAGTTGTGGTGGAGGGCCCGAGCAGAAAGCAGGGGCGGCCTCCCACTTGGCACTTCTGGGAGCTGTGATGTAAAACCACTCCCGCTTCCATAATCCAGACACCTCTGGAAAGGAACCCTTTGGCCATGGAGCTCCAGCAATTTTACTTATTAATGCGCCTCCACACGCTACGTGCTGCCCCTCGACCATCTTTGGCTTCACGTCAAAGGTCTTGAGCCACAGGCCGAAGTGAGGGGTAATGCGGAGGAAGGCCTCACATACGACAATAAATGCCGAGATGTGGAGAAAGGAGTCCGGGGCTAGATCATGGAAATCCAGCCTGTAATAGAACATCAAACCCCTAACAAAGGGATCCAGGGTAAGTCCTAGGCCTCGGAGGATGTGGGAGATGAACACAACGTTCTCGTTGGGTTCGGGAGTAGGGACGATCTGCCATCGGGTAGGCAACCGATGCGAAACCTCGGCGGTCAGGTATCTGGCCTCCCTCAACTTCTTGATATCCTCTTCCGTAACGGAGGAGGGCATCCACCGGCCTTGAAGGCTAGATCCGGACATGATTGAAGGTCCGAAGCACCTAACCTGGGCTTTCAGTGTTAGAACTCAAGGCGGGGGAAGGATTCGATTGAGCACGAGAGGGAAAAAAGTAAAAGCCTTATCCCTTTATAAAGAGGGTGAATATCAAGCGTCCTCCTAGTGGCCGTTTGGGACTTGCCTAAAATCTAGGAGTCCTAGGCATGGTTGGGTTACCCACGATCGTATTGATGAGAATCCCGTAATTAGGGGAACACGATCTCTGCTTTGACAAGACGTGTCAAGAAACCGCCTCGCGTTATGTGTGGAGCTGGTTGAAGAAAAACGGTTCGAATAAACACCGAGCCATGGCCTGATGTCATGTTGCCAAAGCGTGTCAGCAGATTAAGATTTGTGGAAATATTATTCTCTCTACGGTGGTATGTGGAATTTATTTTGCAGGGTCGGACACTATCTTGGTGTTCAAACTCTTCTATGCTATGTCTGGACGAGGAACCCACCTTGCAATGCCGAAGACAACACTGCGCGCCGGACTCATCGTCATTGAAGCCTGGTTCAGGGGCTACTGAGGGAGTCCGGGATTAGGGGTCTCTGGACAGCCAGACTATATCCTTTGTCCAGACTGTTAGACTATGAAGATACAAGATTGAAGTCTTCGTCTCGTGTCCGGACGGGACTCTACTTGGTGTGGAAGGCAAGCTAGGCAATACGGATATGTATATCTCCTCCTTTTTAACCGACCTTGTGTAACCCTAACCCTCTCCGGTGTCTATATAAACCGGAGGGTTTTAGTCCGAATAATAACAGACAATCATACCATAGGCTAGCTTCTAGGGTTTAGCCTCTCCGATCTCGTGGTAGATCAACTCTTGTAATACTCATATCATCAAGAATAAATCAAGCAGGACGTAGGGTTTTACCTCCATCGAGAGGGCCCGAACCTGGGAAAACATCGTATCCCCTGCCTCCTGTTACCATCCGCCTTAGACGCACACTTCGGGACCCCCTACCCGAGATCCGCCGGTTTTGACACCGACAATGATCATCACACTTTTATTTACTTACAACTCGATATTACAACTCGATAGTAGAACAAAGATATGACTCTCTATGAATGCCTCCGGCGGTGTAGGATTTTATGACTAACCATGTGAATGACCAATTCCTGTCATCTCTCTAAATAGATATAAGTGAAGCAAGGGAGTTTAATTCTTTCTACAAAAGATATGCCCGTGCTCTAACAAGTAGAAGTGAAGCAAAAGAGCACTCTACAAATGGCGGTTGTCTATGTAAAGAGAAACATGCAATCCTAACTTCAAATGATATATGTGAAGGACATGAAGCATTCTATAAAGCCATACTCAAAAGATATAAGTGAAGTGCAAAGAGCATTCTATAAATCAACTAAGGACCATCTCATACCATCATGGTGCATAAAAGAAAAAATAAAACAAAATCAAAAGACGCTCCAATATTGCACATATCGCATGAACAAAACGAATCCGAAAACATACCGATACTTGTTGAAGAAAGAGGGGATGCCTTCCGGGGCATCCCCAAGCTTAGGCACTTGAGTCTCCTTGAATATTTACTTGGGGTGACTTGGGCATCCCCAAGCTTGAGCTCTTGCCTCTCCTTCTTCTCCTTACATCGAGACATCCTCGATCATCGAACATTTCATCCACACAAAACTTCAACAGAAAACTCGGTAAGATCCGTTAGTATAATAAAGCAAATCACTACTCTAAGTACTGTTGCAAACCAATTCATATTTTGTTTTTGCATTGTGTCTACTGTAATATAACTTTTTCATGGCTTAATCCACTGATATAAATTGATAGTTTCATCAAAAGAAGCAAACTATGCATCAAAAACAGAATCTGTCCAAAACAGAACAGTCTGTAATAATCTGAACATTCACCATACTTCTGATACTTGAAAAATTCTGCCAAAATTAGAGAAAATAAAAAGTTTGTATAGAAAGAAAGTACAAAATGAATCAGAACCGTTTGACATTCCAGTAAAAAACTAAAAATCACGCACTACAGCCAAAGTTTCTGTCCTGCACCGTACAAACCAACAAGCATTGTAAACATCCTAAAGGCAAACCTCGGCACATTATTTTTATTTCAAAACTTTATAAAAGCACACAACATAAATAAATGATTCTCTAAAACTTCCGGGTTGTCTCCCTGGCAGCACTTTCTTTAAAGCCATTAAGCTAGGCATATAGTGCTCAAGTAATGGATCCACCCGGATCCCAAGGTATATGAAAGCCAATTTTAATTAACAATGATTTGTAATTTAGTAGTGAGCACAAAGTAACATATTGTTGGGGAACGTAGTAATTTCAAAAATTTCCTACACACACACAAGATCATGGTGATGCATAGCAATGAGAGGAGAGAGTGTTGTCTACGTACCCTCGTAGACCGTTCGTGGAAGCGTTATATCAACGCGGTTGATGTAGTCGTATGTCTTCACGATCCGATCGATCCAAGTTCCGAAAGCATGGCACCTCCGAGTTCTACACATGTTTGGCTCGGCGACGTCCTCGCCTTCTCGATCCACCAAGAGGGGCGAAGTAGTAGATGAGTTCCGGCAGCACGACGGCGTGGTGACGGTGTTGGTGAAGAACAATCTCCGCAGGCCTTCGCCTAAGCACTACGAAAACTAGGACGAACGATAAACTAGAGGGGACGGGGTTGCCGGCACACGGCTTGGTGTTTCTTGATGTGTCTTGGGTGATAGCCCTACTCCTCTATTTATATGTTGAGCCTTGGGGTCGAAACTTGGAGTAAAAGCCTCCACAAAGTCGGTTTCACCCGAAAGGCAAAGAGTCCTTCTCGAACTCCAGGGCCAGACGCCAGGGTTCCCGGCGTTTGGACCCAGACTCTAGGGACCTTGGCGTCTGGCCCCTGGACTCCGCAAAACTTCCTTTTGCGCTTTCCAAAAACCTTGTGGGCTTTCCCCTTTGGCCCAAATAAAGTGGTCTCGTACCCAAACACTTCCGGTGACCAAACACTATTATCCCATATATCAAACTTTATCTCCGGACCATCCCGGAGTCCCGCGTCATGTCCGTGATCTCATCCCGGACTCCGAACAACATTCGGTCACCAACATACATAACTCATATAGTACTATATCATCAACGAACGTTAAGCGTGCGGACCCTACGGGTTCGAGAAAACTATGTAGACATGACCGACACACCTCTCTGGTCAATAACCAATAGCGGGACCTAGATGCCCATATTGGCTCCTACATATTCTACGAAGATCTTTATCGGTCAGACCGCATAACAACATACGTTGTTCCCTTTGTCATCGGTATGTTACTTGCCCGAGATTCGATCGTCGGTATCTCAATACCTAGTTCAATCTCGTCACCGGCAAGTCTCTTTACTTGTTCCTTAATACATCATCCCGCAACTAACTCATTAGTTGCAATGCTTGCAAGGCTTATAGTGATGTGCATTACCGAGTGGGCCCAGAGATACCTCTCCGACAATCGGAGTGACAAATCCTAATCTCGAAATACGCCAACCCAACAAGTACCTTTGGAGACACCTGTAGAGCACCTTTATAATCACCCAGTTACGTTGTGACGTTTGGTGGCACACAAAGTGTTCCTCCGGTAAACGGGAGTTGCATAATCTCATAGTCATAGGAACATGTATAAGTCATGAAGAAAGCAATAGCAACAATCTAAACGATCAAGTGCTAAGCTAACGGAATGGGTCAAGTCAAATGACAACTAATGTCTATGGTTAGGAAACATAACCATCTTTGATCAACGAGCTAGTCAAGTAGAGGCATACTAGTGACACTCTGTTTGTCTATGTATTCACACATGTATTATGTTTCCGGTTAATACAATTCTAGCATGAATAATAAAAATTTATCATGATATAAGGAAATAAATAATAACTTTATTATTGCCTCTAGGGCATATTTCCTTCAGCCTCCCACTTGCACTAGAGTCAATAATCTAATTCACATCGCCATGTGATTTAACATCAATAGTTCACATCACCATGTCACTACTAGAGAAAAGCCTAGCAGCAGCGTGGGTTTTAGGCCTATTAGTAGCGCTGGGCAATGCTCTACTGATAAGACGATACAGCTAACGTATAGCAGTAGCGTGCCTCCGACCACGCTACTGCTAAATCGACTTAGTAGTAGCGACTTCCCGGAGGAGCGCTACTGGTAATTAGTAGTAGCGCTTCTCCCTGCCCGCGCTGCTACTATTATTTCGTATTTTATTTCTTTTTTATTTCATGTTGTATTCGTACACCTTTACACAAGTTTTCATACAACAGGAATTTAGAAATTGTTTTTACATCATAATGAGTTATTACATGACGGGGTGAAAGAACCATGGACTAGTTTCAAGTGGATGGACATCCACTTGAAACTAATCCGCGGTTCTTTCACCCAATGATATAATAAATATCATCGTCATCATCATCATATCATTAACAAATTATCATCATAATACATCATTGTCATATAACACCTCCTCAAGATCATCGTTTTCATCAATGAGACATCACATAGCAAATTGGTTACTATTCATAATCACAAGTACTCCTCATCATCAACTCTAACACATTATATCACATAATAAACATATTGTACCTCATAGGACCTACTACATTCTCTTAGGACCTACTATATTCTCTAAGGTAAAATAGCAAAAAACAAGATAGCCCCTGACTCTCCATTATGGAGAATGGAGATTATCCTGTCTCCAATTCTTGTCTTTCGCTTAATGTTACTTCCAAGAACCTCCTTGCGAATGTCCAAACATTTTTTCCATTCTTTGATTAGCATGTGTTCACCGGTTTTAGAAATATGATATGCACAGGTGAGCTCCTTAGATTGACCTGGATGTATGTTCAGAACTGCAAGGCAACCATTCTGATACATCAGATGAGGCACACAATCCATCGGGATTTTCTGTTGAAAAACATAGTAATAACTTCGTAGTTAGCAATGATGTACTAGTTTTAGAAGTATGCAAAAGATGCACGGATGTCGTAATAGTAAAAAATCTTACCATGGTATCTCCATAGAAGTTATCGTGGTTCAACATGTGCACTAGTGGCACGTATTCACCATAATTTGGAGGAGTTCGATAATAGGTATTGTAATTCTCAAGATAAGTACAATAAGCAATCAAATGACTTTTCTCCTTATAAGTTAATTCGGAGCCATCAGTGTAGTTGGTTTTGTCTACCATCTTCTACACATTCTTTGAAGATTCAAAATAAGCTGTCAATGGAAATAAGTTGTCAACTATGTTGAAATAAACAATATAAATTAGTTAATAACTATGTTTGGGAAACTCACATTGCGGTAGAATCGAAAGCGTATCAACAAGGACCCAAATGTCGATATTGTCTTGCCCGATGATAGGATCACCAAGATCCATGGTGACAATCATACCGTCATAAAAACCATACATTTTGCAAAGTGCTTCCCAATTTTGGCAACCAAAATGGGTTACGCTCTGAGAATTGTACAAATTTACTTCAAAATTGATATCATGATGGGTTCTTAGGTGTATTTTCTTTGTTTAAAATTTTTCATGGTCTTCAGAAGCCATCCTCTCTAAGATATAGCGTCTTGCATGGCATGGGATAAGCTAGTCGAATTGTAAAAGATGAAAATTAGACGTTGAAATAGTTGAAGTCATGCTTAATTATGAAAAAAACACTTGTCGTTGTTGCGTACTGTTTCAACATCGAAGGTCTCCTTGAGCTTAATGCTGAAGCACCGATCTTCGTCCAGCTCAACGAACATGTCGCACATACCTCGATCGTCGTGGCACCAGATGCACTCCCCCGGGAGACTATCGTCGTCCGACTACGACATTTCCTACGTTCATAATTCAAAGATTAAACTTGTACAATTAAATATATGTACTAAAAAACCTAAATTAGATCATTATTTTTCGAGAAAATCTAGGCCACTCGATATTTCCTACATATTCTAGCACAAGTCATGCCAGAATTCACGGAAAAATCCGGCATGACCTTCGCTAAAAAAGGACATATCGAGCGCCTGAAATTTGCCGGAATGGAAATTAATCAACACTCCAGCAAAACATAGGCCACTCGGAGGTGTAAACTGAATATGAACGGCCACTTGGGCAACCACATATCCTATTTGAGCAAATATGACATGTTCAACTAGTTTTATTAATTCAACTAGTTCTTACTAAATATAAACTTACTATAAATAGAAAAAAATCTAGTAATTTCTAAAAATAAAGTAGTTCAACTAGTTATATTAATTATCTTACTAAAAATACATTAGTTCTATTAATTCAACTAGTTCAACTAGTTTATTAATTTACTTACTAAACTAGTTCAACTACAACTAAAGTAGTTCAACTAGTTTATTAATTTACTTACTAAAAATAAACTAGTTTTTACTAAAAATAAACTAGTTCAACTAGTTATATTAATTTTCTTACTAATTCTATTAAACACTAAAACTAATTCGATGAACTCTAAAACTAATTCTACTTAACAACTAATTAGATGAACTCTGAAATTTAACCATAAGAACCCTAGATAGTCAGAGGTATGGGAGGAGGAGGAGGGCGTGCTCACCTCTGGCGCCGGCAGAGTTAGGGAGAGGGGCACGCGGCGTCGAGGTTGGGGACGGGGTCGGGGCGGCGGGCGCACGTCGAAGGGCGGCGATGTAGGGGGGGTGTCGAGGTCGGGGTCGGGGGCGGCGTCGAGGTCGCGGTCGGGGGCAGGGGCGGCGTCAAAGGTGTGCGGAGAGTGACGGGTCGCGCGTGGCGGCCGACGATGATGCAGGGCAGCGACAGCAAAGGAGTAGGTATTTGGGGGAAGTGGCCGTGGGGGAAGAACGAACCGCACGGTTAAGTTAAAAGTAGAAGTAGCGCGTTCCAGGAAGTGCGCTGCTGCTACGGTAGCTATAGTGTGTTTCCTAACAAGCGCTACTGCTATTCCTTCTCTTTTTTATTTGCTTTCCATTTAATTTTATTTTCATTAGCAGTAGCGCCTTTGTCCGTAAACGCGCTGCTACAAAACAAGTAGCGGTAGCGCGGTTCCACACGTAGATCGCTACTACTATGTGTAGCCTATCGGCTAAGCCGTCGGAATTTTAGTTGTAGCGCTTTTGTACTCGGGTGCGTTACAACTATAAGTGTATCTGTAGCTTGGTTTTAAATACCACGTTGCTGCTAATTAGCACCAGCATGCGTTTTTATCCCGCCCTACTGCTAATGTTCTGTGTATAAGGTTTTCCCTAGTAGTGTGTATTTAACACCCATAGTTCACATCGTCATGTGACCAACACCCAAAGGGTTTACTAGAGTCAATAATCTAGTTCACATCACTATGTGATTAATACCCAAAGAGTACTAAGGTGTGATCATGTTTTTCTTGTGAGGGAAGTTGAGTCAATGGGTCTGCTACATTCAGATCCGTATGTATTTTGCAAATTTCTATGTCAACAATGCTCTGCACGGAGCTACTATAGCTAATTGCTCCCACTTTCAATATGTATGCAAATTGAGACTTAGAGTCATCTGGATCAGTGTCAAAACTTGCATCGACGTAACCCTTTACGACGAACCTTTTGTCACCTCCATAATCGAGAAACATATCCTTATTCCACTAAGGATAATTTTGACCAATGTCCAGTGATCTACAATAGGTCTGGTACACTGCGTGGCATACTTTATGGAACCTATGGCTGAGGCATAGGGAATGACTTTCATTCTCTCTCTATCTTCTGCCGTGGTCGGGTTTTGAGTCTTACTCAACTTCACACCTTGTAACACAGACAATAACTCCTTTTTGATTGTTCCATTTTGACCTACTTCAAAATCTTGTCAAGGTATGTAATCATTGAAAAACTTATCAAGCGTCTTGATCTATATCTATAGATCTTGATGCTCAAAATGTAAGCAGCTTCACCGAGGTCTTTCTTTGAAAAACTCCTTTCAAACATTCCTTTATGCTTTGCAGAATAATTCTACATTATCTCCGATCAACAATATGTCATTCACATATACTTATCAGAAATGTTGTAGTGCTCCCACTCACTTTCTTGTAAATACAGACTTCACCGCAAGTCTGTATAAAACTATATGCTTTGATCAACTTATCAAAGCGTATATTCCAACTCCAAGATGCTTGCACCAGTCCATAGACGGATCGCTGGATCTTGCATATTTTGTTAGCACCTTTAGGATTGATAAACTTTCTTGTTGCATCATATACAACTCTTCTTTAATAAATCCATTAAGGAATGTAGTTTTGTTTATCCATTTGCCACATTTCATAAAATGTGGTAATTGCTAACATGATTCGGACAGACTTAAGCATAGATACGAGTGAGAGACTCTCATCGTAGTCATCACCTTGAACTTGTCAAAAACCTTTTTGCGACAATTCTAGCTTTGTAGATAGTAACACTACTATCAGCGTCCGTCTTCCTCTTGAAGATCCATTTAATCTCAATTGCTTGCCGATCATCAGGCAAGTCAACCAAAGTCCACACTTTGTTCTCATACATGGATCCCATCTCAGATTTCATGGCCTCAAGCCATTTCGCGGAATCTGGGCTCATCATCGCTTCCTCATAGTTCGTAGGTTCATCATGGTCAAGTAACATGACCTCCAGAATAGGATTACCGTACCAATCTGTTGCGGATATCACTCTAGTTTACCTACGAGGTTCGGTACTAACTTGATATGAAGTTACATGATCATCATCATTAGCTTCCTCACTAATTGGTGTAGTAGTCACAGGGACAGATTTCGGTGATGAACTACTTTCCAATAAGGGAGCAGGTACAGTTACCTCATCAATCACTACTACGAAAGGGGCTATAGATGGAATTGACACTAATGGCGCACCAGACATGTGGTGCGCCATTACTATATACTAATGGCGCACCATCTGTTGGTGCGCCATTAGTGTGGAAGACACTAATGGCGCACCAGGCAAACGGTGTGCCACTAGTAAGAAAATGTTTTTTTTTCATTTTTTCAAACATACTAATGGCGCATCCGGGCAGAGTGCGCCATTTTAGAACTACTAATGGCGCACCAGCCATAGAGTGCGCCACTACTGTATTTTTTTAGTTTTTTGCAAAACTACTAATGGCGCACCGTTGCATAGTGCGCCATTACTAGTTTAAACTAGTAATGGGCACTTTTTTTATTTTTTGATATCATGAATATTTTTAAATTTCATGGGCACTTTTTGAATTCATGAATATTTTTTCAAATTTGATGATATTTTTTCATATTCCATATGGAAAAATATTGAATATTCATGAGGACACTTGATCTCGATCCCCCTCCCTCTCGATAGCTATCCCCCTCGCCAGATCCCCCTCGCCGCTAACGACCCCCCGCACCCTCCCCCTCTCCATCGCCGCCGACGACCCCCCGCACCCTCCCCCGCTCCACCGTCACAAATGAATGCAACTAAAAATCCAAAAAAAATTGTTTATATTTTCAAATAACAAATTTGATGATATTTTCAAATAATAAATTTGATGATATTTTTTCGATTCATAAATATTTTGAAATAACAAATTTGATGATATTTTTAAAAAATTATTACTGTTTTTATAAAAAAATTATTACTGTTTCATATTCATATGCATTTTCTAAAAAATTATTAGATGCAACAAAAAATAATAATAATAATAAATTACTTATGCAAAAAAAAGTTACTTATGGCGCACCTCTGGGTGGTGCGCCATTGCTATAAAAAAGATAACTTATGGCGCACCGCTCTGGGGTGCGCCATTGCTAATTCGACTGATCCCTTCGTCCCTCCCTCGCTAGATCCACTTCGATCCCCCCTCGCCACACCCTCATGCGCGCCCCCTCCTTCCGCCGCCCGGCCAACGCCATAGCTGCGCCACCGTGCTCGCCCTCTCGCCCTCTCCCCCGCTCGCCTTCTCCGCCAGATCCCGAGCCTCGTCGCCGTGTTAGCCACGGCCATCGCCGTCCCCGCACCTCGGCGGCAAGTCCACGAGCACCGCTTCGCCCTCCCCGACCCCGGCCTCGAGCTCGTCTTTGCTGCATCGCCCTCGTCTTCCCCCTCGGGCACCGCCACCCTCTGTTGCTACTAAGCTCTCGCCGGCCTCCTTGTGCCACCCGGTGAGCTTCCCCCCTCCCCATGCTGCTCTCCTCTTCCACCTGGTGCACCGTCGAGGTTTGCAATTGAAACATGTTCAACAATTGAAACAAGTTCAGAAATGTACAGTCTTCGCTAAAGTAATTCAGATGTTTGGGCTTGAACTTGGAGTAGAAAATCTACTGTAAATTCAGATGGTTACTGGATTCAGTTTGAGTTTGCTACTGTATATTGTTATTCACAGTAATCTTCAGTTTGCTACTGCATTCGAGCAAGACCTATAGGCTTCCTTGCAGATTAACTGAAGCAAGATCTATAGACTTTTCTTAAACTTGTAAATGCATGCCTTATTACTGTCCTAGTAGATTGCATTGACTGTTCCAACCAACGTAGTATGGGTGACATCTGTACCTTAGTCTGCTTTGAAATATTCAGCTAACAACTAAGTTTGATAATTGGTGGTGTCAGGCTAGCTAGTACCCCAAATAACTATTCTGCTCTTAGTTCCATGTTACCGAAGTTGCTTTGTTTATTTAAATATAAACAACAGAAACCAGCAGAATTTGAAATTCAAGTGCTCCTGAAGTGCTCCAGGATTCTGGTTTTTTGACTTGGAGATCTGTTGTTTCTAAATAAACCAGCAGAAATCAAATGCCATTGTTATTCATTAAAAAAACTAATTATTATTGAACAAGAGGAAACAAAATTTTATGTTATGTTTCATGAACTAAATAGTCCTACCTTTGAAAATATTCAGCACAGCTTGGAGTATTACATTGTAAATCATAGTGCTATTTTGTTGTAAGGGAAAAGTATATTTAGATCGCATCAATTTGTAGTTTGTGTTTTTATTTGTTCCTGATTTGAGGTTGTGGCTTTGGCATTGTTCTGCTCCTTACATCTATCACCACTAGTAGAAAAAGGGTCAAACGTGAAGCACAATAGTGCCGGTTTGAATTTCAGCCGGCACTAATGTGTACAATAGCACCGGTTCGTGGCGGCGATCAATAGCACCGGTTCGTGGCGAACCTTTAGTACCGGTTCATGCCACGAGCCGGTACTAAAGAGGGTTTGTCAGCCTGCGGTCAGGCTATGGCCCCACCATCACCATTTAGTGCCGGTTCGTACCACGAACCGGTACTAATGAGGTTCTGGCAAGCTGTTTTTAGTCCCACCTCGCCAAGAGAGAGGGACTAGGAGCGGTTTATAAGCCCAGAGTGCAGAGACGATGAAGAAGAGGCTCAATGCTCACGTTGCTTAGCTTCAAGCCTTCAGGAATATGGTAGATTGCATGGAGCTACGCGCAGTGTAGTTTACACTATTCCGAAAGGCTTGAAGCAAATTAACGAGCATTGCACCTCTTTTTTATTTTTAAGAACTTATTACAACTCCGGACTTCTTCTGTTATGGCAAAAACTAATTGCACGTCGGCATTTCTTTTTTTTTAAACTTTGGTTATAACTCCAGACTTTGACCATCAAGTTTTGCAGAAAAGAAAAAATAGCAGAAAAGAAAAAATAACAGAAAAGAAAAAAACTATAGCCGAAAAGAAAAAAACTATATAAAAAAACTACTCAGAAATAAATAGAAGAAAATAAATATACCAGAAAAGAAAAAACTACTCAAAAATAAATAGAGGAAAAAATAAAGCAGAAAAGAAAAAAAAATTATATTTGCTATTTTTCAATCGTTCACAAAATGACTGTGAAATTGAAAATCACTACAAAATGAACTCTAAAAATGTTGAATTTTGGCAAACTAGATGAATAAAACTACTCACAAATAAATAGAAGAAAATAAATATAACAGAAAAGAAAAAACTATACAAAAAACTACGCAGGAATAAATAGAAGAAAATAAAGCAGAAAAGAAAAAAACTATAAAAAAATTGGGGCGCTGCCCTGTGGGCCTGCTAGGCCACAGTCGTGCAATTACAGGCCTTAAAGGCCCAGCAGACTCACAGGGCAGCGCGCAGAGTTTAGGCCCACAAGCCTGCTATATAGAGGAGTTCGAAGAGGTAGCCGCAGCTGTGTTTATAAACCAGTGCAGCTGCCCTTCACCCGGCGAGGTGGGACTAAACTTTAGGGTGGCAGTGCGAGGCCTTTAGTACCGGTTGGTGGCTCCAACCGGTACTAAAGACCACCCTTTAGTCCCGGTTGGAGCCACCAACCGGTACTAAAGGCCTGCTCTTCCCGCCTCTTGGCCTGGCCAAAGTTGGCCTTTAGTACCGGTTGGTGGCTCCAACCGGTACTAAAGGCCTCTCCTATATATACAACACTTACGAAAATTCAGTTAGATCTCCCCACTTCTTTCGTCTCCAACCTCTCTTGCGCAGCTCGAACCCGTCCTCGCCGCCCGTCGTCCGTCGTCGTCGTCGCTGTCCCCGCCGCCGCCCGTCGTCGTCGCCGTCTCGCGCCGCCGCCCCGAACGCCGCACGCCGCCGTCCGTCGTCGTCCCGCCGCGGTCCCGTACGTCTCTCGCTCTCGCGTATACCCGCCGCGCCGCCGTCCGTCGGCGTCGCACCCGGCCCGTACGGCGGCGCCCCTGCCCGTACGTACGCCGCCGCCCCCACCCCGTACGCCGGCGCCCCCGCTCATACGTACGGGGCGGCGGCGTACGGGGCCGCACACATACACACATACACACATATATACGTACACACTACACACACACATACACACACACACATTTTTTTACTTATTTTTTTTAGAAAAGTTAATTAGATGACCGAATGTTTGATTAATATCGAATGTTAGATGAATTAGCTAGATAGAAAATTGTCGAAATATGAGATTTGAACTAGTTCAATAATTAATATAACTAGTTTATTTTTAGTAATAAAATTTAGGTATCTGAGATTTGATGATCTAATTAAAATATTATTTGTTAATGAGTTTTTCTGTTTATTTAATTTTTTATATATTTTGAGTTTATATAAATGTTAGATTAATGTCGAATGTTAGATGAATTAGATAGAAAAGTTAAATATATAGTAATGTCAATTGTTAGAGATGAATATAGTTAGATATATTAATGTCAAATGTTAGATGAATATATATTTGGCTAGATATTAATTAATGTGAGATAGTAATAGGTGTTTAATGTTTCACCTATATGAACATAGGAAATGTCATCTGACGACGAAAAAGATTTCATTATGTGCGAACACTGTGAAGACCAGCGCGGCCTGTGTGACAGAAATTTCCTTGTTGATGGTAGGCGCTTCAGCATCAAGCTGGATGAGACATTCGAAGTTGATACAGTAAGTCACTTTGTCAATTATTATTTGAATGTAAAACTTATGCTTCATTTGCTTCAACTTATAATTTTAAATTTTCACTATTCTACTAGCGCATCCCCTGCCATGCAAGAATTTTTGTCTTGGATAAGATAGGTTTTAGTGCTATAGATGATATGGAGGTAAAGAGAGTTTACTTGAAGAAGGTGCATGGGTATACTTTCAACGTCAAATTATATAATGGAGACACATACACCCATTTTGAATGCAAAACTTGGCAAGCACTATGCAAGGCTTATGCATTTGAGCCTGGTATGGTTGTCACCTTTGATATTCGTCCGGAAGATGATATTGAAGGTAATATAGACATCTGGGCCGATGTGCAAACGCCTCCATTTCTACCATTATGTGAGTTTTTCTCAACCATGCATGCATATGTTTATGTCTTTGATACAGTTTATTCAAAAATAGTTGACAACTAATTTGTATTGTCAGCTTATTTCGGTTCAAGCAAACATGTCCGGCGCTTGGTAGACAGGACCTACTACTGCCTCGGGGCTCAACTAAACTGCGAGAAGATAAGTCATTATGTTTCATGGCTTGAGGATCTTAATACTGTCAAGACAATTTTTTTTCCTGAACTTAGAAATGTTAGTACTCAAAACATGCGACCAATGGTGATCGTATTGAACTACGGTCACATCTATAATCGAAAGATGGTAAGATTTTAACTATTTGTCCTTAATTAGTGCATCTTTTGCATACATTATTTTTGAAGCTAAACTTTCATTGCTTAGTATATTAATTACTATACGATGTTCTTCAACAGGGACTTCCGATGACAGTTGTGCCTCAGTGGATCGAGACTAAAGGTGACATGTCAATGGTTAGCTTACGGCCAAGATATCCTACATTGCACATGAGTGCATTCAGGATTTCTGAAAGCGAAGAATGCTTAATAGTGAAAGATTGGAGAAAAATTGTTAACGATCACAGAGAAGTACTAGGGGGCAGCAAGGAGAAGCGCAACCCAGGATTAGGAGACAGATTCATCTGCATGCTCCAGTATGATGAATCAGGAGAGCTATACATGTTCTATGCTATTCTACCTGAGAGGGAGCAGCACTAGTCGTTCATGCTCTTAATTAGTGTCTCATGTCCGTGTCCTGAACTTCGATGTTGGTGATGATTATGTTGAACTCGATGATATCTTTGCTTCTGTTACAAAGTGAATGTTTCCTCTTTAAGCTAGCCAGTGTTGGTGATGATTAGATAGCTAGTGGTAATGACTATGATGATTAAATAGTGGCAATTAGACGACTACGATGATTTTTAGCTAGCTAGAGTTTATTTATTTATTAATATGCGATGATGATGATGATGATGATGATGATGATGATGACGACTACAACTCATTATAACGTAAAACAATCCTGAATTAAATTGATAACACAAATTTAATTGAAAAATACAAAATAAAACAAAAACCCACAAACATTTAGTACCGGTTGGTGTTACCAACTGGTACTAAAGGGCTCCCGGCCCCCGGAGCTGGCTCGTGCCACGTGGTTTCCCTTTAGCACCGGTTCGTGCTGAACCGGTACTAAAGGGGGGGGCCTTTAGTGCCCACACTTTAGTGCCGGTTATGGAACCGGCACTAAAGGGCCTTACGAACCGGTGCTATTGCTGCTCCTGTACTAAAGGGCCTTACGAACCGGCACTAAAGGGCCTAAAGTGCACTATCGTAAATGTCAAACTTGAGATCAAGCAAATAACTATTCTAGATACTCCTGTTTACTTCATGTTGAGAACTTCAGCTTTTTCAAGTTGCTGGACTATATGTTCATTGGTACTACTTGTGATGCTGCTCCTGTACTACTTGGGAATTTTGTCAACTTGTGATGCTGCTGCTATACCCCGAGAGGCCTTTGAGTTTGCCGGAATGTCGATTAACTTCCGTTCCGGCAAATTCGGGTACTCCATATGTCCTATTTTCAGCAAAGGTCATGCCGAAATTTTCCGTAAATTTTAGCATGACTTTGCTAAAAATAGGACATATGGGGTACTTGCGACTAATGCATGGGCCGGGGTGTCTTAGTACTTAGTTAAGTAGGATCAGCTGCCCCCGCCATTCTTGCTGCATTAAACCATAGGTGGCAATAGAGCCAAGTGATTAGGCCCAACTTAGAATTCTCGTTAGCATCGATAAACCCTAGATGATAAACCCAACATAGGTGGCAATAGAGCCAAGTGATTATTGCCAAGTGATTAGGCCCAACCTAGGGTGCCTCGGCATTGATAAACCCTAAATGATGAAAACTTAACGTGGCTTCTATAGGGTGCCTCAGTGTCGATGAGAACCTAAATGATGTACGCATAGGCTTTTAGGGTGCCTCGGCGTCGACAAAACCTAAATGATCAAAGCTTAGGCTTTTAGGGTGCCTCGACGTCGAGAAACCCTAAATGATAAAACCTTGGCTTTTAGGGTGCCTCGGTGTCGATAAGAACCTAAATGATGAAAGCTTAGGCTTTTAGGGTGCCTCAGCGTCGACATACCCTAAATGATAAAAGCTTAGCTTTTAGGATGCCTCGGTGTTGACAAACCCTAAATGATGTAGTTTTGAATTATGAACGTAGGATATGTCGTCATCATCAACAGACGACGAAAGTCTCCCGGGGGAGTGCGACTGGTGCCACGACGATCGAGGTCTATGCGACATGCCTCACCTGGACGATGATCGGCGCTTCAGCATTAAGCTCGAGGAGACCTTCGAAGTTGAAACGGTACACAACGACGACAAGTGTTATTTTCATAATTAAGCATGACTTCAACTATTTCAACGTGTAATTTTCATCTTTTACAATTCGAGTATAGCTTATCCCATGCCATGCAAGACGCTATGTCTTGGAGAGGATGGATTTTGAAGACCATGAAATTTCCGAAACAAAGAAAATTCACCTAAGGACTCATCATGATGTGGACTTTGAAGTAAATCTATATAATTCTGAGAGTGTAACCCATTTTGGTTGCAAAAATTGGGAAGCATTTTGCAAGATGTATGGTTTTGATGAGGGTATGCTTATCACCATGGATCTTGGTAATCCTGACATCAACCAAGACAATATGGACATTTGGGTCCTTGTTGATACGCCTACAGTTCTACCGCTATGTGAGTTTCTCAAACATAGTTATTAGCTAATTTATATTGTTTATTTCAAAATAGTTGACAGCTTATTTCCATTGACAGCTTATTTTTATTGCTCAAAGAATGTGCGGGAGATGGTAGACAAAACCCACTACACCGATGGCTCCGAATTAACAACTTACAAGGAGAAAAATCATCTGGTCGGATTTTGTACTAACATTGAGAATTACAATATCCACAATCAAACTCCTCAACATTATGGTAAATACGTGCCACTAGTGCATGTGTTCAACTAAGGTAACTACCATGGAGATACCCTGGTAAGATTTTTACTATTACGACATCCGTGCATCTTTTGCATACTTCTAAAACTAGTACATCATTGCTAACTATGAAGTTATTACTATGTTTTTCAACAGATAATCCCAGAGAATTGTGTGCCTCATATGATGTATCAGAAAGGTAGTCTTAATGTTTTGAACATACAGCCAGGTCATCCTACGAATCTCAACTGTCCATACGAGATTTCTAAAAGAAGTGGAGACATAAAAATCAAAGGATGGAAAAAATGTATGGACAGTCATAAGGAGCTTCTTGGAAGCAAAAGGAAGCGAAGCGCAAGAATTGGAGACAGGATTTTCTCCATTCTCCATAATGGAGAGTGAGGGTCTATATTGTTTTATGCTATTTTAGCTTAAATAGGGTATTTAGGTCCTGCCTAATACTGATGATCATGTGCTAAGAACAATTAAGTAGGGTTGGTTCGATGACTATCAAGATGATGATCGTATGACTTGTTATGAATAACGAGTAGAAGTTGTATGATGATGATTAGTAGGACTTGTTAGGATTAGTATTACTTTCGACAAACTCGATACTCGCGGTCTCGAGACTTGTAATCTTTGTTCGGTCTTTTGAATTCGGAGACTAATATGATGAATTGATTCGGAGACTAATCTTCTATTGTATTCGATGAATCTGCTGTTGTTGTGTGCTACTGTCTATATTCTGTCAAAAAATATATTTTGTAACATGTGCAAAGATCAGAAAAGTAAAAATAAAATAAAACCTAATATTCATACTAATGGCGCATCACTACAGAGTGCGCCATTAGTATGCCAAGTATACTAATGGCGCATCCTTCCGCAGTGCGCCATTAGTGTGCCAAAGCACATGGTTAAATATAGCCCCTGGGAGGCATACTAATGGCGCATGGTGTTATATACTAATGGCGCACTGGGTGGTGCACCATTAGTATACCAGGTACTAATGGTGCACCAGTGGTGCGCCATTGGTAATAAATACTAGTGGCGTGATACTAATGGCGCACCAGTGATGCGCCATTAGTAGGCAAAACTGGTGCGCCATTAGTAGGCCTTTTCCTAGTCCGAATAGTCGAATCACTCAGAACCTTTCTGATGTCCGAATATAGTCGTCCAATATATCGATCTTTACGTCTCGACCATTTCGAGACTTCTCGTCATGTCCCCGATCTCATCCGGGACTCTGAACTCCTTCGGTACATATAAACTTATAAACTCATAATATAACTATCATCAAAACCTTAAGCGTGCGGACCCTACGGGTTCGAGAACAATGTAGACATGACCGAGACATGTCTCTAGTCAATAACCAATAGCGGAACCTGGATGCTCATATTGGCTCCCACATATTCTACGAAGATCTTTATCGGTCAGACCGCATAACAACATACGGTGTTCCCTTTGTCATCGGTATGTTACTTGCCCGAGATTCGATCGTCGGTATCTTAATACCTAGTCCAATCTCGTTACCGGCAAGTCTCTTTACTCATTCCGTAATACATCATCTCACAACTAACTCATTAGTTGCAATGCTTGCAAGGCTTATGTGATGTGCATTATCGAGAGGGCCCAGAGATACCTCTCCGACAATCGGAGTGACAAATCCTAATCTCGAAATACGCCAACCCAACATGTACCTTTGGAGACACCTGTAGAGCTCCTTTATAATCACCCAGTTACATTGTGACGTTTGGTAGCACACAAAGTGTTCCTCCGGCAAACGGGAGTTGCATAATCTCATAGTCATAGGAACATGTATAAGTCATGAAGAAAGCAATAGCAACATACTAAACGATCGGGTGCTAAGCTAATGGAATGGGTCATGTCAATCACATCATTCTCCTAATGATGTGATCTCGTTAATCAAATAACAATTCTGTTGTTCATGGTCAGGAAACATAACCATCTTCGATTAACGAGCTAGTCAAGTAGAGGCATACTAGTGACACTCTGTTTGTCTATGTATTCACACATGTATTATGTTTCCAGTTAATACAATTCTATCATGAATAATAAACATTTATCATGATATAAGGAAATAAATAATAACTTTATTATTGCCTCTAGGGCATATTTCCTTCAGTCTCCCAATTACACTAGAGTCAATAATCTAGTTCACATCGCCATGTGATTCAACACTAATAGTTCACATCACCATGTGATTAACACCCATAGTTCACATCGTCATGTGACCTACACCCAAAGGGTTTACTAGAGTCAGTAATCTAGTTCACATCGCTTATGTGATTAACACCCAAAGAGTACTAAGGTGTGATCATGTTTTGCTTGTGAGATAATTTTAGTCAACGGGTCTGTCACATACAGATCCGTAAGTATTTTGCGAATTCTATGTCAACAAAGCTCTGCACTGAGCTACTCTAGCTAATTGCTCCCACTTTCAATATGTATCTAGATCGAGACTTAGAGTCATCCAAATCTGTGTCAAAACTTGCATCGACGTAACTTTTTAGGACGAACCTTTTGTCACCTCCATAATTGAGAAATATTTCCTTATTCCACTAAGGATAATTTTAACCGCTGTCCAGTGATCTACTCTTAGATCACTATTGTACTCCCTTGCATAACACAGTGTAGGGTATACAATAGATCTGGTACACAGCATGGCATACTTTATAGAACCTATGGCTGAGGCATAGGGAATGACTTTCATTCTCTTTCTATCTTCTGCCGTGGTCGGGCTTTGAGTCTTACTCAATTTCACACCTTGTAACACAGGCAAGAACTCTTCCTTTGACCGTTCCATTTTTGAACTACTTCAAAATATTGTCAAGGTATGTACTCATTGAAAAAACTTATCAAGCGTCTTGATCTATCTCT
The DNA here is from genome assembly GCF_003073215.2 of Triticum urartu. Taxonomy (NCBI): domain Eukaryota; kingdom Viridiplantae; phylum Streptophyta; class Magnoliopsida; order Poales; family Poaceae; genus Triticum; species Triticum urartu. The sequence continues at coordinate 696,070,709 of NC_053023.1, read as the reverse complement.
ATAGATCTTGATGCTCAAAATGTAAGCAGCTTCACCGAGGTCTTTCTTTGAAAAAACTTCTTTCAAAACACTCCTTTATGCTTTGCAGAATAATTCTACATTATTTCTGATCAACAATATGTCATTCACATATACTTATCAGAAATGCTGTAGTGCTCCCACTCACTTTCTTGTAAATACAGGCTTCACCGCAAGTCTGTATAAAACTATATGCTTTGATCATCTCATCAAAGCGCGTATTCCAACTCCGAGATGCTTGCACCAGTCCATAGATGGATCGCTGGAGCTTGCACATTTTGTTAGCACCTTTAGGATTGATAAAACCTTCTGGTTGTATCATATACAACTCTTCTTTAATAAATCCATTAAGGAATGCAATTTTGTTTATCCATTTGCCGGATTTCATAAAATGCGGCAATTCCTAACATGATTCGGACAGACTTAAGCATAGATACGAGTGAGAAACTCTCATCGTAGTCAACACCTTGAACTTGTCGAAAACCTTTTTGCGACAATTCTAGCTTTGTAGATAGTAACACTACTATCAGCGTCCGTCTTCCTCTTGAAGATCCATTTATTCTCAATGGCCCGCCGATCAATGGGCAAGTCAATCAAAGTCCATACTTTGTTCTCATACATGGATCTCATCTCAGATTTCATGTCCTCAAGCCATTTCGCGGAATCTGGGCTCATCATCGCTTCCTCATAGTTCGTAGGCTCATCATGGTCAAGTAACATGACCTCCAGAACTGGATTACCGTACCACTCTGGTGCGGAACTCACTCTGGTTTACCTACGAGGTTTGGTAGTAACTTGATCTGAAGTTACATGATCATCATCATTAGCTTCCTCACTAATCGGTCTAGTAGTCACAGGAACAGATTTCTGTGATGAACTACTTTCCAATAAGGGAGCAGGTACAGTTACCTCATCAAGTTCTACTTTCCTCCCACTCACTTCTTTCGAGAGAAACTCCTTCTCTAGAAATGATCCATTCTCAGCAATGAATAACTTGCCTTCGGATCTGTGATAGAAGGTGTACCCAACATTTTCTTTTGGGTATCCTATGAAGACGCACTTCTCTGATTTGGGTTTGAGCTTATCAGGTTGAAACTTTTTCACATAAGCATTGCAACCTCAAACTTTAAGAAACGACAACTTAGGTTTCTTGCCAAACCATAGTTCATACGGTGTCGTCTCAACGGATTTAGATGGTGCCCTATTTAACGTGAATGTAGCTGTCTCTAATGCATAGCCCCAAAACGATAGTGGTAAATTGGTAAGAGACATCATTGATCGGACCATATCTAATAAAGTGTGGTTATGACGTTCGGACACACCATTACACTATGGTGTTCCAGGTGGCGTGAGTAGTGAAACTATTTCACATTTTTTTAACTGAAGGCCAAACTTGTAACTCAAATATTTTACTTCTGTGATCATATCGTAGAAACTTTTATTTTTGTTACGATGATTCTCCACTTCACTTTGAAATTATTTGAACTTTTCAAATGTTTTCAGACTTGTGTTTCATCAAGTAGATATACTCATATCTGCTCAAATCATCTGTGAAGATCAAAAAATAATGATACCTGCCGCGAGACACAATATTCATCGGACCACATACATCAGTATGTATGATTTCCAACAAATATGTTGCTCGCTCCATTGTTCCGGAGAACAGAGTCTTAGTCATCTTGCCCATGAGGCATGGTTTGCAAGCATCAACTGATTCATAATCAAGTGATTCCAAAAGCCCATCAGCATGGATTTTCTTCATGCGCTTTACACCAATATAACCTAAACGGCAGTGCCACAAATAAGTTGCACTATCATTATTAACTTTGCATCTTTTGGCTTCAATATTATGAAAATGTGTGTCACCACGGTCGAGATCCAACAAACCATTTTCATTGTGTGTATGACCATAGAAGGTTTTATTCATGTAAACAGAACAACAATTATTCTCTAAATTACATGAATAACCGTATTGCAATAAACATGATCCAATCATATTCATGCTCAACACAAACACTAAATAACATTTATTTTAGGTTTAACACTAATCCCGAAAGTATAGGGAGTGTGCGATGATGATCATATCAATCTTGGAACCATTTCCAATACACATCGTCACTTCACCCTTAACTAGTATCTGTTCATTCTGCAACTCCCGTTTCGAGTTACTATTCTTAGCAACTGAACTAGTATCAAATACTGAGGGCTTGCTATAAACACTAGTAAAGTACACATCAATAACATGAATATCAAATATACCTATGTTCACTTTTCCATCCTTCTTATCCGCCACTTACTTGGGGTAGTTCCGCTTCGAGTGACCAGTCCCTTTGCAGTAGAAGTACTCAGTTTCAGACTTAGGTCCAGACTTGGGTTTTTTCACTTGAGCAGCAACTTGCTTGCCATTCTTTTTGAAGTTCCCCTTTCTTCCCTTTGTCCCTTTACTTGAAACTAGTGGTTTTGTTTACCATCAACACTTGATGCTTTTCTTGATTTCTACCCTCGTCGATTTCAGCATCGTGAAGAGCTTGGGAATCGTTTCCGTTATCCCTTGCATATTAAAGTTCATCACGAAGTTTTACTAACTTGGTGATGGTGACTAGAGAATTCTGCCAATCACTATTTTATCTGGAAGATTAACTCCCACTTGATTCAAGTGATTGTAGTACCCACACAATCTGAACACATGCTCACTGCTTGAGCTATTCTCCTCCATCTTTTAGCTATAGAAGTTGTTGGAGACTTCATATCTCTCAGCTCGGGTGACGGTGTCCTGGACTAGGGGGTACTCATCACATCATCTCCCGATCAGTTGGATTGGGCCGAGGACCCCCATGGCCGCATACTCATGGGCCAGTTCGGACAGCTGCCGCATACAAGGAAGATTCCACAAGACTTGGCGATCAAGACAAGACTCCACCCCACCGGCGTATTCGGCTAGGACTCTTGTTATCCTAGGCCTCTGGTGCATTATATAAACCGACGCCAGGCTAGTCGATAGAGACATACAGAACAACAATCATACCATAGGCTAGCTTCTAGGGTTTAGCCTCTCTGATCTCGTGGTAGATCTACTCTTGTACTACCCATATCATCAATATTAATCAAGCAGGACATAGGGTTTTACCTCCATCAAGAGGGCCCGAACCTGGGTAAAACTTCGTGTCCCTTGCCTCCTGTTATCATCCGGCCTAGACGCACTGTTCAGGAGCCCCTACCTGAGATCCGCCGGTTTTGACACCGACATTGGTGCTTTCATTGAGAGTTCCGCTGTGTGATCGGCAAAAGGATCCATGGCTCGTCTGCAGGTCAATTGCGATGCCGACATCTTCGTCGCCGGCTCGACTGGTCACCTTGGCTCGACCGAGGACCATGCTCCATCTCCGGTCGTCATGTTCGGACGAGGGCCTTCATCAACATCAACTCCGATCTCTATCAAGATCATGGAGGAATCATCCACGGAGCTCGGGGGCTCAACGTCAACATTGTCCTCGGGCGACCGTGCTGTTTTTCCGAACAACAAACTTGTATCTGCTGCCATCACCTCTTGGAGCATCGCTTTGACGATCACTTTGGTGGACTTGTGCGGAATTGAGTCTACAACAATCCTAGAAAATTCGTCGAGTTCCAATGAAGGAATCTCCGACAATCTACGATATACCGGAGCCCTGTCAAATCTGGACAGGAATCTGGATGAGTGTAGGGCTTGGTCTCCAGAGCCCAGCTCAGAGGTCCTTTGGAAGATCCAACCGTTCATCTACTGCAGAAATCCCATATCTACCACCCCTCCAAATTTCCGCTCGATCCAACGGTTAAAACTCCGGGAAACTTCCGATGAGTGGACCAATTTTCGGATCTATTTTCTGCGCGAATACGGATCCGACCCGAATTCATGTTTCTTTATAAACGTGATATTGGACAACCTTTTTTAAGGAATTTTCTTCTATGGTATTGTGCGTTGTTTTTAAACACGTGCCCATAAAATTTTAAGCCTCCTTTGAGGTAATTTTCAACATCACGCTGGTGTCAAACTAGTCCGGCGGTATTGCTTCACGGCTGCCGACCTGCGCTACACACGTCGCCGCTTTATTGAGCCGAGCTCAATTCCTTCGATCATCATCTTGGCAAGACGAACAAGAGTTTGGCATCGCAAAGGATAAATAATCACCAACATCGCCGCCCCACGGATTACACGGAGCGGGCATACTGGCATCGCCGCACGGTCGCTTCATCAAGCCGGCATCGACCACGTCACAACCTGCATCGACAGGGCCGCACTATTGCTTCTTCAAGCTGGTGTCCATCACGCCGACCTACTTCGACTCATCGGCTGACGTCGAGGCTTCGACATCTCGGCTGGACCGGGGGCTTCGCCATCTCTTCATCAACCTACTTCGGACACTTCGGCGTCACTAGCCGACCAGCTCCGTCACGTTAGCTGGGCCGAGGGCTTTGCCTCGGCGAGTCAACCTTTACCAGCATTGCCATGCCGTCATTTTATCGCCCATCAGGAAATGGTTGTGTGGAGCGAGTCCCAATTTTTGGAATCACCTTCCTTCAGATTGCTACAACAAATAAACCAGGTGCTATTAATCCCAGTATTTTTTGCTTGTTTGGGTTCATTTTTCCCAAGGAATTATTACTCTGGTTTGTCCATGATATGTACACAGGTCTATCAAATGGTGACCGCATTAACGAGGTCGCGTGGTGGTTCGATCAGTTTCCGTACATAGTCCGGCGAACGCCGCATCCGGAGCTCGGACCGACCTGTGAATTCAGGCTTTGTCACGCCTTTACTACATCACGCCGACGCCCTGCATCGACATTTACTTCGGCGCCAGGCCATATTTCTTCTATTCCTCACTTTGCATAAATTATTTATTATGCAACATTTTTTTTAATTATCATTCTTACTATTATCTCCAGTTTGCACTATTTTTTGTGCACAGGAAAATGATCCGGGGACTTCGGCGTCACTCTGCCGGTCTGCATTGACCGTGCTATGTCACCAGTTCGGCGTGTTGAGCTCTCCGCTCCGCCACCTCCGGACCAGCTTGGGGGATGGAACCTTGCCCCGCATCAAGCTCGGACCGCGTCATCAATACCGAACACATTAACCAGCTAAGTCGCTTTCATGCTCAAAGCTTTAATTTCTAACTTGTGTTCGGTTCGACCAAGCATTATACTTTTTTGGAAAAAAGTTGCTTGTAAAAAATTTCCTTGTCCAAACTTTGTTTGTGACGCATAAATTCAAATACCCAATTCATTTGGGGGCTTCCTTCATGAAACTTTTCTACTTGCATATGATTATACTTGTACGGCTTCGTTCCTTGTTCGTGTATTACGCCACAATATGCACCATATTGACTTAAGCGATTTGCAAGCTGGGTTGCCTCACTCCTGTGTTTACCCCTACGTTCCCGATTGTTCGGCTAGGGAGTAAAGGGAGCACCTCTGCGATTGTCACGATCGGGTCGCCCGAGCCGGACCTCAGACTGCGTGAAGCCGAAAGCTAGCGCTCTTATAGTTTTCAATGATGGTCGGCACACAACGAAACTCATGAGTACAAAAAATCTATTGCACAAGTCTCATAATAACAATGAGCACCGAAGAAAGGTATCGGTGGGGGTACTATTTTCTTCGAAGATGCTTCTTACACTTCACGGTAATATAACATAAGTTCCCTGAGCGCGCTTTGTCTATTACAGCCTTATGGCCTGATTGCCTGGTTATTGGAAACACCATCGATATTCTCGACCGATGGAGTACATAACACTTTTCGGTCCTTGACCGAAGAGGGAGAAGCTGACGGTCGGTTAAGACGCGTTTAAAGTTCGGTTGAACATAGATATGATAGAAGTACTTCGGTACATGCAATCATTCTTCTACCCAAGTCACTTGGGGGCTCTTAAGTTTATTTGAACCGTTTTATAATAAGTGTTCTTCTTCTTAGTCGTTGCAAAGTTTTATTATTATTATTTATCACTCCTTTTTCCGACACGAGTGTGTGGTCACTAGCCGGGGAGCCTAATTTCTCTCTCAAAGCCGCTAGAGTTTAGTTTGCTAAACTGGCCTGATGAGAAGTACTCCGCCCTCGGGATAGGAGGTTGAAGCCGTAGGCTGACCCGCTCGAAGTCTTGAGATAGGATGTATCATGTTAAAGCACGACAGAAGCACTTCTTTTTTTCTAAGACCAACTTTCGGACTGGCACCGAACACTTGATATTGTTCGGACGTCATGTTTTTACTGACGTTTCTTGGTTTTCCAAGATTTTTGGCACTTTTAAACTACTTGTGTGTTTTCAGCACAAGTCTCGCAGTGCAATGCCGGACACCTTTATAGATTCGGCAAAAACATTCTCGGATCTCACTATATATGCATTGGTTTTGAATTGTGTCTTCGGTCAATAGTTGGGTTGCCCGGCTCCTGCGCTTGCCTCCTATGTTCCGCTTTGTTCGGCTAGGTGTGCCAAGGGAGAACCACTACGATTGTGCTTCCAGCTCACACGGTTAAGCACCTGAGTGGAGAAAGCCGAAAACTGACTGTCACAATAAGCGTAAACTGGTCAACAATCCGATGACAGTGTTAAATGACGGGCCATTCATAACAATGACCGAAGTGTTTACGGCTTGACCTCGACTATCGCCGAACACTACCGGGGGCTATTAACTGGCCTCCCAAACTAAATCCTCGATATTATGCTAATACATTAGAGCTGAGGTTGCATGATCATGCTTAGCATGACAACCCAAAGAAAGGAACCGATAGCGGGACTATTTTCTTTGGAAGACATTTCTTATGTTAAACAGTAATATAACATATCTCTCTGTGTACCTTTGTTCATAAAACCGTATGGCCAGATTACCTTGTTTGTCGTAAATCTTTGCCCTCATAAAGGCTTTATAAAGTAGGACAAACACTCCTCGGCGATTAGCCGAGGAGGTGGAAGCCGATGGTTGGTCAACAAAATTTTGTACAATGCGGATCCAAGCATTAATGATGTAAAGTACTTGGATACATAGAGTCATTACACATAATTTGTGATTTTACTATGGATATCGATCCTTAATTCGGCCACCCGTGCCCGCATTAAGGCTCGGGGGCTACTGGGCTTCGGCCTTATTATTTACAAATATTAAAGGGGCACATCGATTGCCTGATCTGGTGTTGCCACCCGACCAGTGTCTCGGGGGCTACTTCATTCCCTGTTCAATGCAGAAAATTTTAGGTGCAATACAGTTGCCGAGGAGATTTTGATCCTCAGGTTGGTCGGCCGCACCCAACCTGAGTCTCGAGGACTAAGCACGCCGCTTTTTGTGCCCCGAAGTATTCTGCCGAGCTAGGACTTGACCCTCAGGACGATTTTGCAAATCAACCTGAGTCTCAGCGGCTACTAGGATCAGCGGTATTACATCATCCTTCAGGTGCATCTCGGGTTTTAGACCGATACACACCTTGAGGGCTACTGGCCATATATCTCGGTAGAGAATAAATTGCAATAATAAAAAAATATTGACAAAAAATCGGCCCACAGTCGGGGTGGTGCACCACCTCGGAAGCAGTCCGGCATAAAGCTAGGGCGCTAGTGGCTGGCTCCATAGAGGGCATTTCCAGCATTAAGCTCGGCTAAACTCCTTCAACATTTTTGAACCAAGGTGATATGACACCTCGGATATAGTCCGGCGTTGGAGCTGGGACACTGTCTGGCGTTGGAGCTCGGATATAGTCCAGCGTTGGAGCTCAGATACAGTCCGGTGTTGGAGCTCGGATACATTCCGGCGTTGGAGCTCAGAAGTGGTCTGACATTGGTGCTCGGCCGCAAAAGATACCTCGAATGCAGTCCAGCGTTAGAGCTCGGACGCAAGAGGACACTGCCTCCCGGGAACAACTTCAAACTCGAGGTGTGGCATAAAAATAACAAGGCATTGATAAAGGCCAGAAACTTAAAGGGGCTCCTCAGATACCCGACGTGTAATCTAGCCGAATGCATTTTGGCGATCCTCAAGATCGAAGATGAGAAGATTTGTTGAACCAGTTTTCAAGACCGTCAACCAAAGATGAAGACCAGTTCGGAAGAATCGAGGAGCGTCCCTAACTTGAAGACCAGTTCAGGGGGCTACTGACGGCGTCCTGGACTAGGGGTACTCCTCACATCGTCTCCTGATCAGTTGGATTGGGCCGAGGACCCCCATGGCCGCATACTCATGGGCCAGTTCGGACAGCTGCCGCATACAAGGAAGATTCCACAAGACTTGGCGATCAAGACAAGGACTCCACCCCACCGGTGTATTTGGCTAGGACTCTTGTTATCCTAGGCCTCTGGTGCATTATATAAAACGAGGCCAGGCTAGTCGATAGAGACATACAGAACAACAATCATACCATAGGCTAGCTTCTAGGGTTTAGCCTCTCTGATCTCGTGGTAGATCTACTCTTGTACTACACATATCATCAATATTATTCAAGCAGGACGTAGGGTTTTACTTCCATCAAGAGGGCCCGAACCTGGGTAAAACTTCGTGTCCCTTGCCTCCTGTTACCATCCGACCTAGACGCACAGTTCGGGACCCCCTATCCGAGATCCGCCGGTTTTGACACCGACATCGGGTATTTGCTTGAAATATTAACTTCAACTCCTGGAACATCTCATATGGTCCATGACGTTCAAAACATCTTTGAAGTCCCAAATCTAAGCCGTTTAAGCATGGTGCACTAAACTATCAAGTAGTCATCATATTGAGCTAGCCAAACGTTCATAACATCTGCATCTGTTCCTGCAATAGGTCTGTCACCTAGCGGTGCATCAAGGACATAATTCTTCTATGCAGCAATGTGGATAAACCTCAGATCTCGTATCCAATCCGCATCATTTCTACTAACATCTTTCAACTTAGTTTTCTCTAGGAACATATCAAAAATAAAACAGGGGAGCTAAACGCGAGCTATTGATCTACAACATAGATATGCTAATACTACCAGGACTAAGTTCATGATAAATTTAAGTTCAATTAATCATATTACTTAAGAACTCCCACTTAGATAGACATCCCTCTAATCCTCTAAGTGATCACGTGATCCATATCAACTAAACCATGTCCGACCATCACGTGAGATGGAGTAGTTTCAATGGTGAACATCACTATGTTGATCATATCTACTACATGATTCACGCTCGACCTTTCGGTCTCAGTGTTCCGACGCCATATCTGTTATATTCTAGGCTTGTCAAGTTTAACCTGAGTATTCCACGTGTGCAACTGTTTTGCACCCGTTGTATTTGAATGTAGAGCCTATCACACCCGATCATCATGTGGTGTCTAAGCACGAAGAACTTTCGCAACGGTGCATACTCAGGGAGAACACTTGTACCTTGATAATTAGTGAGAGATCATCTTATAAAGCTACCGTCAAACTAAGCAAAATAAGATGTATAAAAGATAAACATCACATGCAATCAAAATATGTGACATGATATGGCCATCATCATCTTGTGCCTTTGATCTCCATCTCCAAAGCATCGTCATGATTTCCATTGTCACCGGCATGACACCATGATCTCCATCATCTTGATCTATATCAATGTGTTGTCACATGGTCATATCGCCAACTATTGCTCTTGCAACTATTGCTATCGCATAGCGATAAAGTAAATAAGTTATTTGGCGCTTGCATCTTATGCAATAAAGAGACAACCATAAGGCTTCTGCCAGTTGCCGATAACTTCAACAAAACATGATCATCTTATACAACAACTTATATCTCATCACGTCTTGACCATATCACATCACAACATGCCCTGCAAAAACAAGTTAGACATCCTCTACTTTGTTGTTGCAAGTTTTACGTGGCTGCTATGGGCTGAGCAAGAACCGTTCTTACCTACGCATCAAAACCACAACGATAGTTTTTCAAGTTAGTGTTGTTTTAACCTTCTCAAGGACCGGGCGTAGCCACACTCGGTTCAACTAAAGTTGGAGAAACTGACAACCCGCTAGTCACCTATGTGCATAGCACGGCGGTAAAACCAGTATCGCGTAAGCGTACGCGTAATGTCGGTCCGGGCCGCTTCATCCAACAATACTGCCGAACCAAAGTATGAGATGTTGGTAAGCAGTATGACTTATATCGCCCACAACTCACTTGTGTTCTACATGTGCATATGACATCTACGCATAAAACCTGGCTCTGATGCCACTGTTGGGGAACATAGTAATTTCAAAAATTTCCTACGCACACGCAAGATCATGGTGATGCATAGCAACGAGAGGGGAGAGTGTTGTCTACGTACCCTCGTAGACCGTTCGCGGAAGCGTTATATCAACGCGGTTGATGTAGTCGTACGTCTTCACGATCCGACTGATCCAAGTACCGAAAGCACGGCACCTCCCAGTTCTACACACGTTCGGCTCGGTGACGTCCTCGCGTTCTCAATCTAGCAAGAGGGGCGAAGTAGTAGATGAGTTCTGGCAGCACGACGGCGTGGTGACGGTGTTGGTGAAGAACAATCTCCGCAGGGCTTCGCCTAAGCACTATGAAAACTAGGACGGAGGATAAACTAGAGGGGACGGGGTTGTCGGCACACGGCTTGGTGTTTCTTGATGTGTCTTGGGTGCTAGCCCTACCCCTCTATTTATATGTTGAGCCTTGGGTCGAAACTTGGAGTAAAAGCCTCCACAAAGTCGGTTTCACCCGAAAGGCAAGAGTCCTTCTCGAACTCCAGGGCCAGACGCCAGGGTTCCCGGCGTCTGGACCCAGACGCCAGGGACCCTGGCTTCTGGCCCCTGGACTTTGCAAAACTTCCTTTTGCGCTTTCCAAAAACCTTGTGGGCTTTCCCCTTTGGCCCAAATAAAGTGTTCTCGTACCCAAACATTTTGGGAAACATTCGGAACCCCTTCCGGTGAATTCCGGAACCCTTCCGGTGACCAAACACTATTATCCCACATATCAAACATTATCTCCGGACCATTTTGGAGTTCCTCGTCATGTCCGTGATCTCATCCCGGACTCCGAACAACATTCGGTCACCAACATACATAACTCATATACTACTATATCATCAATGAATGTTAAGGTGCGGACCCTACGGGTTCGAGAACTATGTAGGCATGACCGAGACACCTCTCCGGTCAATAACCAATAGTGGGACCTGGATGCCCATATTGGCTCCTACATATTCTACGAAGATCTTTATCAGTCAGACCGCATAACAACATACGTTGTTCCCTTTTTCATCGGTATGTTACTTGCCCGAGATTCGATCGTCGGTATCTCAATACCTAGTTCAATCTCGTCAACGGCAAGTCTCTTTACTCGTTCCGTAATACATCATCCCGCAACTAACTCATTAGTTGCAATGCTTGCAAGGATTATAGTGATGTGCATTACCGAGTGGGCCCAGAGATACCTCTCTGACAATTGGAGTAACAAATCCTAATCTCGATATACGCCAACCCAACAAGTACCTTTGGAGACACCTGTAGAGCACCTTTATAATCACCCAGTTACATTGTGACATTCGGTGGAACACAAAGTGTTTCACCAGTAAACGGGAGTTGCATAATCTCATAGTCATAGGAACATGTATAAGTCATGAAGAAAAGAATAGCAACAAACTAAACGATCAAGTGTTAAGCTAACGGAATGGGTCAAGTCAATCATATCATTCTCCTAATGATGTGATCCCGTTAATCAAATGACAACTCATGTCTATGGTTAGGAAACATAACCATCTTTGATCAACGAGCTAGTCAAGTAGAGGCATACTATTGACACTCTGTTTGTCTATGTATTCACACATGTATTATGTTTCCGGTTAATACAATTCTAGAACGAATAATAAACATTTATCATGATATAAGGAAATAAATAATAACTTTATTATTGCCTCTAGGGCATATTTCCTTCACATATATCAAGCAATGATAAAGTATAACTATCTTCCTATTCATCGGCATGTCATAAAAGAACAATTCATGCACACAAAGTAAAGGCCAATGCATAGTATAAACAATTTCTTGCAATTTTATCGTGTTGGAAACATAGAGAGGTGGAGATATACTTCCTCTCTCATAATAATAGCAAGTAGGAGCAGTAAGCACATGCATATTATATTCATCAAAATCATCATGTGCAACGATAAAAGGCAACCCATCAATATAATCCTTAATAAGTGCAAACTTCTCCGATATAGTGTAGTTGGGAGAATTCGAAAAGATAATAGGACTATCATGCGTGGGTCCAATAGCAACAATTTCATGTTTAACCTAAGGAACTATAGCAAATTCACCCTCATCTATCTATACCTATACTAATTACAGACTCCCAAGAAATTACCACGTTAATTAGATTTTAATTAGATTTTCCAAGTCGTCCATCTGCTGGGACCGAATTATTACGGTGTAGATTCAATCATAAAATCATCAGCTAGAAAAAAAAAGGACCGAGTTATTACGGTGTAGATTGACTCTTATAAAGAAAAAACTAAGGATCTCTCTCTCTCACGTGAAACAACCCCCTCTATCTCCCACGTAGCAAGAGTCCAATTACTATACAACATGTAATTGAAAAAACTAAGGATCTCTCTCTCTCACGTGAAACAACTCCTCTATGTCCCACGTAGCAAGAGTCCAATTACTATACAACATGTAATCCAACAAGAAAATATTGGAGTCCAATTACTATACGATCTGTAGTCCACCGAACACAATTTTTTGTTAATCTACCGTGAAACAAAGATTCCCTTGCCATTAGATAGTCCCATGCGCACGCCTTCTCTCCACCTCTTGCCAGATTATCTGAAGAAACGAATCCAGGTTGCCAAGCGCTCCTCTCCTTCCTTCAGGTCTTCCCCCGTCCATGCCTCCATGGCGCTTTCTTCTGATCTCATGGGCGTGGCGTATCATCGACTCCTTGAGAGCTCACCTCCACCTTGCTATTTATCTTTCTCCTCCACAACCAGCAGGCCAACAAGGTATGCCCTTACATATGTAAAATTCCATTAGCAAGATGAAGATAAGGAGGCAGAACATCAATCAACACTGTAAGCTTCAGATCGGTTCCTCGTGTGAGCACGATTGTCTTTAGAGGTAACTCATTGATGCCATCTCCTTTGTACGAAAATATGATAATACATCATGCAGGACAAGTCAAATCCCTGATGTTGATCTCTCATGCATCTATAAAAAGGTTTGTTGATTTCTCAAATTTGATTACCTCTTTGAGTGTTCTACTATTTTTCATCCAATGGCAACTTCCATGTAATTCAAAGGGGCACCTTGCTATTTCTCTTTCTCCTCCACAACCAGCAGGCCAACAAGGTATGCCCTTACATACGTAAGATTCCGTTAGCAAGATAAAGATAATGAGGCAGAACATCAGTCGTCACACTATAAGTTTCAGATTGGTTCCTCGCGTAAGCACGACTGTCTTTAGAGGTAACTCATTGATGCCATCTACTTTATATGAAAATATGATAATTTATCATGCGGGGAAAGTTGAATCCCTGATGTTGATCTCTCATCTATAAAAAGGTTTGTTGATTTCTAAAATTTGATGACCTCTTTGAGTGTTAGATCCAGCAGCAAATCATGGCAGATATGCTTTGGCCTCTTCCTCCGGCTGCCATCCTCCTCCTCTCTCTCTCTCTCTCTCTCTCTCTTGCACGTGCTGAAGAGAATTCAGTAAGTTAGAACCAGCGTGCCATCGTTCCAGAACACAAGCAGTACACATGGCTGAAGGACCGGCAATATCATGCTCTGTCATGCCTCCAAAAAAAGTAAGATCCTTCTGGTGAATTTGGTTATGGCTACGTATTGCTCTCCTGCCCTAGCTCGCTTGATATGATCAAGGTTGCAAAACCTGAAGTTTGGGCGAAGTTCAAACTAATGTTTGGTTTCTAGGTTTCCTGCTTTCTTCGGGATGTCTGTTGTGTTGTCTATGAGGTTATAGTTTAATTATATAGTACCATGACGCTGGGTAAATTGTTACAAGATGATGCAATTGATTACTTAAAGACATGCCATCAGACGTGCGTGTTGCAGATCACTGTACGTACATATTCTGAACCGTGATTTTTTTATGCTTTAAAGTAGTCCGCCTCTACCTTGCTATTGTTATTCAATATAGTATTCTACAAAAATATCCACGGCAGATGAAACTTTCAATCCTAAGTGAAATAAAGTATGATGCAGGTGTTCAACCTTGCAGTGATTGCTTTCATGCCGACTCAACTGTGAAGAAAGAAGATATGTACATGCATGATAAAGGATGTTGGAATTAGGTATATTCTTTAATTGTCCAATGTTGTTTATTGCGCAGCCTTAATTTCCTACTTGGGTTGGCTTGATTATATTTTTTATATGCAACGCCATGGTTGATATTAGCATAATCTTGATTTGTTGTTAGCTAGGTTTATATTTCTCTGTTATTTTTTCTTTCAAAAAGGAGGTTGAAACCCCCCTGCCTCTTCTAATTAGTAATAGTCCGGCTAATATTAGTACTTGCCTATGTATATGTCTTGACTTGTGTCATAATTGGGCTAGGTGATGTCCCGCTAGGTGTTGCAGTTTGGCCCTGTAGTTGTGTTAGTAGCAGGCTGTGTCCAGGTTGGTTTAGAGTTCTGTACGAGCAGGTTTAGGTTGAGTTGGGTAGGATATTCATTGGCCCGTGTCGCTGCATGTATATGTGCAGCTGGTCCTGAGTTTTGTAACAGCCGACCACTTTTCTTCGACCAAACTTACATGGATCCTCTCCCATGATCCTGATCTCTAATACGTAGAATAAAAAAATCCAATTCTATTGATAATATCAGCGTCTCCCTTTATCGTAAGGACCTCTAAATCCACAGTTATTCAATCCAGCCCATGACGTTGTCCATCGAGGAACCACTAATGCCCATGGTACGAGTAAAGAAAAAGTTATCTTTCAATCCAGTTCATTTTTGTGATGTCTTATACATGGACTGTGCTTCTGACATCTATCTTATATGCGCATTGTGTTTCTCAAGTTCTATCTTGGGCCTGATTTGATGGGTTTTATAAGAATACAAACTGATTCGTCTTCTTTTTTAAGGTTCCAAGGATAATATCAATTGATTTTATTTTCAACAAAATTCTAATTTTAACCAGGTATGTTCTCTTTGTTTTGAGTAATTTATGTTAAGGACGACCAGTTAATTGGTTCCTAGGCTAGGATCATTGTTGGGCATAGGTTATTATCTGCAAGACAGAAAATGATCATGTTCCATGCAATGGACTTTGCAGGTATGCAGATATTTTTTTTACCTTATCCAAACAAGCAACCCGATCATGGAGATTCTACTTAACCTTTTCTGAATGCCTGATACTGAATTGGAACAAAGCTATGGCAACCCTGCCATGCAAAATAGGCCCATGCATGAATCATATATCTCATGAGGTGACCGTGGTTCCCAAGTTTACATTGCCTAATACATTGGAGGTTAGAGTTGTCTATATTCTCTGGAGTTGTTCTTCTAATTGTTAGGGTACTGAATTTTGCATTGTTAATAAGTAACAACTGTACGTGACACCAGCCCGTGCACTCTAACTAAGTCAATCTACGTCCGAAATATGATGAATGTATGATTGGTTTAGAGAGTAGACAGATATGCTAAATATGTTTTGTTCCAGATATTTACAGCATAATCAGATTATTTTCCTAGTAACCTAACAGAAAATAAACCCCTTGGCAGTCAAACCCAATACACCTCGGGTACTCAAACTAGACGCAACCGAATTCCAGGGTACCAAGTCATAAAGGTCAATCTTACATACAAGTAACAAAACTAAACATGTACGTGAGAGTAATCTACAATCATGGAAGATACTTTCCTATTTTTCAGAAATTGGCATTTGTTTTTTGGAACGTGTACGTGAGAAAGTTTTTTTAATGTCATGTCTCTACTGGAGACACCGATATAGTGGAGTTTCCAGCATAGTTGGCAAAGCCTAGAAACAACTCGGCATTGTGTGCCGAGTTCTGTTCTCGGCAAAGGCACTAGACAAACACTACAATAGCCATTGCCGAGTATCAAAAAATGAGTACTTGGAAAACTTCCACGTTAGGAATAATATGCATGTTAATTCGTTGAACACATATGGGGTGGCAGATAATGGACAATGAGATATGTGCGCCAGTTTGTTCGGTTTGATAAATACGATTTTACGTAAATATTGTATATGTACTTCGGTAAATACAATATGCATGTATAATTTGTTTTTGTTTCATTATATACCAAATTAAATAAGGAAGGTTTTTGTACATACACCATAAGCCAAAAGTTCATGTGAATTCAAAATATAAACGAAAACAGTTTACTTTTGTCTATATATATGTTAATATATTTGTATTTAACTATTAGGATACCACTAATATAATTAAAGGGAACATGTATAGATCAAGACATTATCGTATGACGGAAGCAATGGAGATGCACAAAAGTGCAATTGTCGAAACATGTACAGCTGTTCAACCACATGACTATTTTCTCTATGCATGATTTTATTATATTAGTTGGAGACTGGGATTTTGTCTTTTTATGAGAAAAAAATTGGAACAAGATAAATAGTCTTAAAAAATGTTCGGTGATATGTGCATCTATTACTTTTCTCTTTAAAAAGGTCTAACTTTTTTTGTTGTTCATACTATGAGGCTCTTTCATCTTATATCTAAAGTAAACTTCTTAATTACTATAGAGACTGTTCGGAGGAGATGTCAAGTGAATGAACCATCAGTGGTTTTATTTTCAACGTGTTGAAGGCAACATATACCAAGATTAGAGGTGATTAAATAATTCAATTATTTTATGTAGATATAGAACATTTGAGTATATGCGTCATTCCATATTATATTTTTAAGTATTAAATTTTGACAAAAATAATATTTGAATATGAAACATATATGGTCATTGGACAAGATGTAACTGTTCCAATAGAAATTTGGGAGTTCTCAATTTGCTTACTCCCGGTAAATGAAATTTAGTCTCAAAACATCATCCCATTGTAGGGTACTAAACTAGCCCGTGCGAATGCACGGGTTGACGACTAGTAAGCATAATTCATATTGGCATCTTGGCCACAAGCATAGCAAGCATCATCAAAAAGGGATATTTCAAGAGAATCAACGGGATCATAATAGTCATCATAGAAATCTTCCTTCGGTAAGCACGAAGGGAAATTAAACAATGTATGAGCTGAAGAGTTACTCTCATTAGAAGGTGGGCACGGGTGATCAATCCGCTCTTCCTCCGTTTGTTCTTCGCTCTCCTCCTCATCTTTTTCATCCAATGAGCTCACAGTTTCAACAATTTCTTCCTCCATAGATTCCTGAAAAATATTAGTCTCTTCTTGGACAGCGGAGACTTTCTCAATAAGCGCATCAATATAGGAATTATATTCATAATTATCATAGCAATATTTGAATATAGCAAAATTTTCAGGCCTATAAACATCATCATCAAAAGCTTCATATTTTTCAAACAAAGATTCAATTTCATAAGCACCCTTAAAAGAAACAAATTCTTCTATTTGTTCCACATCATAGTAATCATATATACCATTAGCTTAAGAAGCTAAGGTTTTGTTATCATTAAATTTGCATGAAAAGGGAAGGTGTGGAGCCTTCATCCTAGAGCAACAAGTATAATCATAACTCAAGCATACTTGCCGAGCATACCACTTCAATATATAAATTTGATCCCATAATAGTTTCCCTTTTTGAGTCAAGTGATAATCCCTAAAGTATTCGCATTGATCCAACGTTACTACCATTACCAAATTGAATGGGGTTTTCGCTGGATTATCAAAGTAGTACATAATATCTGTCACATAACGATCATCGAGGGTTTTAGGAGGTTCCTCATCTCCATGAGTAGCAAGTACACCTAATTTTTTGGTATTTCGTGTTCCATATCCATAACTAAAGATAGAGACAACTAAGAACAGCAAATAAAAATTACTTAGTGATAAAGCAAACAAGCACACACGAGAATATTCACCCCACGCTATTGCTCCCCAGCAACGGTGCTAGAAAAAGGTCTTGATAACCCACAAGTATAGGGGATCAATTCTAGCCTCTTTCGATAAGTAAGAGTGTCGAACCCAATGAGGAGCTAAAGGTAGAACAAATATTCCCTCAAGTTCTATCGACCACTGATACAACTCTACGCAGGCTTAATGTTCGCTTTACCTAGAACAAGTATGAAACTAGAAGTACTTTGTAGGTGTTGTTGGATAGGTTTGCAAGAATATAAAGAGCACGTAAATAAAAAGTAGGGTCTGTTGTAAGTAAAGAAGCAATAAAGTAAATATAGCAAGTGTGGAAAAGTGGTGGTTGATAACCCACAAGTATAGGGGATCGCAACATTTTTCGATAAGTAAGAGTGTCGAACCCAACGAGTAGCTAAAGGTAGAAGAAATATTCCCTCAAGTTCTATCGACCACCGATACAACTCTACGCACGCTTGACGTTCGCTTTACCTAGAACAAGTCTGAAACTAGAAGTACTTTGTAGGTGTTGTTGGATAGGTTTGCAAGATAGTAAAGATTACGTAAATGAAAAGTAGGGGCTGTTTAGATAAAAGAAACAATAAAGTAAATATAGCGAGTGTGGAGAAGTGGTGGTAGGAGTTGCGAAATTGCCCCTAAGCAATTGACTACTTTACTAGACCGATAGCAAGTATTATGTGGGAGAGGCCACTGCTAGCATGTCATCCCTTACATGGAATTCTATGCACTTATCATTGGAACTATTAGCAAGCATCCGCAACTACTAATGTTCATTAAGGTAAAACCCAACCATAGCATTAAGATATATTGGTCCCCCTTCAATCCCGTATGCATCAATTTCTATGCTAGGATGAAGCTTCTGTCACTCTTCCCCTCCAATACATAGTCCTTACATACAACTAGCCCTAGTGTGTGATCCACGCGCGCAATCATATGATGGGCACCAAATGACAGCAACATAACCAAAAGCAAATTAAATCAATCACAGCAATTCATCAACCACCAACAGGACAACGAAAATTTACTCAGACATCATAGGATGGCAAAACATCATTGGATAATAATATGAAGCATAAAGCACCATGTTCAAGTAGGGGTACAGCGGGTTGCGGGAGAGTGGACCGCTGTAGATGGAGGGGGGAAGGTGATGGAGATGTTGGTGAAGATGGCGGAGGTGTTGGTGTAGATCGCGGTGACGATGATGGCCCCCGGTGGCACTCCGGTGCAACCGGAAGCGAGGGGGAGAGAGCCCCCCTCCTTCTTCTTCTTCCTTGACCTGCTCCCTAGATGGGAGAAGGGTTTCCCCTCTGATCCATGGCCTCCATGGCACGGGAGGGGCGAGAGCCCCTCCGAGATTGGATCTGTCTCTTTGTCTCTCTTTGTTTCTGCTTTCTCCAATTCTTCCCTTTCACCGTTTCTTATATTCCCGGAGATCTGTAACTCCGATTGGGCTGACATTTTGACATTATCTCTATCCGGAAATTAGATTTCTTGCGGTGAAATAAGGGCATCAACCGCCTTACGTGGTGTCCACGAGGCACTAGTAGAAAACAGGGCTTTGCTCCAGGCCGGGTCAGCCCATCAGTCCCGGTTCAGTCCAGAACCGGGACCAATGGGGGCATTGGTCCCGGTTCGTGAGCCCAGGGGGCCGGCCGGGCCATGTGGGCCATTGGTCCCGGTTCATCTGGACCTTTTGGTCCCGGTTGGTGGGATGAACCGGGACCAATGGGCCTCGCTCCAGGCCCACCACCATTGGTCCCGGTTGGTGGCATGAACCGGGACTAAAGGCTCCCCTTTAGTCCCGGTTCATGCCACCAACCGGGATCAATGAAGTGCCTATATATAACCCCTCGCGTGAGAGCAGAGCACACTGCTCTGTTTTTTTCTGGCCGAGGGGGAGAGGGCTTGGTGGTGCTCTAGCTCACCTCCTATGCACACAAGGTGTTCGATGGAATGCCCGAGCCACACTACTTAAGCTTTCTCCTCTCCAAGCTCGACCTCCAAGCTCCATTTTCCACAATATTTGTCTAGGTTTAGCAGTCCGTCACGCCCCATCCCCGTCTTCACCGCCGTCGATCACCGGCGCCGAGCTCATCGCCGGCACCACCGTGGTGAGCCTCTTGTTCTTATCTTCTATCTGAAAGGAAAATATTCTTACTTGTATGTTTACATAGATACTTGTATTATTTTCTTACTTTTATTATTGCATCTTATATAGTGCGATGGTTTTGGTATCCGCCCCCGTCGGCCCTCGTCCTGTCTATGATTCGGATGTGGTATATATATTATCTTTATAACTATTGGTTCATTTATTGTTTATGAAAATTATGCCGAACAACGTGACATAGATTTTATTTATGTAGGATGTATGTGAATTGGAAATGCCAACCGACCCTATTGTTGAGAGGTTAAATTTAGTGGAAGAAGAAAACAATTTGTTGAAGGAAAAAATAAAAAAAATTGAGGAGGAGAAGATGATATTGAAGTTGCATGTTGCGGATGTCGTCGATGATCACAAGATCAAGATGGATGCAATGCACTTGAAGATTAGAAAGATTAAAAATATGCCATTCATACCGAGGCTTGGTATCATTATGCCGTTGGATCAATTGTTACCTTGGTTGCGATTATGATCGCATTTGTTTTCGCATTGAAATGTTTTACATAGTTTCAATGTATGGTTTAATTAATTAGATGCTCTGGAGAGCTATATGTTGTTAGATGAGAACTATGTATGCACTTTGGTTTTAATGTGATGATGAACTTCTATTAATTTGGACACTTAATTATATATAATGCACGCAGATGAACCGGCAATGGATGTACGGTGACAGACACACCTGCGAGTACATTAAGGGCGTGCATGAGTTTCTCGATGAGGCTGAGGCAAACAAGCAGAAAAGTTTTATGTGTTGTCCATGCACTGAATGTAGGAATACGAGGTTACTCTAACCGGAAAATCCTTCAATCCCACCTGCTTTACAAGGGTTTCATGCCACACTATAATGTTTGGATGAGGCACGGAGAAATAGGGGTTATGATTGAAGACGGCGAAGAAGAAGAGTACGATGACAACTATGTGCCCCCTGAATACGGTGATGCTGCAACGGGGGGAGCTGGTGAAGATCAAGAGGAACCAGACGATGTGCCCAATGATGCTCCAACGGGTGAATCTGCTGAAGATCAAGAGGAACCAGACGATGTGCCTGATGATGATGATCTCTGCCGGGTCATTGCCGATGCAAGGACGCAATGCGAAAGTCAAAAGGAGAAGCTGAAGTTTGATCGCATGTTAGAGGATCACAAAAAAGGGTTGTACCCCAATTGCGAAGATGGCAACACAAATCTCGGTACCATACTGGAATTGCTGCAGTGGAAGGCAGAGAATGCTGTGGCTGACAAAGGATTTGAGAAGCTACTGAAAATATTGAAGAAGAAGCCTCCAAAGGATAACGAATTGCCCGACAGTACATACGCAGCAAAGAAGGTCGTATGCCCTCTAGGATTGGAGGTGGAGAAGATACAGGCATGCCCTAATGACTGCATCCTCTACCGCGGTGCATACAAGGATCTGAACGCATGCCCGGTATGCGATGCATTGCGGTATAAGATCAGACGAGATGACTCTGGTG
This sequence comes from Triticum urartu, assembly GCF_003073215.2. Lineage (NCBI taxonomy): Eukaryota > Viridiplantae > Streptophyta > Magnoliopsida > Poales > Poaceae > Triticum > Triticum urartu. Next base: position 696,049,034 of record NC_053023.1, on the reverse strand, counting down.
ATGTTGACGGCGAGCCCCCAGGAAGAGGGTTCCTGCGAAGGTGATGTGGTATGCTCCTATAATACCATGGTTGAAACGTATGTTCATAAACGAAGAGCATGCCAAGTTGATGCGATGGCACAGTGAGAACCGAAAGAAAGATGGGAAGTTGAGAGCACCCACTGACGGGTCGCAGTGGAGAAAAATCGAGAGAAAGTACTGGGATGAGTTTGCAAAGGACCCAAGGAATGTATGGTTTGCTTTAAGCACGGATGGCATTACTCCTTTCGGGGAGGAGAGCAGCAATCACAGCACCTGGCCCGCGACTCTATGTATGTATAACCTTCCTCCTTGGATGTGCATGAAGTGGAAGTTCATTATGATGCCAGTTCTCATCCAAGGCCCTAAGCAACCCTGCAACGACATTGATGTGTACCTAAGGCCATTAGTTGAAGAACTTTTACAGCTGTGGAATGGAAACGGTGTACGTACGTGGGATGAGCACAGACAGGAGGAATTTAACCTTAAGGCTTTGCTGTTCGTGACCATAAACGATTGGCCCGCTCTCAGTAACCTTTCAGGACAAACAAACAAAGGAAACCACACATGCACGCACTGTTTAGATAAAACTGAAAGTATATACCTGGACAAATGCAGGAAGAATGTGTACCTGGGCCATCGTTGATTTCTTCCGACCAACCATCAATGTCGAAAGAAAGGCAAGCATTTCAAAGGCGAGGCAGATCACGGGAAGAAGCCCGCCATGCGTACCGGTGATCACATACTTGCTATGGTCAATGATTTACACTACGTAATCTTTGGAAAGGGTCCCGGTGGACTAGCTGTTCCAAATGACGCTGAGGGACACGCACCCATGTGGAAGAAGAAATCTAAATTTTGGGACGTACCCTACTCGAAAGACCTAGAGGTCCGCTCTTCAATCGACGTGAAGCACATGACGAAGAACCTTTGCGTGAACCTGCTAGGCTTCTTGGGCGTGTATGGGAAGACAAAAGATACACCTGAGGCACGGGAGGACCTGCAACATTTGCACGAAAAAGACGGCATGTCTCCGAAGCAGTATAAAGGTCCTGCCAGCTATGCTCTTACGAAAGAAGAGAATGAAATCTTCTTTGAATGCCTGCTCAGTATGAAGGTCACGACTGGCTTCTCATCGAATATAAAGGGAATAATAAATATGCCAGAGAAAAAGTTTCCGAACCTAAAGTCTCATGACTGCCACGTGATTATGACACAACTGCTTCCAGTTGCATTGAGGGGGCTTCTACCGGAAAACGTCTGATTAGCCATTGTGAAGCTATGTGCTTTCCTCAATGCAATCTCTCAGAAGGTGATCGATCCAGAAATCGTACCAAGGCTAAGGAGTGATGTGGCGCAATGTCTTGTCAGTTTCGAGCTGGTGTTCCCACCATCCTTCTTCAATATCATGACGCACGTCCTAGTTCATCTAGTCGACGAGATTGTCATCCTGGGGCTCGTATTTCTACACAATATATTCCCCTTTGAGAGGTTCATGGGAGTCCTAAAGAAATATGTCTGTAACCGCGCTAGGCCAGAAGGAAGCATCTCCATGGGCCATCAAACAGAGGATGTTATCGGGTTTTGTGTTGACTTCATTCCTGGCCTTAAGAAGATAGGTCTCCCTAAATCGCGGTATGAGGGGAGACTGACTAGAAAAGGCAGTCTTGGAAGAGACTCAATAATATGCAGGGACGGATATTCTTGGTCTCAAGCACACTACACAGTTCTACAGAACTCTACCTTGGTGACCCCGTATGTCGATGAACACAAAAACAGTCTGCGCTCCAAACACCCGGAGCAGTGCGACGACTGGATTACATGTGAACACATCAGGACTTTCAGCAGTTGGTTGGAAACACGTCTTAGAGGTGACAACACTGTTTGTGATGAGTTGTACTTGTTGTCTAGGGGGCCATCTTTGACTGTATTGACTTACAAAGGATACGAGATAAATGGGAATACATTTTACACGATCGCCCAAGATCAAAAGAGCACCAACCAAAACAGCGGTGTCCGCTTTGATGCAGCAACCAAGAGCGGAAAGGACACATATTATGGTTACATAGTGGACATATGGGAACTTGACTACGGACCTGATTTTAGGGTCCCTTTGTTTAAGTGAAAATGGGTCAATCTGTCAGGCGGCGGGGTACAGGTAGACCCACAGTACGGAATGACAATAGTGGATCTGAAAAATCTTGGGTACACTGACGAACCGTTCGTCCTAGCCAATGATGTGGCACCGGTTATCTATGTGAAGGACATGTCTACCAAACTGAGAAAATGAAAAGATAAGGAAGCGAATACATCATACGATGAGCCAAAGCGCCACATAGTTCTTTCAGGAAAAAGGGACATCCTGGAAGTGGACAGCAAGACTGACATGTCTGAAGATTATGAAAAGTTTCATGAAATTCCTGATAAACAATGAAGATTATCCATGGTTACGGCGCAATAAGAAAATGACACAAGCGAAGAAAAAGTGAAGACTTTCTCCCGCAACTATTATGATGATACCATGCCAACTTTGTAACACACGAACATGCTACCATTGTCCGTTTTGTACATGCACATGCCATGTGGGTGAAATTATGATACCATGCCAACTTTCAACTTTTTCAGAGTTCATTTGAAATGCTTTAATGTCTTATGGTTCGGCCCTCATAATACCATGACCATTAGTCCCTGGCCCATGCCAACTTTCAACTTTCTAAAACTAATGGCACTAACAGAAAGTTTATAATTTTGCTCCTCACCCCTGGCCCATGACCATTAGTCCCGGTTTGTGCCACAAACCAGGACTAAAGGGTAGGTCCTCGTTGCGGGCAGAGTTTAGTCCCACCTCGCCAACCGAAGGGGGCTCAAACCAGTTTATAAGCCCTTCCCTCTCCGCCTTGTTGAGCTCCTCTCAAAGTGAAAATAGATGCCCTAATAGAGAAAAGTTTAACCTAAATTCATAGTGAATTTGTGTGAAATTCATAGAAATTTACTATGAATTTAGGTTGAATTTCCTCTATAAGCTCATCTATTCTCATTTTTTTAGTAAGTTAATCACAAACTTATGATTCACACAAATTTCATTGAATTCAAATTTTAACTATTCAAATTTGAAAACTAATGGCACTAACAGAAAGTTTATAATTTTTCTAAAACTAATGGCACTAACAGAAAGTTTATAATTTTGCTAACCTAAAAGCAAAAAACAAAGCAAAAAACAAAAGAAAATAAATAATGCAAAAAACAAATTAAAAAAACAGGAAAAAAACTATTTTTAAAGTAAAGTTAATCACAAATAAAATAAATAAAGCAACAAAGAAAACAAAAAAACTAAAAAAGTGTTTACAAATTTGAAAACTAATGGCACTAAGAGAAAGTTTATAATTTTTCTAAAACTAAAAGCAAAAAGAATAAAAAAATAAAGCAAAAAAAAGAAAATAAATAATGCAGAAAACAAAACAAAAAACTGGAAAAAAATAGCAACAATAAGTATTTTGTTGTAAGTAGAAACAAAATAAAATAAATAAAGCAACAAGGAAAACAAAAAAAAACAAAAAAAGTGTTTTCAAATTTGAAAACTAATGGCATTAACAAAAATTTTATAATTTTTCTAAAACTAAAAGCATAAAGAATTAAAAAATAAAGCAAAAAACAAAAGAAAATAAATAAAGCAACAAAAAAACAAAAAATGCCACCTACTGGGCCCCCACGGCCTGAATACGACTAGAAACCCATCCAAGGGCCAGGATTTAGGCCCGCAGGAGGCCCAGTAGGCCCACAGGCATAGATGTGACAATAAGGCCCGTAAGCCTGCAATGGAGAGGAGCTCGAGAGGGGTGCAGCAGTGGGGATTATAAACCACTGCGCACCCCTCTCAACTAGCGAGGTGGGACTAAACTTTCGACGCAGCAGCCGCACAAGGCCTTTGGTCCCGGTTGGTGGCACCAACCGGGATTAAAGGGGGGCATTGGTCACGGTTCGTGGCGCAAACCGTGACGCCGGCTTCGACGCCCACGTCACTTGTGGGACGTGGATGTAGTGTCCGACACCGATGGCCACATGTATCTCACACCCACGATACTTGCTATTTAGGGTTTCCTCTACCGCTCAGTGACCCTCGACGACCCTCATTCCCGATAAAGAAAAAGAGGAAGAAGAAGAAAAAAAAAGAGGAGAAGAAAGAATAGAGGAGTTCTTACTCCTCTATTCTTTCTTCTCCTCTTTTTTTTCTTCTTCCTCTTCTTTTTTTTATCCTTGAAGCGTTGTCCAGGCCACCCCAAACCCTAGAGAAGCAGCGTCGAGGCCACCCCAAACCCTAGAGAAGCAGCGTCGAGGCCACTAATTAATATTAGTTCTACGTTTGCCACTAATATATCCATCTGTCATGTTTGAATAATAATTGCCATGTTGTCAATATTTGTAGAAACTATGGACACCGCCCGAGACGAAGTACAAGAAGAGTTGTTGGGGGACATAATCGCACGAGAAAGTGATGCCGTCTGCTCATTGTTTCTCAACGACACCGATGGTCTGGAAGTAGCTGGCTATGATTATGATGGCTCCGGTGACCTAATGCCGGTGCAAGAAGGAGACCGTGAGGACGGCTTCGGTGACCCAATGCCGGTGCAAGAAGGAGATCGTGATGACGTCTCCGGTGATCGAACCGAGTCCGGCCAGGTATATATATTAGTTAAGCTTCTGCTGACTAGCTAATTGATGCATTCATTGTTTTGGTATGTACACATATTAATTAAGTCTTTGTTCTTTTCTCTAGCCCTCCGGATCGAGCACAACTTCGGTAAAGAGACGAGGCCTGAAGAAAAAGTTGAGCTCGGATGAAAAGTTTGAGATCATAGCAATCGCGCCCGACGGCGAAACGATTGAACCCCTCTGGACAAAGAGCGCATTTGTTGCTCAGTGCGGGGTTTTGGTTAGGGACAAGATCCCGATCAGCATCCAGCAATGGTTAAAGCTGGCTACAGAAGACCCTGAGGTGTCTTATGTCAATAATATGCAGAAAAATGATCTTTTGACTGAGCTGAAGTCAAATTTCACCCTACCTCTAGAGGATGATCCAGAGAAGCCAGTTAAAGAGCAATTAATCAAGTCTTTTGCTCTTAAGAGGATGGCAGAACTATTCAGGAGGTGGAAGAAAGAGCTGAATAAGTTTGTCGAAAATAAAGAGACACCAGAATTCAAGGGCAGATATGAGAAGATCAGAGATCACTGGCCCGCATTTGTGGCCCACAAGACATCGGAAAAGAGTAAGAAGATGTTGGCGACAAACAAGCAAAATGCTGCAAAGAAGAAGCATCACCATCGCACGGGGTCAGGTGGCTACCTCATAGCACGGCCTAAGTGGGCCAAGACTGAGAATGATCTAGTTGATAAAGGGATAGAACCAGAGACAATTAACTGGCCAGACCGTTGCCGGACTTGGTTCTTCGGGGCTGGCGGAACCTTGGACCCTGTAACAGGGAAGTGCATTTGGACGAACGATCAAATGGACCTACCAGTCAGGAAGCTTCAGCAGTACATCAAAGCAGCGCAGCAAGGGACGTTCTTTCCAGACAGAGAGAACGACGAGCTCACAATGGCCCTCGAGAATCCTGAGCACCCTGGACGGACACGAGGCACGCCAGGCTCCATTCCATGGAAGGTTGGGTTTCCGGACGCAGGCGGTTACAAATCCCAGGAGAGGAGGAAAAAATTGCAGCAAACCCAAATGCAGGTGCTGCAAGCAAGGGTACAAGCGACAGAGGAACGAGAAGCAAATCGCAGCAAACGTACTGCCGAAGCTTCCCCCGAAGCTACCCCTCCATCTCAGCGGAGAAGCAGCATGGCTTCCACCATGCTGCTTCAGTCGGAGCATGCCTTGACGGCTCCTGCCAACTATCCCGTGGATGCTATCACAGAGTCTCAAAATTGCCACCTTATGATGCAATGGATGAATTTGAAGGTCAAGGCGGCTGTTGGCTCTGTTTATCCTACTGAACCCGGCGCAACTTTTCACTGCCGGCCGAATCCAGAAGGATATGCTAGGGTGAAGGTGGACGAAATAACGGAGGGATTTGAGGACCTCCATCTTGACCACCCTACCGGTGAAGGGGAGACTAGGCTGGGGTCTGCTCTGAAGACTCCATGCCTATGGCGGAAGGAGCTCATCAACCTTCCGAACTGGACGCCTCCGCCTCCTCCTCCTCCGGCAAGTCAGGGCACTCCGCCTCCTCCTCCGGCGAGTCAGGGCACTCCGCCTCCTCCACCGCCTCCTCCTCCGGCGAGTGATGATTAGGGCACTCGACCGGCTCCTTCTCTGGCGCGTGGCGGCACTCTGCCTCCTTCTCCGCCTGCGCCGACGCGCCCGAGCGGCTAGCCTCCTCCTTCTCCGCCTCGTCAGCAAGGGCGGAAGAGACCTGCCGCCGCTCCGGCTGCTCTGGTGCGTCGTAGTCCTTCTCCTCCGCCTCGTAAGCAAGTAAAGAAGACAACCGCTCCGTCTGCTCTGCCGGCGTCTAGAAGTACATCCAGAGGCAGGAGGAAATACAGATTCGGTCCTTCTCTGAAGACTCCAGAGAAGTTACCATACAAGAGGACCCCGGAGGAGAACGCCGAGATCGCATGAGAAGAAGTGAGGAACTACTTTGAAGGGGTGAAAGCAAAGAAACATCCACCCCGGAGGAGAAGGTAGATCCGGTGAAAGCGAAGCGCACTCTGGCTGCCCTGACAAAACCACCCAAGTCTCCGCCGAAAGGAAACTATGAGCGCATTATTGGAAAGGAATTTGCCGAAGCAGAGCGGTCGGGAAGTACTGTCAGTGATCAAAGGCTGAAAGAACGACGAGCTGGGAAACAAATTGCCCAGCTCGGCGAACAAGTGAAGCAATCGTGCCCCCCACTCAAGGTGCCTAGCGACAACGTCCCTAATGATCCGAGGATGGTGCCCGGTTATAGCAATCTTGGCGATTACCTTCCAGACGATATACATTATGATTTCATGGAGGTGCAGATACATAGATATGAGTACGGGAAGCCTCTCGTCAAAGATGAAAGATCTCTATCAACGATGATGAGAAGATTGCATGATTGGTGCTTGAAAATCTGCAGAGACTCTTTTGATCGATCCTGGAAGAGGAGTACTTTGTATGTGAAAGTTAAAAAGGAGCATGACCTCATTGGAATTGAACTGTTTCCTGTTCCATTTGAGGAGTTCTTTCAGTTTTTCAATCAATTGGCCCTCGATAAAACAACGGTCACCTGCTACTGTCTGTAAGTAGTACTACTTCTGTCATTAAGTCTCTGTATATAGCTTAGCTCTTTCATTGCATGTATTTATAGTCATCCCCACTATATTATGCAGATTGAAGATCGCCGAATTGAAGAAAAGACAAGTCAGTGATATTGGGTTCATTAACACATATCTCATAGATGTAACTCAGGTTAAATTTCATGCCGCAGATACCGAGGACAACTTGCTACGATCGTTGGTAATAAATGAAAACAAAGATATAATACTCTTTCCTTACAACTTCAACTGAGTGTTACTGTCTTGTGCGTATTCGGTTTCCCTTATATATTAGTCAATGTTATAGTAATGTAATTTATGAGTTATGCATGCATGTGAAGTTACCACTATATTCTCCTAGAGATTAAGCTTGAGCAGGGACTAGTAACCGTCTTAGACTCAAAACGAAAAGATCCCTAGGACTATGCGGACATGACTCAAATGCTCGAGAAGTAAGTTAAATCGATCATTATCCACCATATCAGCAACTTTGTTCATTTCCTGATATATCAAGTAATTGTTTTCTTTGTCTGGCAGGGTTTGGAAAAAATTCTCCAAAAAAGCTCCAAGACACCCGAAGAAGCTGCAATTTAGACACCCGAAAGTAAGTACTATAGTAGCATGTTCCGCGCATCTCCTATTCATTCAAGCGCTAGTTTCATCAATACCATTTGGCATTCTTGCTTATCAGTTTGATTGACCTCTATTTCTTGTAAAGTGGTTGTGGCAGGAACAAGGGAATGATTTCTGTGGATACTATGTTTGCGAGTCCATCCGCCACACGACCTGTGAGCGGGGCTACACTGATGAACAATATGAAGTACGTAAATAACAACATTCACAATTTTATTTTATTACCATCATTTGTGTTGAGTTTCATTCATTCATATATATTTGTATTGACCCCCTTCTTCAAATTAGATGTTTCGGAAGCGGGATGAACTCCTAGCACCAGCTCGCATGCGAGCAATTCAAGAGGAATTGGCGGCATTCTATCTTGACCACGTGATCGCTGAAGACGGAGAATACTATGTCGACCATGAGTCCCTATGATTATATTTGTAAGAGATAATTATTGTATATATGTAGTTGGTAGTGTCAGATAGATATACGCGAACTTGTTGTTCGACCAATCTCTTGGAGAAGGAGAGGTGGACGATATCACTTCTCTCTGTATGCATATATGTTCATGACGATCTTCTGTTTCCTTTGTTTGCTTACTAGCTAGCTAGCGTGTCTAGTCCTCTCAATACATATGTATAGTACGTAGCATCGACCAAGCACGGACATAAGAGAGGACACTTCTCTCTATTAATTATAGCTAGCTAACACAATATATGAAACACCTAAATTAACCCCCCAAAACCCCCAACCCCCCCCCCCCCCTTCAAAAAAAACAAAAACCCCAGCAGCAGAAATGCTGACGCGTGGATGCCTATTGGTCCCGGTTGGTGCCACCAACCGGGACCAAAGGGTCTCCTGCCTGGGCTCCGCACAGGCCACGTGGAGGCCCATCTGTCCCGGTTCTGGATTGAACCGGGACTAAAGGGACAGGGCATTAGTACCGACCCTTTAGTCCTGGTTCAGGAACCGGGACAAAAGGCCCTTACGAACCGGGACAAGAGGCCCTATTTCTAGCAGTGAGGGTCAGGGGCGCACCTGCCTCCCCAGGGCGCGCCCCCTACCTCGTGGGCCCCTCGAGCATCGTCTCGCCTGGATTCTTCTTCCCAAAAATCATATATATTCCAAAAAAAATCTCCGTCAGTTTTTATTCCGTTTGGACTCCGTTTGATATGGATGTTCTGCGAAACAAAAAACATGCAACAAACAGGAACTGGCACTGGGCACTGGATCAATATGTTAGTCCCAAAAATAGTATAAAAAGTTGCCAAAAGTATATGAAAGTTGTAGAATATTGGCATGGAGCAATAAAAACTTATAGATACGACAGAGACGTATCAGTGGTAGGAGTGTTGCGAAATTGTCCCTAAGCAATTGACTACTTTAATAGACCGATAGCAAGTTTTATGTGGGAGAGGCCGCTGCTAGCATGTCATCCCTGACTTGGAATTCTATGCACTTATGATTGGAACTATTAGCAAGCGTCCGCAACTACTAACATTCATTAAGGTAAAACCCAACCATAGCATTAAGATATATTGGTCCCCCTTCAATCCCGTATGCATCAATTTCTATGCTAGGCTGAAGCTTCTGTCGCTCTTGCCCTCCAATACATAGTCCTATCAACATACAACTAACCCTATGGTGTGATCCACGCGCACGCTTATATGATGGGCACCAAAGGACAGCAACATAACCACAAGCAAATTAAATGAATCATAGCAATTCATCAACCACCGACAGTGCAAGGAAAATCTACTCAGACATCATAGGACGGCAACACATCATTGGATAATAATACGAAGCATAAAGCACCATGTTCAAGTAGAGGGTACAGCGGGTTGCGGGAGTGTGGACCGCTGTAGATAGAGGGGGAAGGTGATGGAGATGTTGGTGAAGATGGCGGAGTTGTTGGTGAAGATCGCGGTGATGATGATGGCCCCCGGCGGCGTTCCAGCGCCATCGTAATCGAGGGGGAGAGATCCCCCTCCTCCTTCTTCCTTGACCTTCTCCCAAGATGGGAGAAGGGTTTCCCTCTGGTCCATGGTCTCCATGGCGTGGGAAGGGCGAGAGCCCCTCCGAGATTGGATCTGTCTCTCTATATCTCTTTGTTTTTGCGTTCTCCTCAGCTTCCCTTTCACCGTTTTGTATATATATGGAGATCCGTAACTCCGATTGGACTGAAACCTTTGCCATGATTTTTTTACCAAAAATTAGCTTTCTTGCGTCCAAAGTTGAGCAGCAACCGCCTTGCGGGTGGCCCACGAGGGTCAGGGGCGCGCCAAGGGGAGGGGGCGCAGGCGCGCCCCCTGCCTCGTGCCTCCCTCGGGCACCGTCTCGCGTGGATTTTTCTTCTGGAATTCTCCAAATATTCCAAAAATATTCTTCGTCCGTTTTTATCCCGTTTGGATTCCGTTTGATATGGATATTCTGCGAAACAAAATCATGCAACAAACAAGAACTGGCACTGGGCACTGGATCAATATGTTAGTCCCAAAAATAGTATAAAAAGTTGCCAAAAAGTATATGAAAGTTGTATAATATTGGCTTGGAACAATCAAAAATTATAGATACAACGGAGACGTATCATATTCACACATGTATCAAGTTTCCGGTTATACAATTCTAGCATGAATAATAAACATTTATCATGATATAAGGAAATATAAATAACAACTTTATTATTGCCTATAGGGCATATTTCCTTCCACTATCTGCTGGGGTTTGGGTTAGATTGGGTGAAGCTGGTTCTCTATCGATCGCAGTAGGGGTAAAATTTGCGAGAGTCTGGGTTATGTGTGGTAGGGCTGGTTCTCATGCATGTACAACTGGGGTGCTATCTCCACCAAGAGGTAGCGCTGTTTTATTTGAAGACCATGTTTTTACTCTGCTAGATACTACCATCACCCGCTCCAATTCAAATGGCTGATAAACAGGAAAGTATTTGAATGTACAGACATTGTATGAGAGACAGATGCAATAGATAGTGTCGAAAAAAGAGGGCATTAAATAATTGACATGCATATTGTTTAACAAAAACGGATAGCATGGCATAATTTCACATATATGATGTCTATCTAAACTGGATAGCATAGCATAACATAATTCAAAGATATGATGACTAACTAAACAGGATGACATGACATTATTCACATACATGTTATCTAAGTAACCAGGATCGCATGATTTAATTCACATATGTGATTTATATGCTAAGCGGAGGACATTCACATATATGATGTCTAAACTAAGAACATGGTGTTGAATATTGTGTATGTGATGTCTAAACTATGCAATGCAAGCCATCATATACATGATATGAGCAGTAGAACCTGCCAAGTTAGAGCATACACCTCGGTGGGGGAATAGGACTGGTCATCTGTCTCTGAATCCATCTCTGAGGAGCTATCGGGACCCAGCAAGAGATCTGCTTCGACAGGTAGCACTGTCTGCTCAGAAGGCCTTGTTTTCACTCCAGATTTTTCCATCATCCACTCAAATGGCTGATTCACAGGAATAGTAGTTTAATGTACAAACATTGTCGGCAAATGGAAATTTAATGAAGAAAAGGATGGGCTACATATCATTCAAATATATGATGCCTGGTTAAATAGGATGGCATTGCACATTTCACATATATTATGGCTGGCTAAAAGACATGAGACTACATAATTCCCATACATGATATTGAAACTAAACAGGTGGCATTACAGAACATGTCTAAACTAAGCAGATGACATATATGATGTCGAAAGTAGGCACTGCAAGGCAACATATGCATGATATGACTAACATCATCATGCCAAGTTAGAGCAAACACCTTGGGGGGGGGTAAATAGGAGTGGTCAGCTACGTCTGAATCCGCCTCAGAACAGATATCTTCCTCTGGATTACAATCTGGAGAGGGGGGACGGTTTACCACTGAACCCACCATGGAGTGATGTCTGCATGACATTGTATTGCCACACAAAACTCTTCTCCTTTTCTCTACACGTTCAGCATGACTGTGTACAATATTTGACATGCATACAATGAAAATATAGTGAGAATATGTAAGGAGAGCATGCAGAAATCTAGAGTAATGGTAACAACCAGTGGATGGATCCAAAAATAATGATACCTGGCTGATGATTGCTTTAATTTAATAAAAAAACAGATGACAATTGCTTTACTATTTGTTTCCCACCCAAGATCAACAACTAGGCATACCCTAGGTGAACCAGATATTAGACAGAGATACTATTCATTGCTGCCTCAATATGTGCCCACAACTAATTTAGAGCTCAAGTTTGAACATCAATTTGGACCTGACTTGGAGTCTCAGAGGTGAACATGACAATAAAGTAGCAGGTAATATCAAGCAATGCATAACATAAGCAGAAACAAAAGAGTGCGCCCTCTCTTGTGGACCCGTGTACTCCTCAGGTTCATCTGCTGAGTCAATGATGGTGATGCCGTTGCGGTGGGTGCAGGCGGCAAGGAAGGAGATCTGAGGCGGTGATACGTCTCCGTCGTATCTACTTCTCCAAACACTTTTGCCCTTGTTTTGGACTCTAACTTGCATGATTTGAATGGAACTAAACCGGAGTGACGCTGTTTTCAGCAGAATTGCCATGGTGTTATTTATGTGCAGAAACAAAAGTTCTCGAAATGACCTGAAACTTCACGGAACGTCTATTTCAAAATAATAATAAATCCTTGCAAAAGATGAAGACCAGGGGGCCCACACCCTAGCCACGAGGGTGGGGGGGACGCGCCTGCCCCCCTAGGGCGCGCCCCCTACCTCGTGGGCCCCCTGGAGCTCCTCTGACCTCGACTCCAACTCTATATATTTGGTTTCGGAGAAAAAAATCAGAGAGAAGGATTCATCGCGTTTTACCAGAAACAGGGCGCGCCACTAGTATTAATTATTTTTTTCCATTTTCCATACATACTAATGGCGCATCAGGTCGACAATGCGCCATTACTAGTTCTAACTAGTAATGGCGCACCAGGCAGAGAGTGCGCCATTACTGTAATTTTTTTCTTATTCTTTTTTTTGCAAAACTACTAATGGCGCACCGTTTCACAGTGCGCCATTACTAGTTTAAACTAGTAATGGCGCACTATTACACGGTGCGCCATTAGTATATATATTTATATTTTTTACTTTTTTGCAAAACTTCTAATGGCGCACCACCTGCAGGTGCGCCGTTAGTAACCAGGGTTACTAATGGCGCATTTCCTTGTGGTGCGCCATTAGTAACCTGGGACCCGAACAAGATATTTTGGACAGCCCCACACCTATCCACTCACTTTCCCCACTTCATTCCCTCCACCTCCTTCTCCAAGCTTTCGGCTGCCTCCTCCTCCTCACCTCATTTCCACCATAGATTCATCAAAATTAAGTGGTGAAATTACCTTTTTTTTGATAGGTAAGTAAGGGGAAAGCTATCTTCATGATGTAGATCTACTTTTTTTCTCCCTAGCTCGCTCCAACAACGTGCACATGCACTTTTTGTGGCCTAGCTAGATCTATGTATGTTTGTGGTGTTGCATGTGTTTGTGGTGTTGCATATATGTTTGTGTTTGAAGGTATCGGTATTTGAAATGCGATAGTTTCCAATATTTTGCTGGAATTTTTTGATTCATTTCCATTTCGGTGAGAATTTTGGCACTATGCATTCTTTTTGGTCCTATTTTTAGGGAAGGTCATGCCAAATTTTTTCTTGGTTCTAAAATATTGTTTTGCTCTACCCCGCAGGCGACCATGGTCCGCACGATGACTGAAGGCATCATGCATAGGTTTTTGAGCTCTGCGAAGGCCGAGATGCTTCAAAAGAACGAGACGGAGATAAGATGTCCGTGTAGAAGATGCAAGCTGAAGATCCTTATTGCGGACCCGGATTCCGGGCAGGTGCGGGACCACCTGCTCTTGCGTGGTTTCATGGATGGCTATCGGTGGCAAGGTGATGAAGATGACTATGAAGTCGTCCATGGCCGGGGCCGGGCAAGAAATGAGGAAGGGCAACAAGACAAGTACCACCACGGCGAGGGCGGGCGAGAAGACGCAGAATCTCCAGGAATGATCACGACGGTGATGCTGTACAGAGTCATCATGTAGAAGATGTCATACATGATGATGAGGAAGATCAAGACGAAGGGCATGATCATGAAGATGAAGATGCTGAAGCAGACGACGATGGAGGCTGGGTGCAGGACCCTCATATTCAAGAGCTGCTTCTCAAGCAGACGGATAATGCAAGAGCTGCCGCCCGAGAGAAAGCCAAGCTGGATCAACTGGAGATAGACACGGTTACTCCATTGTATGAAGGATGCATGCCCGAGGATACCCGCCTGAAAGTAACGCTCATGGCTCTGGAGATGAAGGTAAAACACAAAATGACCGACGCATGCTTCGACGAGAACATGTCATTCTGGCACGAACGTCTTCCCAAGGGGAACAAGTGCCCGACCAGTTTCGAGGAGGCGAAGAAAATCGTGTGTCCTCTGGATTTATCGCACGTGAAATACCATGTGTGCATGAACAATTGTATCATTTATCGGGACGAGCACGCGGAGTCTACCATATGTCCGGTGTGCGGCGTCACTCGATACAAGAAGAGGAAGAAAGCTCCTCGAAAATCGGTGTGGTACTTTCCGATCACTCCTCATCTGCAGCGGTATTTCACGGACCCTAAGGTAGCAAAGCTCCTGCGTTGGCACGCGGATAGGGAGGAGAAGAAGCGGGAAGATGACGGAAATGATCCGTAGATAAATAAAAAAGACAAGATGCTGAGTCACCCTAAGGATGCGAGCCAGTGGCAAGCGTTGAACTTCGAATACCCAGAATTTGGGAAGGATCCAAGGAACATCGTGCTGGGCGCGAGCACCGATGGAGTCAATCCGTTTGGCAGCCAGAGAAGCACACATAGCACCTGGCCTGTGTTTGTGTGGATGTACAACCTTCCCCCCTGGTTGTGCATGAAGAGGAAGTACATTCACATGAGTATGCTAATTGAAGTGCAGAAACAACCAGGGAACGACATCAATCTGTATCTGGGGCTACTGAAGGAGGAGCTAGACACGCTGTGGAAAACGCCAGCCAATACCTGGGACGCCGCAGAGAAAGAATATTTCCCTATGAGAGCCGCACTGCTCACGACGGTGCACGACTATCTCGGTTACGGATATCTCGCGGGGCAGGTAGTCCACGGATTTTCTGGATGCGTAAGGTGCATGGATTGTGAACAGATAGCTAGCTAAGATCGATTGTATTTAAATCGTAGGACGGTGCACACACCACAAGAAGAAGCAGGACCACCCTACCTAAAGGACGTCCATTCCACAGAAGAACTCCATTTGCGAAAAAGAAGGGCAAGAAGATTGTGAACAGATAGCTAGCTAAGATCGATTGTATTTAAATCGTAGTCTTCATTTCTCAATTGTATTTCATGGGCACTTTTTGATATCATGAATATTTTTAAATTTCATGGGAACTTTTTGAATTCATGAGGACACTTGATCTCGATCCCCATCCATCTCGATCTTGATTCCCCCTCCATCTCGATCTCGATCCCACCCGCACCCTCCCCCGCTAGCTAGCTCCACCGCCGCTGACGACCCACCGCAACCCTCCCCCGCTCCACCGCCGCCGACCAGCACCCGGCCCCCCGCACCGCTGGGGGGTTATTACTGTTTTTATAAAAAATATTACTGTTATGATTTAAACAAGTTTGAACATATTTAAACACAAATAAATATCAAACAGGATTTAAAATGCATAAAAAAATATTGGGGAGCCTGGGAATCGAACCCAAGACCTCCTGGTGTGTGTATTGCGTATTGACCAGTCAGGCTAGTGGGCGGGGTCTGTTGTAGATAGGGTTAGGTTGTATATAACCTAACAAGTCGGGCTAGATTAAATTACTTATGGCGCACCCCTCGGTGGTGCGCCATTGCTATGGATGTACTTATGGCGCACCCCTGGGTGGTGCGCCATTGCTAAGCCTCCCCCCACACTAATATCACCAATCTCCATTTCTCTCTAATCCCTCCCCTGCCTCGTCTCACCCGCGCCTGACCACCACCGCCCACCACTTCCCCCGTGCTCGCCGTCCCCGGCCGTGCTCGCTTCCCCCGCCGCACCCGACCACCTCCCTCACTGTCCCCCTCCGCCCGCGCCCGCGACCTCGCCGTCCCCCTCCCCCCGCGGCCCCGCCTGCATCAACCTCCCTCCCGAGCGCGACAGCTAGGGTTCCTAGCCGCCGCCACCGCTGCCGGCCCACCGCAGCGGCGCGCCCAGCCGGCCGAACCCTCCGCTGCCCCGCCTCCGGTACAGGACCCCAGCAGCGCCTCCCCCCATCAAGCAGCCACTCCCACCAGCGGCGCCCCCCTCCCTGGAGCAGGCGCTCCTGCCCAGCAATGCTGCCGCCTGGAGCTACGCCGGCGACCAGTCCGTAGGCATGTAGCCATCACTCCTTCGTCCTTCCTCCCTCTTCCCTCATCCCCCTCCCTCCTTCCTCTTGCATCCTCTGTTCAATTTTTTGCTTGCTGCGTGATTTTTCCAGAGCATGATCAAGTTTACATGTGAAAGGATTGTGCTTGATAGGTGTTTGTGATAATGCCTCTAAGGGAGGGGGGCATCGCATCATTAGTCTCTGTATCAGAGTCTTTTTTTCCTAGCCGTGTTGTCACCGAAAAATGCAATAAATTCTCATGGTTCGAAACCTTTGATACTTGGCTTCTCCAAATGAGAAATTTATGCATGTAATAATTGGTTTACCTTAGTTTGCAGAAATATGAAATTAAGCCTTACTTAGTAACAATGTTTCAAGAAGATCAATTTGGAAGCTCTGCTTCACAGGATGCCTTCAGACACTTGCACATATCTTTCTAACTCATGCATTATTTCATCTATTAGACACTTCAAAGTGATGGCTATTTCCTTTACCTTAGAGGAAAAACACAATAATATCTTCTGCTTTGCCTAGAGGAAATATAATTTCATGGACTACTTGTTATATCAAATTTTTAGCTAAGTTTTGTCTCCCTGTAAAAATTGGGCAAATTCCTTCTCAAAATCACATGTTTTAACTAGGAAGAACCTGAGACACTATGGCATCAACACTTGTAAGAAAAGAAATAGCAGGAGAATGAAGATTATATTAAAAAATGGTATAAGTAGTGGTAAACAAGCATATAATCCCTCCCAGGTAGTAACAATAATTTTATGCAGGAGAGTGAAAGAAGAAGCATAGGCGATCAGGTTCGATCACGGTTGGAGAAAAATTGAGGCGTTTGTTGGCTCCAAGACAGTGATATAGGTATATACATGTGCTCTGCTTACTTGATCATACAGAAGATTTTCATATAAGAGTTATGTTTCAAGTTGCTGAACCTTTTCATATAAGTTTGCTTCCAAGGAGTTGTTCTCTGTCCGGTCCAATTCTGAAGAAATAAAAAGTGAATAGTTTGTTTGTTCCCTATGTGGTCACTCTATTTTTGAGTACTGACATTAGTTATGTTTGTTAGCAGCAAGATATTTAAATGAAGCTTGTTCTTTTTCAATTGTTCAACTGATGCCATGAAACTGAATATAGTAGTTGAAAAACCTGTTTTTCTTCCTGATCGTGAAAATTTCATGGGTGTTGTAAAATGTGCAGGTGGTGAGTTGAGGCTCAGCATACAGCTTGTTTGGACTAACCAAGAGGACGAGGTATGTTGCTTGCCCAAGCTACGTGACACGTATGCACCAAGTTTTCTGTTATATAATTACCTATTAGTGCTTAGTTAAACTGCATGATACGGCCATAGCAGATGGATGGTACTAGGTGTTGTTTTGTTTCTTGCCAATGTATTCAGAGAGCAAATGTGCCACTTCAGATTTCTTTTCTTGAAGGCAGCTCACATAAGTTGAGCTACAAGTGAACAACTTGCTGCTATTAGATCTGGAATGGAAGCTCACATAAGTTGAGCTGAGGACCATATGGTCTGTGGCCTTTTCATCCATATGAAAGTAGAGGCACATTGTGGTGCTAGTTTGCTGGGTTTTGTCTCCGACCATTGTGTCATGATGAATTTGCAGGTACCCCGAGAGGCCCTTGAGTTTGCCGGAATGTCGATTAACTTCCGTTCCGGGAAATTCGGGTACTCCATATGTCCTATTTTCAGCAAAGGTCATGCTGAAATTTTCCGTAAATTTTACCATGACTTTGCTAAAAATAGGACATATGGGGTACTTGCGATAATGCATGCGCCGGGGTATCTTAGTACTTAATTAAGTAGGATCAACCACCCGTTTATTCTTCCTGCATTAAACCATAGGTGGCAATAGAGCCAAGTGATTAGGCGCAACTTAGAATTCTCCTTAGCATCAATAAACCCTAGATGATAAACCCAACATAGGTGGCAATAGAGCCAAGTGATTAGTGCCTAGTGATTAGGCCCAACCTAGGGTGCCTCAGCATCGATAAACCCTAAATGATGAAAACTTAACTTGGCTGCCCCGGATGCCTCGGTGTCAATGAGAACCTAAATGATGTACGCTTAGGCTTTTAGGGTGCCTCGGCGTCGACAAACCCTAAATGATGAAAGCTTAGGCTTTTAGGGTGCCTCGGTGTCGACAAACCCTAAATGATGAGACCATGATCTTGTTCCTTGACAATAACCAACTTTTTAACCAAACTTTTTTCCTATTTAGAGCGAAACATGGCCCACAACGATGAGGCCGGTGGTTCAGGCGGCAAGCAATTCTCGGAGCTGTCCCAGGAGATGGAGGAACAACCTCACCGCTATGAGGACGCCGCGGAAGACACC
Organism: Triticum urartu; assembly: GCF_003073215.2. Taxonomy (NCBI): domain Eukaryota; kingdom Viridiplantae; phylum Streptophyta; class Magnoliopsida; order Poales; family Poaceae; genus Triticum; species Triticum urartu. The sequence continues at coordinate 696,030,320 of NC_053023.1, read as the reverse complement.
GATCCTGATTACACAACCCCTAGTGGCGTCGGGGATGACACCACTGATGGTGCCGACGAGGATGCCAGCACTGATGATGGCGGCGCACACACGGATGGCAGCCAACCGAAGAAGCAAAGGAAGGACCGGCGCCCGAATGCACTCCGCACCCTCAAGGAGGAATTCACTCAAGTGGACTCCGACGGGAATCCAACGGAGCCCAAGCATATAGTCAAGGGGTACTCGCTTCAGCTCGGGTGCATTCTACGGAGCACGGTCTCGATCAATATCGAGAACCTTAGGCATAAGGACCGAGGGAATTTGCGCAACCTCCTCTTCACGAAGCTGCACGAACGATACAAGTTCCCCGCCGAATTTGAAAACACACGCCTCTCAGGGAATAAAGTGAACAGTGCCGCCCTCACGAAGATTAGCACGGCCCTATCTACTTGGAAAAGTGCGGTGAAGAGAATGATTGATAAAGGTGATAGTTATGAGAAGATCAAGGCGAAATATCCTTTGATGAGAGAAGATGAGTAAAAGGAGTTCAAGATCAAGTGCGAGAGCAGTGCAACCTCCGAATCAAGTCAGTGGGGGAAAGAAATGCGGGAGTTGAACTTAGGGGAACACAAACTCGGTCCCGGCGGTTACTGAGTGGCGGAGCCTATATGGGACAAGGAGGACGCGGAGCGTGCCGAGCAAGGCCTACCGCCCCGCTTCAAGAAATACAGTGGTGACAAGCAGACCAGGAACTATGTCAGGGCCCGGTACAAGGAGGACCCGATAACAAAGGAGCTTACCACGGATCCGAAGACCAGGGCGCTTGAGCTTCTTCTGGTAAGGAATACACCCCCGCGTAATTAGCTCCATATTGTTGCACTCTAATTAATCCCCAATATTTCTAAATGGTTCACGTTCCTTTCGCAGGACACTGAAAGCAGTAGCGCGGGGTCGTCTAAGAGCTCCCCTTTCGACACCCCTTTAAATAGGGCGTTGAACGGAATGAAAAACAAGGATACGCTCACTAAGCCGACATCAGCTGGTCGTGTGGCCGGCAAAGGCTTGTCCACAAAATGGGGGCCATACTATACCGCTGGTGTGCGGAAGGAGAAAAAGACCAGCTCGGAAAGCCAGACGCACGAGGTTGAAGAACTCAAGGCACAAGTGGCGCGGATTCCGGAGCTTGTCCAAGAGCAAGTGCAACAACAACTTGGAACGACGCTCAACGCCATGGTGCCTACGTTGATTCATGGGCTGACGACGTGGATTGCGGGCGGCCAACAGGGGCCTCCCCCGGTTCCCAGCTTCACGGCCAGCAACTCGCACAGCGCGCAGGCGGCGCCATTGGTGTCTCCGGCGGAGGCGGTATTCGTGTCTCCGGCGCCGGCACGGGCATTGGAGCTTAATGCACCCGGGTGTATGCCGGCCGGCACCTCGCCAGCAAGTGCCCCCTCCGTTAGTTGCACGCCCGCCGTTGGCGGTGCTTCGACATTAGCCGAGCTCGACGGCATCATAGTAACCAAGCCTCGCGGCCGATGACTTCATCTCCTTGCCTTTGACTGGGCATCCCTGACGCCCTGTACATGTTTTCGCAGGGCACCACTGACGTTCCTTGCACTCTTCTGCATTTCGTGGGTGCCGAGTTGGTCGATGTCGCCAAGGGTAGAATCGTTCAACCGGGCAACCCCATGTTCCACGGTAATCCGATGCCACCCACAATGTATAGGGTTGAAGTGGTTCGGGTGCTGCCAGGCTGCGACGAGCTGTTACCTCCGATTCGACCCGCTGGGGCCGACGAAGAAGATGAGATGACCCTCAGCACCTGCGTAAACTGGCCCCTGCTTTGGCCGAAGAGCCAGATTCGTTTGGGGGCGGGGGTCACCACCCCACAGACAAGACTGCCAGTCGTGCCGGCGCCAAGCCATGGCAAGAACGCCGCAACGCTACCGGACCTGCCGGACATCCCTATGGCATAGGATCCGGACAGCCCTATGGCACAGGATCCGGATGGCGACGACAACGACGACGGTACATTTACCAAAGTTGATAAGTACTTTACCGAACATGGGTATGCTGCCGAGTTCTGCGGGCCTCTTTCTTAAGAACCCAACCAAGACGACCGCGATCTAGCTGGTACGGCGGAGAAATCCAATTGCAACAGGCGTCGTCTGGCGTTCAGTTCTCAGGACACGCCTCCAGCTCCCGCCTTCACCGAGCCTCAGATAGCTGAGGTGCAAAATATTATCAGCCCCAACACGCTCAAGAAGGCGGTCTGTGAGCAGAACTCGGTCCCATTACAGGAGATCAAGAAGAAGGGACGGAAAAGAAAGACTAACAAGGGCGCCGGTGCGAGCCAGCCGGCACCGAGTTCGATCCGTGCTCAGGACGGGCCACCTTCACCTAAGGATATCTCGAGGAGGTTGCATGTGGCGGGTAGGGTGATGCTATCGCCAAATATGCTGAATGCTGCAACCGGTGCTATGCGGAGTCTGCACGACAGTGTTCTTTCTTTGGAGAAGCGGCGTCTCAGAGAGAACGATGTGGCATACCCGGTTTTCGTGGCCAAGGTGCCAGAGGGAAAGGGCTTTGTGGATGGCGACATCTGGGGTACAATCGTCCTGCGGTTTGATGACATCTTTGCTATGTTTAACCTTCATCCGCTGCACTACACCTTCGTTCGGCTGTTTTCGCTGAGTATGGAGACGCAGATCATTAGAGACAAGACCCCGGACATCGTGATAGTTGACCCCTTCTACATGCGTGCCAAGCACTTGAGCAGCGCTGGGGACCGCCAAGTTGCGAGTTCACACCTCGAAGGCGTCATTCTGGAAAACCCAGATAAGGATAACTTCCTTGTGGCTTACTTTCCCGAGTTGACCCCTTCTACATATGATTTCTTAGATTTCGATCGTTCTTTTTTTTGCTACCATTCCGGGTTTTGTGCAGTGACACACATTGCACACTCATCCTCTTAAGCCCGAAATATTCCATGGCCACATATTTAGACCCGAACCATAACTCCAAGATAGATTAGACAAATGTCAAGAAAGTTCTTAATGATGTTCTCCCCGCCTACGCCAAATCTGGAGGCACCTTCACCAGGGCAGTTCGTAAGTACGGCAAGCACATGTTCTCACACAATACGAAGTTCTGCTGCGTCAAGCAGCCGCCTGGCGGTCAGAAGGATGCCTACTACGCCCTCCATCACATGCGGGAGATCATAAGGGACCATCATCAACTTCTGCTACCAGATAATCTCAAAGATTGGGCCGCGAGCTTGTCGGCAGTCCAGGACGCGGGCCTCAGACAAGAATTCTTTCGCATCCAGTCGGAGTTTGCGGACATCATCCATCAAGATGTCCTTCATACCTCGGGGCAGCTCTTCCTCAGATATCAACCGTCCAACAGTGAGATAGATGAAATGCTACAAATGCAGGGTGACAACGACCACGATTTGATGACCATCACGACAGATGGCGGCTTCATCCACGTTCCTGTCCGATGAGTCGAGTCGAAAGTAGTGATGTGTAGTTCTGAAACATTGATTGGCTCATGTTGTAATTATACTTTAATGAATTCGTATGTCTCTTTGGTTTGGACAGTCATTCAACTTAGATGTAATCGATGCTATTTATTAGTAGGACCATGAATCGTGCTATTAATGTCTTGCTTTTCTCTTCCGATCCTTTTGTTGCATACTTACATATTGCTTATGTATTGTCTGTTGTTTCGCTTGTGCATAGAGATGCCGTCGTATGTCGTGTACAAGGGTAAGGTTCCCGGAGTCTACGACGACTGGGAGGAGTGTCGGAGACAGTTTCACCGTTTCAGCGGTAATAGTTACAAAGGGTACACCACTATGGCGGAGGCCGAATCTAGATACGCCCGCTATCTAGCGGGAGAGAGGAGGGAGCGTTGGACGAACCGGATGAAGTCCACTTTGATCGCGATGATGCTCATCGTGATGACCACAGCTCTCTTCTATGTGATGGTAGTTTAGATGATCGATATCGACTTGTAATGTGAAGACAAACTCGATACTTGCGGTCTTGAGACTTGTAATGTTTTATCTTTGTTCGGTCTTTTGAATTTGGAGACTAATATGATGAATTGTATTCGGAGACTAATCTTCTATTGTATTCGATGAATCTGATGTTGCTGTGTGCTGCTGTCTATATTCTGTCTAATAATATATTTTGTAACCCGCGCAAAAATCAGAAAAGGAAAAAAAACCAAATATTCATACTAATGGCGCATCACCACCAGGTGCGCCATTAGTATGCCAAAGGATACTAATGGCGCATCAACAGAGAATGCGCCATTAGTACGACAAAGCCATGCTTACGTATGGCCCCCCGGGAGGCACACTAATGGCGCATGCTGTTACATACTAATGGCGCACTAGTTGGTGCGCCATTAGTAAGATATCCTAGTGGCGTGCTACTAATGGCGCACTGGTAATGCGCCATTAGTAGGCAAAACCAGTGCGCCATTAGTAGGCCTTTTCCTAGTAGTGATGTGCCCCATAACATGCCAGCCATCTGTTGGTGGTCAGAGACAACAGTACCATTTTCATTCTGCGGAGAGGAAATTGAGTTCCTCCTAAAATGTTCAGTTGCTATTGCTTGGAAGAACTTAGAGTTCTCTTCCCCAACTTTTATCCACCGAATGGTATACCTCTGCTTCTAGTATAAAAACTACAGGTGGAGTATTTCCTCAATATGAAGTTTTACAATTTTCCTGAAATTAAATTCAGGTCTTGTTAAAGGCCTTAACTCCTCAAGATTATCAAATAAGATGACCACCTTGTTACAAGCTTCAATGGCTTTCTTGAGTTTGGACAGGCTGATGTACCAGTGTTTAAGAGCATTGCGAAGTCTTTTGAACTTTTCTGTCAAACGAGTTGCAGAATATGTTCTTTTGGTTGGAGCATTCCAGCATTGTTCCACATAGTCAAAGAAACCTGGCAGATCCACCCAATAATTTTCAAACCGAAAGATCTTTGAGTTGGGAATAGATGTTGCAATGGAGACAACACAAGGTACATGATCCGAGTGGAGGAAGTGAAAAACCAGTCCAATTGCTCCAGCAACGGGTTTTCTTGCATATTAGACCATGTGTATGATCTTCCTTTTAATGGTAACTCAAGGACACCAAGGTGACCAATGACTTCATTGAAGAGGAAGATATCATTTATGTCTCCTCATGGCAAGTTTCTATTCTCAGGAGATCTAATGAAATTAAAATCTCCCACAAGTAGCCATTTATCATCAGCTGGAATATCCAGATCATACAACCATTGAACAAAATTATCTCTAGGCTGTCCTTGACAAGGCCCATAAACATTGACCAAGGTCCATCGACTTGCATTATGGGCAGAAATGAATGAAACTATGGTACCAAACAGCTTAATATCCACTAGTGTGCCAGTGAACATGTTAGAGCACCACAGCACAAGTATTCCACCAGAGGCACCAGTAGAGGGTGAAACTTTCTAATCGCACGTTGATCAAAGAAATCACATTTAGTTTCCTGGAGGCAGATGATAGAGCACTGGCTTTCTTCAATTTTCGCCCTAACACTTCTCTGCCTATCTTCAGAGTTTAAACCTCTCACATTCCAACAGAGAAGCTTCCAATTTCTAGTTTGGTGTGCATTCATGAGGAGACAATACAAAGAGGCAGAGGTAATAGTTCACTGCATAACAGTGAAACAAAAGGCCATAGATAAAACCATCCACACAAACCAGAGTGTAGACCAAAGTGCAGACGACAGACAAGAGGGAAATAAGGTTCAGATAACTGGCATGACAAGGGACATGCCTCCCTGTATAACAAATAAAAGACTCAATCGTCATGGGGAACTGCAGGCGTGGGGGCAGTGTCTGAAGAAGCCATAAGCTTCTCCGAAGTCATCTTCTCAGCAGGGACACCAAGAGCTGCTCCAATCATCTGCAGTGTGGCAATTGGAGTTGGAGGGGGAGCCTGGTCTTGAGGTGCATTATCTTCTGGTTTGGCCTGTGAGTTTGGAGTGGAAGCAAGACTGTCAACCTTTAACTTCTTGGCTCTGGGCCGCCTGAGAGGCTTGGGCTTGGGAGACAGAGGAGATATAGGTTCAAAACCCTGAGACCTAGCTGCACTCCTGGTCACCCTTCTATCAGAAAAGTCTGAAGCAGCCTGAACAACTGAAGATCGGCTCTTTCTGGCACGAGCTTTTTTGATTGGTTGTACTGTAGAAGAGAAAGTGCAAGTCATACTATCTGAAGCTTGACTCTCCTGTGTAGGTGCTTTAGAGAAGGGCACACTGTCCTCTGGCTCTTGTGCTGCAGTCTTGGTGCATGTGCTCTCCAAAAAAAGTCTCCTAGCTGTGCGTTGAGGCAGCAGTTGTTGGTCAGGAGGTGGAAAGCAGAAAGGTAGCGTAGGATCAAAAGCCATTGTCCAAGATCTCTTATGCTGGGGCAACCAGGTGGAGGCATGGCCTTAGGGATCTTGGCAGTCAGGAAAGTAGGCATGAGTGATTCGAATGACCTCCTCCAGATAAAATCGGGCGGCAGAGCCGGTCCCATGACAATTCTTACAAGCCCAACATGCAGAGGGGGTGCCTGAACCACAATTGGGTTATATGGGACTATTGCAAGATTGTTCTGGCCCGGATCCTGCACATCATCAGGCACAACAACATTGTCAGGGTCCTCCAAAAGATGCTGCTGCTCTGGCTGGGCATGGATATGCTGCTGCTCTGGCTGGTCATGGGGATCCTGATGAAGCAGCTCCTGTTGGATTCCTTCCATGGCATTATCCTGGACCAGTATAGGGCCATCAACCACTGCATTATTTGGCCCATCCACCAGGGGAACAGGCTCCAATGGGCCCAAAGCATCACCTGACGCATTTGAACCCATGGAAGGGTTTAAAACCATAGAATTAGCCTCCTGGACCTGTGGCTGCACTTGTTCAACCTCCTCCTCGTTGTTGTCCTGCCCCCAGCCATGCAGATCCTGTGGATTGGGTTGCGGTGGCTCCTCTGGTTCTTGAGGGACATCATTCCACCCAATAGCAGGGTACGGTGGCAGAACCCAAAAAATCTCAGGTGGGTGCAACTCCCCTGGCATTGGGTGTGGATTTCCATCGATCGGCATAACATCCTCATCAGGCGGCAATTGCTCAGCGAAATCAGCAGTGAGGATAGAAACTGATGCAGTCCATGAGACCACTGCTCCACTGATATTTGCAAACTGACGAAAAACCACATCCCGTGGAACAAACTGATTATCAGGGAAAGAAGCGTAAACGAGGGATCTGACAAGTCTATCATCTTGATGGTTCCAATAGTGAAACTGACCAAATGTGCCCACTACCTCTGCTAAGTTGACCTCATTACGATAATCCAAAGGTACTCCGACAAACATAAGCCAACCAGTTCTATGCCCTTGCAAAGCACGGAAACCCTCTCCATGGTCATGTCTAATAAATCTGAGAAACAACTCATTGCCATGCTGATCTAATCCAAGTGGCCAAGGGGGGGTGAAATTAAAGCAGCGCAAATGACAGGATCCTGCATCTAATACAGTCCTACACCCTGAAACCAAGTCTGTGCAGATCGTACCGGAAGCTCAAGCTGGTTGGTGATGAAGTCATGGACCTGTTGCCGATGAATAGCGACATCCTCAGGTGGCAGTGGTGGGTCAACAATGCTGACCATGAAGGACTCATAGCGCCGGGGAGGAGCTTGAGCCGGCGTGTAGAACGTCCTCGGGACGCGGAAAGGCCCACCATCGACGATGTCATGACCCGCCGGAAGGAAGCGTCGGGGATCAAGCTCATAGACTACCATGGATGGAGGTAGTGCCGGAGCTAGGAGCGGTGACGGACTTGGCGCTGGGCTACGCAGCGGCGATGTAGATGGTGGTTTTGTTGGGGAAGCAGAGGAGGCTAGCGATTTTGGTGGGGATCTGTCAGAGTTGGCAGAGGAGACGGTGGAGCTTGAAACGTCAAGATTCCTGTTGAAGGCGCGAGGCTCGATGGTAGGCGCTCTGGTTTTGGGAACCCAGAGTTTAATATTTGGAGGAGACCTTGTGCAGTCTTTTTTAACGTGACCCGACCGGAAATACTTACGGCAACTAACCAAATTAGTGCAATGTTCCAAAACATGTCCCATGCCAAGGCAGTTCGAACAATCCCAAAAACTAGCAGCCATCTCTTCCACAACAAGATCAAGTCCTTGTAAATCACGCACTATCTCAACTAGTGATTTAGGCGGTGAGTCCTCACACATTACCAACTCAGGCGTGCAGGTAAAAGAATATTGTTCTTGATCCGAATCATCATTCGAAAGCTCCAATGGGTTTTGGGCCGATCCTAACAGGCTGGACAGAGGCCCAACATGACTTGCATGGGAGAAGATCAAACCATGTGACGTACCCAATCCCGAAAACTCCGGGAGAAGATCACGGGGAGATATGGATCCAAACGTGACATCCGGAGATAGAAAAACCCTCGCCGGCGAGGTGGCCGGAGGTGGCAGCGGAGGTGATATCGAATCAATCCGAGGGAGATCAACACACTCCTGAGGATCAACGGAATAACCAGCATCTAGAGTAACAATTTTAATTTCCTCGGCAATGGCCGGATAACGATAATCTTTTCAAGCATCATAATTTAGAAAGGTGGCAAAACGTAGGGATTTTTTAACAGCATGCTTAGATGAACGCAAAGAAGATTTGGCCGGTGCATGTTTCATGGCCTCAAGTCCAAGACGTGCTCGACGCTTGGAGGGACTAACTAGAGTCCATTCCTCCTTGCATTCAACTTGCCAAAGACGAAACTCTCTCTCCCAATCTGGGCCACCATGGCCCCAAAGATGAAAGTAACATTTGAATTGCGGGCAAAAAAAATATCATTGATGCAAGATGAAGAACCCCACTTCTTTGCATGAAACATTAAAGGCAAAAACCAGGTCACGCAGACAAGATACCTTGAGGGAAGAACAATATCCTCCGATCGTAGATTCCGGAGCCAAAGCCACGTTCTCCTCATCTAGCCGAAAGCTGTGGCGTGCAAAAGACACCACCATGATGAAGTGGCCAGATCTATCCGAGGTATGCACTGTGCGATGGCGAGAGTGCCAGATCGCCTTTGCCATGTCAATCCCAGGGGAAAAATCCAACCCCAGGGAGATGGCCGCGTGAACAGCCATGGAGATGCCAACCAGGAGAGAGAGGAGACAACGCCGGATGTGATGGCCGGATCCAAAACCAAAACCCACGGAGGGAGATGGAGATCGCCGACGGTGGGTGGGCTAGGGTTTAGGGGAGAGGTGGGAGGTGGGAGTCGCCATGACGTCGAGTTGTTGCGGTGGACGACATCGTCGGGGAAGAGGCTCCAGCTGGGCAGCGGTGAGGCGGCGGACGGAGGAGGGTGGGGTTTCACGGCTGGAGCGGAGAGGTTATGGCGGCCATATTTCGAATTGCGAAAAGGAGGCGATGGGAGGGGGAAACCATGACTTAGGGATGCGCTTGTCCAAAACGTAGGGTGTGTTAAAAAAAGTACCACCACCGATTTGAACTAGCGGCCCTTTCGGCTCAGGGTTAGAAGGGGGATTTCGCGTGTCGGGATTTGGCAGCTGGAGGGAGTTTTCACGCGCGTTGTAATTTTGGGATAGCAAGGCGCGGGTTGTGAAGGCGTCAGTTTTGGGAGCACGATATCTAAATTTTCAGGATATAACAAGGCGTGGGTTGAATTTTAGGGACAAGCCTAATGTGTAATATTGTACTTGTACATACCAAATCAATTCGCACTTCCCTCAACGAAAAAACGAAAAAATAAAAACTATTCACACCACACAAAGAGAGAGTCTTGTCCCGTTTTAATATACAAATGCTATTCAAAGCTACTCCCTCCTTCCATGTATATAGGGCCTAATGCGTTTTTCGAGGCTAAATTTGACCAACCAAATATTAGAGCAATAATATATGACATGCAACTTACACAAAGCACACTGTTAAATTCGTGTGTGAAAGGAGCTTTCAATGATATAATTTTCACATTCGTATGTGAAAGGCGGTCTTAAAAAACGCATTAGGCCCTATATACATGGAAGGAGGGAGTATGGATCCATGTTATGTCCAATTAAATTTTTCGCTGGCTGTATAATGCATGTAACCTACTCATGCCAACATTTTAGTGCATTCCAAATGTTTATACTACCGCTGCAATTCGAACTGAATTTGAATTCGTTTCTCTATTTCAATAAGAATCTACAATCATGATTGTTGCCAACTTCAACCATCATTCGTGTATTACCTTAACAACACACCACATGATTACTATAGAGATAGATATGAACTATGTGTACTATATGAACTCGAATTCAATTTTTTGAATACACTTGATGTTGATTCCAAATAATAGTACATTTGATGTACTAACTAGATATTCATAATCTAAACCATGTTCCATACGTACACTATGTTTATCACACAAAGTATAGTGCCCCGCCCCCTACATTATGACAAGTATTTAGCCCTGAGCTGTAAAAGCCACACATTAGCCCAGATTATAATCAATGTTCTACATTATGATATCTTCTTCAAGTATCCGTATCCACTTTTTTTATAATGATTTATGATATATGTTCGTCTTTAACACCTTCATGATCCTCTTCTCTTTCTAGCTAGCTAGCGTTAATTTTCTATCGTACAATGCACACGCCCGCCCCCTCTCACCCTCCCTCAGCGTCCCCTCCGCCGCGCACGTTCGTTATTTCATTTTAGGTCGTTCACCCGCGGTGTGTGTAGGCCCCCGACTCCTTCTTTCCGGCACACACCGGTTGATATACCTCTCTAGCCAAGCGTGCCTACCACAAACATAGACTTCCCCTCTTCTCTTCTCACCGTCCATGCCCCCTATGTCCAATACGGTTCCACGCAGGTGCACACTCCCGCCCCTCTTTTCATCGATCTCATACTCGCACACTCCTCCCCCCTCGGCATAGTAGGCCTCTCGCACCACCTCCTAGCCGCACACATCTCCCCCTGTCTGTCTTACCAGACCTCAATTGCTTCTAACACATGCATGCATGTATACGTACTGATCTCCCTACATATAGCTAGGTCGAGTATAATTCTTTTTCCCCACGCGTCGATAGACTTACCTCACTAGTTATGTCTCTCCCTTTCTCGGACACATGACAATTGATCTTCCTATGTAGTTACGTATGCTTACGACAACCATATCGTCTCCCCTCATAATCCTTGCATACCTCCTGACCAGTCTCTCACACGCATGTGCATAGACAGACAGACATCCCCGCCCTCTCTTATTGATATTGCACTCGTACCCTCCGTTTGTCTAGCAGGCCTCTCCCACCATTTGTGAGACGCCACTCCACCACCAACCCTCTGACACTCTACCTTTGTCTTTCTCCCAACCTTATTCCCCTGCTACACATATCCATGGATGCCGATCGATCTCCCTCTATACATAGCTAGGTCTGTCTCCTTCTCCACACATATAATAGTCGATCTGCCGCTCTATAGTTACGTCTCTGCCCCCTCCCCCCCACCGATAGTCAAACGTTGTAGGTAGGTATCGATGCCACAGAGAAAAACTGCACCTCTACCCTCTCAAATTCTAGTAGGCCATCCGCCCTGTATCTTTGACATGGGCAAACACAAATTCGATGGCACTCTTTATTGATCGCGCAGCCACACACTTCATCCCTGTTTTCGATTCTATCGATATCTCACACCGATGATCCCTCCACTCTCTTCTCGTGGATCGCTCCCTCTATATATGATATATCCATGACTCTGTTTCACACACATTGCATATGCTATATTTTTTTGTTTGAGATATCATCGACAATTGCCTCGGTTTCGCACAAACCATCTCTCTCACACCCACCCACGTACGTACCTACACCTAAAGAAGAGGTGCACGCAGGACGCACATGCTCACATCTCGTTCCCGGCCACACCCGCGCAGGTACACGGTGGAGTTTATTTCTGTACGAAAAGGCAGCCCACGTGATAATTTGACGGGTCTAGCGGTTGTTTACTCGAAGGAGGGTCAGGTACCATGCCTAGACGGAACAAAGTTCGACTTGATGCGTTAGTGTTAAATAAAGTTATATATTCCTCCTCAATGGCGTGTAGTATAGAATATAAAATGATTGCCGTGGGGAAAATGGAAAAATCTGCTCCACTATACACAATGGAGCCTGCCTGCCGGGGTTTGTCTCTCGTCACTCCATCTCACACAAGGCGGCGGCGGTGGCCTCTCTCTCTCACCGTTGGTCAGTCATCCCGCCGCATCCTGTCCGCCGGTGGATAGGGATGATGTGCATGGTTTCTTTGTTCGACGGTGTTGAGGTAGCACGTCCTGATCTGTGGTACCTGCCGTTCCCTCTGACCAAGCTCTAGCGTGGTAGGGCCTTCGCCACTTGCTTGCTGCCATAGTATGGGCAGAACCCGTCAGCTGGCGCCCTCCTAGTAACATCCCGACGACCCTCAGGTACAGCTTCCTCCGGCCTTGCTCCACTTCCCATCTTCCCACATTGCTGCATGTGGATTTTCTTTAGTTGTTTGCTTAAAACGTATCTCGGCCGACATACTTTCCATCTTGCAATCTTGTCCTCAAACAATTTTTGATAAACCACAAAGTTCCTATCTTTGCCTTATTACATGGAATATGCTTCTTTTTTGTTGGCGTATGTGTCTTCAACTCGTGTTATTCACCAGTAATTGTTTCCTTTCTACCTCTTTTTTGCAAATAGGGCTTTTCCATTTCACCTCGTTGCTATTGCGACCTTTCAGTGAACTGCACAACTCACTTTTTTTCTTAAGAGTGTTTTTTACAATTCCACCAAAATGTCACACGGGCAATGTTTTTACATTTCTGTGGGACTGCAGAAAGGGAGATTGGTTTTGCTATCCTCCTCATCCAACTCCATGCCTAATCTTCTCCAACAAGTAGTTAGTCCTAAAGAGATATCGCAGAAGTGATCAGCTTCTATTTGTGTGTGTTATGTTTCATCATCTAGTTATACTATTATTGTAATCATACTGACTGGATATCTTTGCAAAAAGGGATGGTTAGCTCGTTTTTAGTGGAGCTGCACAAAATGATCGGATTGTGGTGTCCTCCGTATACCCCCTTTTTGGCTACAACACTGGGTGAAACTAGCTGCCAAGCTATGAACACTGTGCCCAGGAAATGGACCCATGCCTACGAACAACATCGATCAATTATATATTTTTCTTTATTAGTACACCTTCTCACAACTTTGTCTTCAGTTGTGATGTGAATATTGGCGCTGATCTCCGAACCATTGAGATGCATTAGCAGCCATGGTAGTTTCATTTGTATTTGATGGAATGTTGTAACGAGATAATCTTGAGGCAAGAGGACACATGAAACCTAAGTTGAAACCTTTTTTTCCTGCGGGAACCAAAGTTGAAACCTTCATATCATCACAGTACAATTTCATTAAAATTATGCGTACATATAAAAAAATCCTGAAGGATTGATAGCAATGCCAGAAACAATTCAACTTCGTTTCGCCGACATGTGGGACATCCTTCATCCGGCTCCACCTGTCGTGCAGCAATATTGAGTGCACAATTGCAGGGAAATATTCACCCTGGTCGTTGCACCGCATTAGTAATAACTAGTGAGCAGTCAAATCACAGAGCCCCACCTTCACCACAGTAAGTTGCTCGGACGAAGCAACCATTTCTCTGTTCCTTGAATCCGCTGGTACTCCCATATTCCCAGAGTAATAAGTTGCTCGGGCGAAGCAACCATCACTTCACCTTTCCCACAGTAAGTACCTCCTTGGGCCCACTGAAAAATCACTTTTCTCTCTCCATCAAGTGCATTAATTGTCAATCTAACCCTGTCACCGAAACACCTCTTTGGCTACAGTTAGTTCAGGGTTAGTCATGAGTTAGTCTAACCTCTAGCTAAGTTAGAGTATCCAAATAGGAGCAGTATAGGACATGCAAGTTTCTCAAAGCATACAGTCAAATTCATACGTGAAAGGAATTTTTTTCCTTTTTGAAAATGGAACGTGAAAGGATCTTCGAATGATATAATTTTAAAATTATATAAAACCTTATCAATAGTCAAAGGCATCCTCGAAGAATACATTAGGCCCTACTCCCTCCGTCTAGGTGTATAAGTCACCTTACGAAAACCAAATAATCCCAAAATACTTAGGCGCGGTGCATTAACTCCCACCTTGTTTCTTGTTTCTTGACATATCCACCAATAAGAGATGTGGGGCGTGCATGTTTTCAGTGACTTAGACTACCAAACATGACATGAAATGGTTAGTTCATTGCATGCAATGCTATTAATTAGCAAATAAATATTAATTTCTCTCGTTTTCCCCTCTTCCTTGGTCACGGTGCACAATCTAAGATGACTTATTCACTAGACGGAGGGAGTATATAAAATCTTACCAATAGTCAAAACCAAGTGTTACTACTACACCAAACAAGTTCAAAACGAGAAACTGGACCCACTCACGGAACGACACGCCTATCTCGTTTGGTCCATCGGTCAAAGGGCTTCCTCTTCTTGGCATAACAATAGAGTATGGTAATTTTTTTAGAATGCTCTTGGCATGTTGCTAACATGTGATGAGTTAACCGACCTCAACAAACAGCAAAAACGCCAGCCCGCCGCACTTTGAGACAGACTAGTACAAATGCCCGTGCGTTGCAACGGGCTAAAAATTCATAAAAGCTGCTATTTGTGACAACATGCACCATTTCTTTATATGCAGTTCTGATAAACATCGGTATAAGAGCATCTCTAGCAGACTCCATAAAAGAGACGAACCCGTATAATTCCGGCGAGTATACAGGTTCGACCCATTTTTCTTGCCAGAACAAAATCCGTATCCCTGGCCCGGCCCATAAAAAGTTTACCGTAGCCCGGAAAAAGACCCTCTCCACTGCTATTTATGTAGTTTAACCGCTTTAATACATGTCAAACCCTATCCGCCTCCGCCGCCGCTCCGCCGTGATTCCCCTCCCCTTCCGCCCCAATTTCTTGCCGCCGGCAAGCCTAAAAGAAGCCCAAGCAACCCTTCCCTACCCATGGATAGCTACAGAAGTGATGGGATGACGCGGAGGACCACCTCGAGCGCGCCATCATGGAGCGCTCGGTGAGGGAGGAGGAGGAGGCCGACGCACGCCGCCACCGTGAGCTCGATATTGAGGAGATCTTCCTCGAGCAGGGCATTGCGGTGTCGCATGCGCACGCATCCAAGGAGGCGGACCTATGCGTCATGAAGGCTGAGCTGGCCAAGGTCTGGAGACCTTGTATCCAATGAGGACGAAGCTCCTCCGGCTCCTCCGTCGCATCGTCGCCGTTGCGCCCGTCGATTTTGGTAGCCTAGGCTCGGGTACGCTGCACGGCCGCAGACCCCCCCATGTAGTACTATGTTGTAGTATGATGAACAACTATCTATGATGTAGTATGATGAACAACTATGTATGATGAATGTCGTTACAAGTTTCTCCCGTGAATGTTTCTTTTTCAAATTTTACAGTTTCATGTACGGGGTCTGATCTGCAGCGCATAATTTCGTCTCGCAAATCTGATCTGCAGTGAACTGTAAACGCGTTACCGGGTCCGACTTTTACAGGGTTTGCTAGAGATGCTCCAAGTTTATAATGTTATCTCTTTTCGGAGCATGACGCATGGACGCAAATAAGCCGCCCTAACATCTTTCATCAATGAAAGAGTAGTGGTGCATGGAATAGTCTAGTAATCGGTTCTATTTTTTACTTTTTGGAAAACAAAAATATTTCTTTATTATAATATAATTATTTTGAAATTTAAATCTTTTTTATTAGAACTGAAACATCTTTTGAAGATGAACATTTTTTTGAACACATGTTTTTAACTATGAGATTTGAAAATTTTGTGGTCGATTTTCAATGGTTTTGTTAAAAAAAGTTGGAACATTTTTTGGGAGTTTTGTGCATTTTTAAACAAGCGTGAACATATTTAAAACCTTGATTTTTTTAAACATAAGAAGAACTTGAAACACTCTTTATCTAAAAAAACACACACTTGGTGTTCGCAATTAAAAAAAAGAATTGTTGGTGTCTAGACCATGTAGTGTAAATTTGAGAAAGTCGTCAGGGTGTCCTCTGATGGCCCCTCCTTCATCTTAGCACTATCATCGGGTCGAAGAGCAATGGTGTGTGTGTTTTTAGCGGGATATACAGACGTTGAAATTGTTGTGTACTGTTGGAGAGTTTAATAACTAATCTAAATGTTTTTTCTTAGAATTTTCAAAATATTTAAATGCAAACTAATTTATTTTGGATGAAAGAGTAGTGGTGCATTCAATTCTTTTTGTTAATATTCAAAAGAAAAAAGGTTTTTACTATGTTGATATTATTTTTAAGAATTGCAAGATTATGTTATGTTCCTTTCCTTTTTTTCTTTTCTTTTGAACATATGTTCCTTTTCTTTTGCACTACTTGAACTTGGCCCAAAGACCGAACCGCACTCACTCCCCATCACCATAAAAAAGGCAAAAATTTTGATAAATTTCATGCGAAGTACACCATCCATCACGTATACGCTTCTTCTACATTTCAGCAAACAAACAACACCAAGTAATTATCCCCACCGAGCACACACAGCACCCCACCGAGTTATCCTGCCTCATGTGTGGCATATCCACGCAGCGCTACTCCTCATGACGTAAGAAGGCCAACACCCAAACATCCCTTCCCACCCAGCAGCGCTGCTCCTCCTTCTCCGGCCCCAGGTTCGTACCCACGGCATCGCGTACTCCCCCTTTAGCACCCTTCCCCCTCTTCCACAACCAACCAAGAAGAACACAGATCGAGCACTTGTTTTGATTTCTAATGTCACTTGTTTTGATTCTTCCTTTGAAACTACTCGCTCTTCCCTCTTCTGGATTAATTCCTTCATTCTGTTCCCCTCAGAGGCTTGTTGATTTCTGATGCGGGAAAGTCGCCCATGTATATAAATTGATTGCATTGATATAAAAGGAGCGAGGTGGGACTATATCTGTGAGTTCTAATCCTCACAGAAAGTATTTTTTTGCTGCTCCTCTACTCATCGTTTTAGTAAAATGTGGGCCATGTCAGTTCGGCCCACGCACGTGACAACAAAACTTACGGCTTGGTCCAGTCGAGCGACGGACCTGACCTGCTCGATGCGGGCAAGGATATATAGATATTAGTACCACCGCAGATATTGAAAATAATAAGTGGACGGATGACGAACGGACGAAAAGCGGACGAAACTATAGTGGTAAGAAGCGATAGCCCTTTTATTAGTAGGTATCTAACATATAAAGCCTCCTAGAGTACCCGTCGATCCAGCGCCATCCCTCGCTCGCAACGATCTGCCTCGTCCGTTTTACCTACGTGTAAAGTTTTTGGTCCTTTTCAACTGGCCGTCAAACATCCAACCGTCTGTTTTGCTTCACATCGTGTCTTTCCAGTTCGGTGGATGACGCCTGGGCCAGCCATCTAGGTGGGACCACATTGCAGTGTGCTTTGCTCACTGAGTTTGGGTGAAAAAAGGGGTGGATTCTGTGCTGTGCACGATGAAAAGCCTGATCCCTCGTCCCTCCTCTCCTCGAGCCCCACGTTGCGCGGTGAAAACCCTAGCCCAATCCCTCGTCCCTCCTCTCCTCGAGCCCCGCGCCCCCTTCTCCGTGATCGCCAGCACCACCGTGCTGCCTCCTCCCCTTCTCATTTCTCCTCCTCCCGCGTAGGATCCATGGCTCCATGGCGGCTGCTGGCTCGAGGCAGAGGAGCGGCCGATGCGGGGTCGGTTGGATCGAGGCGGGGAGCGGCGGATGCGGCGTCAGTGGCGGCGGCAGGAGAAGAGCGGCGGTGGCGGCGTCGACCTGCAAAGAGGCGAAAGGAGCAGTGGTGACGGCGTCGAGCTGTGAAGAGGCGCCGCTCAGGCGCAAGACCATGGAAGCCCGAGTGGCTGCTTCGGGCCCCGATTTAGGAGGGTACGAGGCAGGGAAGGGCGACATCGCAGCCGTCACAGCGCGCGGAGCCTGAGCCCCTGATGATGGGCGACGATAAGGCCCGCGGCCGCGACAGGGAGCTCCTCATCCCCCGTCTCCAGCGATGGCGGCGGCTCGGTCCTCCGCGCCGAGGAAGACGACGACGACTTGGACATGTACGTCGCCTCCCCCTCCGCCTCCGCCGCGCTCTCCTCCCCTCTTGCCCCCCTCCATTCACGCCTCGTTCATTCCCCTAGGGTTTACCCTTTCATCCACCTGCAATGTTGGGTCTGTAGCCTTGCCGTTGAAATTTGTCCATGGTTCTGTGTTGGTATTCCTGTGGCAGTTCACAGCTTATTGTCGGATTTCTTGATTGCGCAAAAAGTAGGTTCGAAATGACTATTTATTTTAATGCTGCAAGTTCATAGGACTAGGGATGTTGACCCTTGGCGAGTGTTTGTTGTGCGCTGAGGCTTACTATTGGATTGAGTGGTCAAATTGGTGATGAGCTTGATCACTTTTTTGGTGCAATTTGAGGGTAATATTTATATCTCCTTAGCAATGAATTTGAGAAGAAATTGCTTTATTTGACTCCCTTGGAGGAACATATTATGATCTTATAATGTTATAATCCCTAAACAGAAGGCAGCCATACAGTGCATAAATGCTTTCTTGTGTTAGAACCCTGAGTGATTGTTAATTTGCCTAGGTTACTTGCCACGCTGACAGAAAATTCAGACCGGCGCCGAGATTTCTTGTCGCGAGGAAATCACGGGAGGACGAGATGAACCAGGCCGGGGTCGCTGCAGTCATTGGTGCCTCCTTCTCCGCGGGAGGCCAAGGGTGAGAGGAAGGAGGCGTCGTCAGCTCCAGAAGGACCGGCAGCCCTCCTCGTCAACTTTATATGCCAAGGTTGCTGCTGGTGCCGCCGACAATGCACCAGCCTCCTTCATCTCCCAACCAAGGCCAGCTCAACCCCTCAAGAAGAGCAGGGATGTGTTGGAAATATGCCCTAGAGGCAGTAATAAATTAGTTATTATTATATTTCCTTGTTCATGATAATCGTTTATTATCCATGCTAGAATTGTATTGATAGGAAACTTAGATACATGTGTGGATACATAGACAACACCATGTCCCTAGTAAGCCTCTAGTTGACAAGCTCGTTGATCAATAGATGGTTACGTTTCCTGACCATGGACATTGGATGTCGTTGATAACGGGATCACATCATTAGGACAATGATGTGATGGACAAGACCCAATCCTAAGCCTAGCACAAGATTATGTAGTTCGTATGCTAAAACTTTTCTAATGTCAAGTATCATTTCCTTAGACCAAGAGATTGTGCAACTCCCGGATACCGTAGGAGTGCTTTGGGTGTGCCAAACGTCACAACGTAACTGGGTGGCTATAAAGGTACACTACAGGTATCTTCGAAAGTGTCTGTTGGGTTGGCACAAATCGAGACTGGGATTTGTCACTCCGTGTAAACGGAGAGGTATCTCTAGGCCCACTCGGTAGGACATCAGCATAATGTGCACAATGTGATCAAGGAGTTGATCACGGGATGATGAGTTACAGAACGAGTAAAGAGACTTGCCGGTAACGAGATTGAACAAGGTATCGGGATACCGACGATCGAATCTCGGGCAAGTATCGTACCGCTAGACAAAGGGAATTGTATACGGGATTGATTAAGTCCTTGACATCGTGGTTCATCCGATGACATCATCGTGGAACATGTGGGAGCCAACATGGGTATCTAGATCCCGCTGTTGGTTATTGACCAGAGAGTTATCTCGGTCATGTCTGGATGGTTCCCGAACCCGTAGGGCCTACACACTTAAGGTTCGATGACGCTAGGGTTATAGGGAATAGATATACGTGGTTACCGAATGTTGTTCGGAGTCCCGGATGAGATCCCGGATGTCATGAGGAGTTCCGGAATGGTCCGGAGGTAAAGACTTATATATGGGAAGTCCTGTTTTGGTCACCGAAAAAATTTCGGGTTTTATCGGTAACATACCGGGACCACCAGGAGGGTCCCGGGGGTCCACCAAGCGGGGCCACCGGCCCCGGAGGGCTGCATGGGCCAAGTGTGGGAGGGGACCAGCCCCAGGTGGGCTGGTGCGCCCCCCCACAAGGGCCCAAGGCGCCTAGGGTTTGGGGAGGGGGCGCCCCACCTAGCTTGGGGGGCAAGTTTCCCCTCTCCCCCCTTGGCCGCCCCACCAGATGGGATCTGGGCTGGCCGCCGCCCCTAGGGTGGAACCCTAGGTGGGGGCGCAGCCCCCTCCCTCTCCCCTATATATAGTTGAGGTCTTTGGGGCTGCCAACACATGAGTTTTGACCTCTCCCTGGCGCAGCCCTACCTCTCTCCCTCCTCGTCTCTTGCGGTGCTTGGCGAAGCCCTGCTGGAGTACCACGCTCCTCCACCACCACCACGCCATCGTGCTAGCAGCTGGATGGAGTCTTCCCCAACCTCTCCTTCTCTCCTTGCTGGATCAAGGCATGGGAGATGTCACCGGGCTGTACGTGTGTTGAACGCGGAGGTGCCGTCCGTTCGGCACTAGGATCTCCGGTGATTTGGATCACGACGAGTACGACTCCTTCAACCCCGTGCTCTCGAAC
Source organism: Triticum urartu (assembly GCF_003073215.2). Classification (NCBI taxonomy): domain Eukaryota; kingdom Viridiplantae; phylum Streptophyta; class Magnoliopsida; order Poales; family Poaceae; genus Triticum; species Triticum urartu. Next base: position 696,009,690 of record NC_053023.1, on the reverse strand, counting down.
GCTTCCGCTTAGCGATCTACAAGGGTATGTCAATGCACAATCCTTCCCCTCGTTGCTGGTCTCTCCATAGATAGATCTTGGTGACACGTAGGAAAATTTTGAATTTCTGGTACGTTCCCCAACAGTGGCATCATGAGCTAGGTCTATGCGTAGTTTCTATGCACGAGTAGAACACAAAGTAGTTGTGGGCGTTGATTTTGTTCAATATGCTTACCGTTACTAGTCCAATCTTGATTCGGCGGCATCGTGGGATGAAGCGGCCCGAACCGACCTTACACGTACTCTTACGTGAGACTGGTTCCACCGACTGACATGCACTAGTTGAATAAGGTGGCTAGCGGGTGTCTGTCTCTCCCACTTTAGTCGGATCGGATTTGATGAAAAGGGTCCTTATGAAGGGTAAGTAGCAATTGGCATATCATGTTGTGGTTTTTGCGTAGGTAAGAAACGTTCTTGCTAGAAACCCATAGCAGCCACGTAAAACATGCAAACAACAATTAGAGGATGTCTAACTTGTTTTTGCAGGGTATGCTATGTGATGCGATATGGCCAAGAAGAAAGTGATGAATGATATGTGATGTATGAGATTGATCATGTTCTTGTAATAGGAATCACGACTTGCATGTCGATGACTATGACAACCGGCAGGAGCCATAGGAGTTGTCTTTATTTATTGTATGACCTGCGTGTCATTGAACAACGCCATGTAATTACTTTACTTTATTGCTAACCGGTAGCCATAGTAGTAGAAGTAATAAGTTGGCGAGACAACTTCATGGAGACACGATAATGGAGATCATGATGATGGAGATCATGGTGTCATGCCGGTGACAAGATGATCATGGAGCCCCAAGATGGAGATCAAAGGAGCTATATGATATTGGCCATATCATGTCACTGTTTTTTTGATTGCATGTGATGTTTATCATGTTTTTGCATCTTATTTTCATAGAACGACGGTAGTAAATAAGATGATCCCTCATTAAAATTTCAAGAAAGTGTTCTCCCTAACTGTGCACCGTTGCGAAAGTTCGTCGTTTCGAAGCACCACGTGATGATCGGGTGTGATAGATTCTTACGTTCGAATACAACGGGTGTTGACGAGCCTAGCATGTACAGACATGGCCTCGGAACACATGCGAAACACTTAGGTTAACTTGACGAGCCTAGCATGTACAGACATGGCCTCGGAACACAAGAGACCGAAAGGTCGAGCATGAGTCGTATGGTAGATACGATCAACATGAAGATGTTCACCGATGATGACTAGTCCGTCTCACGTGATGATCGAACACGGCCTAGTTGACTCAGATCATGTAATCACTTAGATGACTAGAGGGATGTCTATCTGAGTGGGAGTTCATAAGATGAACTTAATTATCCTGAACATAGTGAAAAGGTCTTCACAAATTATGTCGTAGCTCGCGCTTCAGTTCTACTGTTTAGATATGTTCCTAGAGAAAATTTAGTTGAAAGTTGATAGTAGCAATTATGCGGACTAGGTCCGTAAACTGAGGATTTTCCTCATTGCTTCATAGAAGGCTTATGTCCTTAATGCACCACTCAGTGTCCTGAACCTCGAACGTCGTCTGTGGATGTTGCGAACATCTGACATACACATTTTGATAACTACGTGATAGTTCAGTTAAACGGTTTCAAGTTGAGGCACCGAAGACGTTTTAAAACGTCGAGAAACATATGAGATGTTTCGAGGGCTGAAATTGGGATTTCAGGCTCGTGCCCACGTCAAGAGGTATAAGACCTCCGACGATTTTTCTTAGCCTGCAAACTAAGGGAGAAAAGCTCAATTGTTGAGCTTGTGCTCAGATTGTCTGAGTACTACAATCATTTGAGTCAAGTGGGAGTTGATCTTCCAGATGAGATAGTGATGTTTCTCCGAAGTCACTACCACCAAGCTGCTAGAGCTTCGTGATGAACTATAATATATCAGGGACATATATGATGATCCTTGAGATATTCGCGATGTTTGACACCACAAAAGTAGAAATCAAGAAGGAGCATCAATTGTTGATGGTTGGTGAAACCACTAGTTTCAAGAAGGGCAAGGGCAAGAAGGGATACTTCATGAAACGGCAAATCAGCTGCTGCTCTAGTGAAGAAACCCAAGGTTGAACCCAAACCCGAGACTAAGTGCTTCTGTAATAAGGGGAACAACCACTCGAGCAGAATTACCCTAGATACTTGGTAGATGAGAAGGCTGGCAAGGTCGATAGAAGTATATTGGATATACATTGTGTTAATGTGTACTTTACTAGTACTCCTAGTAGCACCATGGTATTAGATACCAGTTCGGTTGCTAAGTGTTAGTAAACTCGAAATAAAAGGCTGCGAAGTAAACGGAGACTAGCTAAAGGTGAGCTGGCGATATGTGTTGGAATTTTTCCCAAGCTTGATGTGATAAAGCATCGCACGCTCCCTCTACCATCGAGATTGGTGTTTGCGTTGAGCATAGACGTGATTGGATTATGTCTATCGCAATACGGTTATTCATTTAAGGAGAATAATGATTACTCTGTTTATTTGAATAATACCATCAATGGTCTTGCACCTAAAATGAATGGTTTATTGAATCTCGATCGTAGTGATACACATTTTCATGCCAAAGTTATAAGATAGTAATGATAGTACCACACAAATGTGGCACTGCAATTTGAGTCACATCGGTATAAAACGCATGAAGAAACTCCATGTTGATGGATGTTTGGACTCACTCGTTTTTGAAAAGTTTGAGACATGCGAACCATGTCTATTGGTGTATATGCATGAAGAAACTCCATGCAAATGGACCATTTGGACTCACTTGATCTTGAATCACTTGAGACATGCAAATCATACCACATGGGCAAGATGACTGAAAGCCTCGTTTTCAGTAAAATGGAACTAGAAAGCAACTTGTTGGAAGTAATACGTTTTGATGTGTGCAGTCCAATGAGTGCTGAGGCGTGTAGTGGATATCGTTATGTTCTTACTTCACAGATGATTTGAGTAGATGTTGAGTATACTTACTTGATGAATCACGAGTCTGAATTATTGAAAGTTTCAAGTAATTTCAGGGTGAAGGTGAGAGATCGTCGTGACAAGAGGATAAAATATCTATGGTATGATCATAGAGATGAATATATGAATTACGAGTTTGGCACAGAATTAAGACATTGTGGAAATTGTTTCACAACTAATACAGCCTGGAACACCGTAGTGCGATGGTGTGTCCGAACATCATAACTGCACCCTATTGGATATGATGCATACCATGATGTCTCTTATCGAATTACCACGATAGTTTATGGGTTAGGCATTAGAGACAACCACATTCACTTTAAATAGGGCACCACGTAATTCCGATGAGATGACACCATATGAACTATGGTTTAGAGAAACCTAAGCTGTCATTTCTTAAAAGTTTAAGGCAGCGACGCTTATGTGAAAAAGTTTCAGGCTGATAAGCTCGAACCCAAAGCGGATAAATGCATCTTCATAGGACACCCAAAACAGTTGGGTATACTTCCTGTCTCAGATCCGAAAGCAATAAGGGATTGTTTCTAGAATCAGGTCCTTTCTCGAGGAAAAGTTTCTCTTAAAAGAATTGAGTGGGAGGATGGTGGATACTTGATGAGGTTATTGAACCGTCTCTTCAACTAGTGTGTGGCAGGGCATAGGGAGTTGTTCCTATGGAAACTACACCAATTGAAGTAGAAGCTTATGATAGTGATCATGAAACTTCAGATCAAGTCACTAACAAACCTTGTGGGATGACAAGGATGCGTACGACTTCAGAGTGGTACGTAATCCTGTCTTGGAAGTCATGTTGCTAGACAACAATGAACCTACGAGCTATGGAGAAGCGATGGTGTGCCTGGATTCCAAAATGGCTCGAGGCCATATAATCCGAGAGAGGATCCATATATGAAAACAAAGTGTAGACTTTGGAAGAACTACTTGATGGTTGTAAGGCCGTTAGGTACATATGGATTTTAAAAGGAAGACGGACAATGATGGTAAGTATCACCATTAAGAAAGCTCGACTTGTTGTTAAGATGTTTTTTCCGACAAGTTCAAGGAGTTGACTACGATGAGAATTTCTCACCTGTAGCGATGCTTAAGTCCGTCGGAATCATGTTAGCATTAGCTGTATTTTTCGATTATGAAATCTTACATATGGATGTCAAAACAAGTTTTCTTACCAAGTTTTCGTAAGAAAAGTTGTATGTGATACAATAGAAGGTTTTGTCAATCCTGAAAGATGCTAACAAGTATGCAAAGCTCCAGCAATCCTTCTAAGGACTCGAGTAAGCATCTCGGAGTTGGAATGTATGCTTTGATGAGATGATCAAAGATTTTGGGTGTATGCAAAGTTTATGAGAAACTTGTATTTCCAAAGAAGTAAGTGGGAGCACTATAGAATTTCTGATGAATATATGTTGTTGACATATTGTTGATCAGAAATGACGTAGAATTTCTGGAAAGCATGCAGAGTTATTTGAAAAGTGTTTTTCAATGGAAAACCTGGATTAAGCTACTTGAACGTTGAGCATCAAGATCTATGAGGATAGATCAAAACGCTTAATGGTACTTTCAAATGAGCACATACCTTGACATGATCTTGAAGGTGTTCAAGATGGATCAGTCAAAGAAGGAGTTCTTGCCTGAGTTGTAAGGTATGAAGTTAAGACTTAAAGCTCGACCACGGCAGAAGAAAGAGCAAGGACGAAGGTCGTCCCCTATGCTTTTGTCATAGGCTCTATACGGTGTGCCATGCTGAGTACCTCACCTGATGTGTGCCTTGCCACATATCTGGCAAGAGGGTACAAAGGTAATCTAGGAGTAGATCACCAGATAGCGGTCTAAATTATCCTTAGAGGACTAAGGATATGTTTCTCGGTTATGGAGGTGATAAAGAGTTCGACGTAAAGAGTTACGTCGATGCAATCTTAACACCTATCCGGATAGCTCTGAGTAGAGATACCGGATACATATAATGGAGCAACAATTTAAAATAGCTCCAAGTAGAACAGTTATTTGAAATGGCTCCAAATGTAGCGTAGTAGTTGCATCCACAAGATGACATAGAAATTTGTGAAGTACATACGGATCTGAATGTTGCAGACCCGTTGACCGAAACCTCTCTCACAAGCATAACATGATCAAACCCAGAACTCTTTGGGTGTTAGTCACATGGGGATGCGACCTTGAGTGTTAATCACATAGCGATGTGAACTAGATTATTGACTCTAGTGCAAGTGGGAGACTGTTGGAAATATGCCCTAGAGGCAATAATAAATTAGTTATTATTATATTTCCTTGTTCATGATAATCGTTTATTATCCATGCTAGAATTGTATTGATAGGAAACTCAGATACATGTGTGGATACATAGACAACACCATGTCCCTAGTAAGCCTCTAGTTGACTAGCTCGTTGATCAATAGATGGTTACGGTTTCCTGAGCATGGACATTGGATGTCGTTGATAACGGGATCACATCATTAGGAGAATGATGTGATGGACAAGACCCAATCCTAAGCCTAGCACAAGATCATGTAGTTCGTATGCTAAAGCTTTTCTAATGTCAAGTATCATTTCCTTAGACCATGAGATTGTGCAACCCCCGGATACCGTAGGAGTGCTTTGGGTGTGCCAAACGTCACAACGTAACTGGGTGGCTATAAAGGTACACTGCAGGTATCTTCGAAAGTGTCTGTTGGGTTGGCACGAATCGAGACTGGGATTTGTCACTACGTGTAAACGGAGAGGTATCTCTGGGCCTACTCGGTAGGACATCATCATAATGTGCACAATGTGATCAAGGAGTTGATCACGGGATGATGTGTTACAGAACAAGTAAAGAGACTTGCCGGTAAAGAGATTGAACAAGGTATCGGGATACCGACGATTGAATCTCGGGCAAGTATCGTACCACTAGACAAAGGGAATTGTATACAGGATTGATTAAGTCCTTGACATCGTGGTTCATCCGATGACATCATCGTGGAACATGTGGGAGCCAACATGGGTATCCAGATCCCGCTGTTGGTTATTAACCAGAGAGTTATCTCGGTCATGTCTGCATGGTTCCCGAACCCGTAGGGTCTACACACTTAAGGTTCGATGACGCTAGGGTTATAGGGAATAGATATACGTGGTTACCGAATGTTGTTCGGAGTCCCGGATGAGATCCCGGACGTCACGAGGAGTTCTGGAATGGTCCGGAGGTAAAGATTTATCTATGGGAAGTCCTGTTTTGGTCACCGGAAAAGTTTCAGGTTTTATCGCTAACATACCGGGACCACCAGGAGGGTCCCGGGGGTCCACCAAGTGGGGCCACCGGCCCCGGAGGGCTGCATGGGCCAAGTGTGGGAGGGGACCAGCCCCAGGTGGGCTGGTGCGCCCCCCCACAAGGGCCCAAGGCGCCTAGGGTTTGGGGAGGGGGCGCCCCACCTAGCTTGGGGGGCAAGTTTCCCCTCTCCCCCCCTTGGCCGCCCCACCAGATGGGATCTGGGCTGGCCGCCGCCCCTAGGGTGGAACCCTAGGTGGGGGCGCAGCCCCCTCCCTCTCCCCTATATATAGTTGAGGTCTTTGGGGCTGCCAACACATGAGTTTTGACCTCTCCCTGGCGCAGCCCTACCTCTCTCCCTCCTCGTCTCTTGCGGTGCTTGGCGAAGCCCTGCTGGAGTACCACGCTCCTCCACCACCACCACGCCGTCGTGCTGCTGCTGGATGGAGTCTTCCTCAACCTCTCCTTCTCTCCTTGCTGGATCAAGGCATGGGAGACGTCACCGGGCTGTACGTGTGTTGAACGCGGAGGTGCCGTCCGTTCGGCACTAGGATCTCCGGTGATTTGGATCACGACGAGTACGACTCCTTCAACCCCGTTCTCTTGAACGCTTTCGCTTAGCGATCTACAAGGGTATGTAGATGCACTCTCCTTCCCCTCGTTGCTGGTCTCTCCATATATAGATCTTGGTGACACGTAGGAAAATTTTGAATTTCTGCTACGTTCCCCAATAGGATGCTCTCTTTCTACACCCAACGTCCACACAACCAGATCGATAAGGTTGAGCTCCTCCATGAACCGATTTCTTACCTTGTTGGTTGTGTCATATGGTAGTCAGCATTTGCTTGATGAATGTTTCAGTTTTACTACCGTTGCACCTCCCCACCATGAGCTCGGCCTTAAGCCGTCACCGACACTAAGTGTTTATTCTTATTCCTTTCTCTAATTCATTTATATATTTCATGGGTAGGGTTTGGATGGAGCTGTACCTCTGCAACTTCGCTAATGTATACAGTCAGAGAACCAGGTATGGGTCCTCCTCCCCTTTCCTTTTTCCTTGCTTCTCACTTGTGCCTCAAACCTACCCCATTCTAATCTATCTGTACTTGCTCTCCTAGGGGCAGCTGGTTTCAACGGGAAGGTACGTACTTATATGCCCCCACCAATTTCAACGGAGAAATATGACCAGCGACAACTACTAATATCAGGTGGACCCAAGGTGCATCCATTTCCCCCCAAGCAGCTAACTTTTGTTATGTACACTATAGCTATGGTTGTAGAACGCCCCCATTTCTTTTCTTACTACCAAATTTCCTTGATTCAGCTATTTGACTACATGTTATTATATGCCTATGGTTAATTAGTACCTACAGTGCTACCTTCAGTTTGTGTAAAAGGTCCAAAATGGTTTCTGCAATTCTTATTATGCTTCCTGTTGTTCAATAGTTTCAATGGATTTTGGTGTTTCTTTAAAATTGATATTCCTTAGTTAGTTCTTTCTTCTGTGGAGAGTATATTTCTTTTATTGTGACTTGGTGTTATAAAGACTGTCCTTTTTTGTCTGATAAGCTATATGCTGATCCATTGTAATTGTTGTGTTAGTGCACACATATTTATTGATATCAAAATTGTGTGTGTTTGTGTGGTTAATACTCACTTCGGTTTGATATATTTGTCTTCTAATAAACCCACCGTGCACAGGACAGACCATGGAAGCATCAACTTATCGAGAAATGACTTATTAACCTATTAAAAGACCATACCGGAACCACCTATGACATAACCTCCTCAAAACATTTAAGTAGGGGTGGGCAATAGAAGCGTTGTAGTAACTGCTCGCTTGCTGAATGGACAAACATTTTGACGATGACTCTTGCTTTCATGGATATATAGAGATAAATGGATGGATGTTGCAAATAAAGTAGAAATCATGGGTGCAACAATTTTTATGTCCATGTTTTTCTTTTTGTCTGAATGTGTCTGTATACTGGTTACATGGCACTATTTGCATAGAATTTATTTGACCTGTAGGAACTGGATCTACTATCTAGCTTTTAAATGTAATAAATCTAGAAGGAAATGGAGCATTACTGTCTTTCCCTCTTTCTACATAAGCAAGAAAGCTGTGACTTGGATTCTGGACATGAATCTTGTTAACCTGTTGAAGCAGAAAACTATAGATGCAGAGTCCAATTAGTTATCCTTTGTACATACACAAGAAAGTGGAATTTGGAGTCTGGACATGAATCCTTGAGACTGATGGCCAGAAACAGAACACAACATGATGACCTCCCACTTGAGTGAGACTCTTCTTCACATGTGACTGCTCTCTTTTGGACTACCAGCCATGCGTGACATGTTTAGTAGAACAGAGTGTGGCGTACGTCTGGTAGTTGTTGTTGCCTATACAGAGTGTGATGATCTGAGGGTGTGAACTATTTTTTTTGCAAATTACTTGTTATATAAACTATATGGATGGAGTTACGGGACATTAAGAAAAGATATGAGAAAGAATATAGACTGTGAAATTTTCTATATAAATTACTTGTTATATAAAAAGTTGAATCTCACGATCCAACTTTTTAGAACTATGCCATAACTTTTATGAGGCCATAAGTTTTTCTTTTGAAATTTGCAGGTTATATGATTTGTACATGGCGGTGTTACTGAGCAGAAGGAGGTAATTTCTTCGCTCTTTCTATTGATTAATATTGTTCTTCACTCTTTCTAAACTATTGAATTTATTAATATTATTCTTGCACAAATTAATTAATGATTATATCATCTTTTGGTCACTTGAGTAAGATAGAACATGATGATCCTCTCTTAATTTGGTTTCTCCTCCGCTGAAGAATATAGGAATCACCAGCAGCCCTTCTGGTGATAACCATGTCTATGAACTCATCTCCTTACTTACTATCCTTCTATAAACTGGGGGTATCCATGTGTTGCTAATAAGGCATTTTCCATTCTTTCTTTTTCAATTCTGTATCAGTTGTTCCATGGAAGTGCTCAACCTAGACGTTGTTGGCCGAAGGAGGGGCGGAGCAGGTGCCAATCAGGTAGGCGGCTCAATGGGTGGGAGATGGCAGCTGCGGATCTCACACGGCTCCTGCGCCCTGCTACCCTCCCCTCTCGGCTAAGTAGGAGGTTCGAGGGCAGCGACTAAGGAAGGAGCACGTCGGCGATGAGGGCTAGCAACAGCAAGACACAACTGTCAGGAGCGGTCGATATGCCACCACGTCGGCCCCTCCACGCATGACCGCCAGGGTCGGGGCCTTTTTCCGAGCAATGCGTAGTGTTTCCTTTATTGTTGTTGTTTGTGTTGTCCTAGATATTCCTTTGCCATATGATTTTTGATCATTTTCTCGCTCATTCCTAGAGGAGCGCTATGGATAATATGATTGAGATGACTAAGATACATGCTTTTTGTTTACTTGGCATCTGCTTCTCTTAATTTTTCTGCAATCCTTCCTTTACACGCTGGTATGTTTTGTTCCCAGGCTCTGATCGGCGAGACCCGTGCCAATGCATGAGGTACAATATTTTTCTCATTTATTGCTTTCATACATATTGGGTTCATTCACCCTATTATATATACTGATTAAGCAGTACAGGTTGGGCCAAGAATTAGATGCTACTGGTACTTGTCACGCTCATTTCTCATGTTTATGTTCAGGCCTAACCTCACAAAACTTTGGTATGGACTCACGTATAATCACGGCTTGCTTATTTTAATTCTTGAATTCATTTTATAAATACTGCTCTTGTATCATTATTATTTGTAATCAGTTTTTTGTTTATGATTTCCAATTGGGTAATATCCCATCATACTACTAGGCATTGGCCAGGTACTGGACTTTGGCTGGTTGTCAATATAAGCTTTGTGTTCTCCTTTGTTTTTACCTCATTTATAAAGTCCTTGATTGAGCATGCATTTGATTTCTATGACAACATAGATCTTATTGCTCATCAAAGGTATCTAAAAGTTGTGTGCTCTGTAACAAATGGGTTGTGTTAGTTGAGGGAGTCCTGGATTAGGGGGTGTTCGGATAGCCGGAGTATACCTTCAGCCGGACTCCTGGACTATGAAGATACAAGATTGAAGACTTTGTCCCGTGTCCGGAAGGGATTTTCCTTGGCATGGAAGGAAAGCTTGGCGATACGGATATTCAGATCTCCTACCTTTGTAACTGACTTTGTGTAACCCTAACCCTCTCCGGTGTCTATATAAATCGGAGGGTTTTAGTCCGTAGGACAACATAGACAACAACAATCATACCATAGGCTAGCTTCTAGGGTTTAGCCTCTCCGATCTCATGGTAGATCTACTCTTGTACTACCCATATCATCAATATTAATCAAGCAGGACGTAGGGTTTTACCTCCATCGAGAGGGCCGGAACCTGGGTAAAACTTCGTGTCCCTTGCCTCCTGTTACCATCCGGCCTAGACACACAGTTCGGGACCCCCTACCCGAGATCCGCCAGTTTTGACACCGACATTCACTAGTAGAAAAAGGGTCAAACGTGAAGCACATTAGTGCCGGTTTGAATTAGAGCCGGCACTAATGTGTACATTAGTGCCGGTTCATGGCGGCGATCAATAGTACCGGTTCGTGGCGAACCTTTAGTACCAGTTCATGCCACGAACCGGTACTAAAGAGGCTGTGTCAGCCTGCGGTCAGGATATGGCCCCACCTTCACCATTTAGTGCCGGTTCGTACCACGAACCGGTACTGATGAGGTTATGGCAAGCTGTTTTTAGTCCCACCTCGCCAAGAGAGAGGCAGTATGAGCGGTTTATAAGCCGTGAGTGCACAGACAATGACGAAGAGTTGCAATGCTCACCTACATGTTGATTAGCTTCAAGCCTTGCGGAATAGCATAGATTGCACTGAGCTATGTGCAGTGCAGTCTACACTATTCCGAATGGCTTGAAGCAAATTAACCAGCATTGCACCTCTTTTTTTAAATTATTTGAACTCCGGACTTCTTTTGTGTTCAGTATGCAGCATTTAAAGCGACGTCATCAATTTCCAACATGTTCTGACATCATTTGTTGTTTTTCGGTCATTTACCTAATTGTTTAGAGAGCTATATGACCGTGAAATTGAAAATCACTACAAAATGAATCCTGAAAATGTTGAAACTTGGCATGGTATCATCATATCACCCGCATAGCATGCGCGAAAGAGTAGAGAGGGTCACGGCAAAAACTGGACGCACTTCGTGTACAAACTGGACATACTCTTTCCGAGTATCAGGGTTTCGGACGAGAACTCATCTGTTACATGGCCACTTCAATGTTTTTTAAACTTATTTGAACTCCAGACTTATTTTGCATTCAGTATGCAGCATTTAAAGCGACGTCATCAATTTCCAACATGTTCTGACATCATTTATTGTTTTTCGGTCATTTACCTAATTGTTTAGAGAGCTAAATGACCGTGAAATTGAAAATCACTACAAAATGAATCCTGAAAATGTTGAAACTGGGCATGGTATCATCATATCACCCGCATAGCATGCGCGAAAGAGTAGAGAGGGTCATGGAAAAAACTGGACGCACTTCGTGTACAAACTGGACATACTCTTTCCGAGTATCAGGGTTTCGGACGAGAACTCATCTGTTACATGGCCACTTCAATGTTTTTTAAACTTATTTGAACTCCGGACTTCTGTTGTGTTCAGTATGCAGCATTTAAAGCGACGTCATCAATTTCCAACATGTTCTTACATCATTTGTTGTTTTTCGGTCATTTACCTAATTGTTTAGAGAGCTAAATGACCATGAAATTGAAAATCACTACAAAATGAATCCTGAAAATGTTGAAACTTGGCATGGCATCATCATATCACTCGCATAGCATGCGCGAAAGAGTAGAGAGGGTCACGGCAAAAACTGGACGCACTTCGTGTACAAACTAGACATACTCTTTCCCAATATCAGGGTTTCGGACGAGAACTCATCTGTTACATGGCCACTTCAATGTTTTTTAAACTTATTTGAACTCCGGACTTCTTTTGTGTTCAGTATGCAGCATTTAAAGCGACGTCATCAATTTCCAACATGTTCTGACATCATTTGTTGTTTTTCGGTCATTTACCTAATTGTTTAGAGAGCTAAATGACCGTGAAATTGAAAATCACTACAAAATGAATCCTGAAAATGTTGAAACTTGGCATGGTATCATCATATCACCCGCATAGCATGCGCGAGAGTAGAGAGGGTCACGGCAAAAACTGGACGCACTTCGTGTACAAACTGGACATACTCTTTCCGAGTATCAGGGTTTCGGACGAGAACTCATCTGTTACATGGCCACTTCAATGTTTTTTAAACTTATTTGAACTCCGGACTTCTTTTGTGTTCAGTATGCAGCATTTAAAGCGACGTCATCAATTTCCAACATGTTCTGACGTCATTTGTTCTTTTCCGGTCATTTACCTAATTGTTTAGATAGTTAAATGACCGTGAAATTGAAAATCACTACAAAATGAATCCTGAAAATGTTGAAACTTGGCATGGTATCATCATATCACCCGCATAGCATGCGCGAAAGAGTAGAGAGGGTCACGGCAAAAACTGGACGCACTTCATGTACAAACTGGACATACTCTTTCCGAGTATCAGGGTTTCGGACGAGAACTCATCTGTTACATGGCCACTTCAATGTTTTTTAAACTTATTTGAACTCCGGACTTATTTTGTGTTCAGTATGCAGCATTTAAAGCGACGTCATCAACTTCCAACATGTTCTGACATCATTTGTTGTTTTTCGGTCATTTACCTAATTGTTTAGTATGCAGCATTCAATTTCCAGAAGAAAATAAATAGAAGAAAATAAATAATGCAGAAAATAAAAAACTATACAAAAAAATTACTCAAAAATAAATAGAAGAAAATAAATAATGCAGAAAAGAAAAAACTATATAAAAAACTACTCAAAAATAAATAGAAGAAAATAAGTAATGCAGAAAAGAAAAAACTATATAAAAAATTTGTACCAGCGCAAGGCCTTTAGTACCGGTTGGTGGCTCCAACCGGTACTAAAAGCCCCCCCTTTAGTACCGGTTGGTGGCTCCAAGCGGTACTAAAAGCCTTCGTTTCCCGCCGCTTGGCCTGGCGAAAATAGGCCTTTAGTACCGGTTGGAACCACGAACCGGTACTAAAGGCCCATCCTATATATATATAGCACTTACGAAAATTTCAGTTTCATCTCCCCACTTCGTCTCCAACCTCTCGCGAGACATCACCGCGCGACGCTCGATCCAGTCGTCGCCGCCCGTTGCCCGTCGTCCGTCGTCATCGTCGCTGTCCCTGCCGCCGCCCGTCGTCGTCGTCGTCTCGCGCTGCCGCCCCGAACGCTGTCGCCGTCCATCGTCATCGCCGCGGCCGTACGTCTCTCTCGCACCTGCGCCGCGCGCACCGGCCCGTACGTATACGCCGCAGCCCCCGCCCCGTATGCAGGCGTCCCCGCTAGTACGTACGGGGCGGCACTACAGTATACACACACACATACACACACATACACACACATACATACACACACATACACACACACATTTTTTTACATATTTTCTGTTTTCTGTTTTTTAGAAAAGTTAATTAGATGATCGAATATTAGATTAATGTCGAATGTTAGATGAATTAGATAGAAAAGTTAAATATATATTAATGTCAATTGTTAGAGATGAATATAGCTAGATATTAATTAGGTATATGAGATTTGAACTAGTTGAATAATTAATATAACTTGTTTATTTTTAGTAAGAAAATTGTCGAACTAGTTTATTTAGGTATATGAGATTTGAACTAGTTGAATAATTAATATAACTAGTTTATTTTTAGTAAGAAAATTTAGGTATCTGAGATTTGATGATCTAATTACAATATTATTTGTTAATGAGTTTTTCTGTTTATTTAATTTTTTTATATATTTTTAGTTTATATAAATGTTACATTAATGTCGAATGTTAGATGAATTTGATAGAAAAGTTAAATATATAGTAATGTCAATTGTTAGAGATGAATATAGTTAGATATATTAATGTCAAATGTTAGATGAATATATATTTGGCTAGATATAGGTGTTTAATGTTTCACCTATATGAACATAGGAAATGTCATCTGACGACGAAAAAGATTTCATTATGTGCGAACACTGTGAAGACCAACGCGGCCTATGCGACCAAAATTTCCTTGTTGATGGTAGGCGCTTCAGCATCAAGCTGGATGAGACATTCGAAGTTGATACAGTAAGTCACTTTGTCAATTATTATTTGAATGCAAAACTTATGCTTCATTTGCTTCAACTTATAATTTTAAATTTTCACTATTCTACTAGCGCATCCCCTGCCATGGAAGAATTTTTGTCTTGGATAAGATAGGTTTTAGTGCTATAGATGATATGGAGGTAAAGAGAGTTTACTTGAAGACAGAGCATGGGTATACTTTCAACGTCAAATTATATAATGGAGACACATACACCCATTTCTAATGCAAAACTTGGCAAGCACTATGCAAGGCTTATGCATTTGAGCCTGATATGGTTATCACCTTTGATATTCGTCCGGAAGATGATATTGAAGGTAATATAGACATATGGGTCGATGTGCAAACGCCTCCAGTTCTACCATTTGGTGAGTTTTTCTCAACCATGCATGCATATATATGTTTATGTCTTTGATACAGTTTATTCAAAAATAGTTGACAACTAATTTGTATTATCAGCTTATTTCGGTTCAAGCAAACATGTCTGGCGCTTGGTAGACAGGACCTACAACTGCCCCGGGGCTCAACTAAACTGCGAGGAGATAAGTCATTATGTTTCATGGCTTGAGGATCTTAATACTGTCAAGGCAAATTTTTTTCCTGAACTTAGAAATTTTAGTACTCAAAACGTGCGACCAATGGTGATCGTATTGAACTACGGTCACATCTATAATCGAAAGATGGTAAGATTTTAAATATTTGTCCTTAATTAGTGCATCTTTTGCATACATTATTTTTGAAGCTAAACTTTCATTGCTTAGTATATTAATTACTATACGATGTTCTTCAACAGGGACTTCCGATGACAGTTGTGCCTCGGTGGATCGAGACAAAAGGACGCATGTCAATGGTTAGCTTACGACCAAGATTTCCTACATTGCACATGAGTGCATTCAGGATTTCTGAAAGCGAAGAATGCTTAATAGTGAAAGATTGGAGCAAAATTGTTAACGATCGCAGAGAAGTACTAGGGGGCAGCAAGGAGAAGCGCAACCCAAGATTAGGACACAGATTCATCTGCATGCTCCAGTATGATGAATCAGGAGAGCTATACATGTTCTATGCTATTCTACCTGAGAGGGAGCAGCAGGATCAGTAGCTACTAGTTCATGCTCTTAATTAGTACTTGTCTCATGTCCGTGTCCTGAACTTCGATGTTGGTGATGATTATGTTGAACTTGATGATATCTTTGCTTCTGTTACAAAGTGAATGTTTCCTCTTTAAGCTAGCCAGCGTTGATAATGATTAGATAGCTAGCGGTAATGACTATGATGATTAAATAGTGGTAATTAGACGACTATGATGATTTTTAGCTAGCTAGAGTTTATTTATTTATTAATATGCGATGATGATGATGATGATGACAACTACAACTCATTATAATGTAAAACAATCCTAAATTAAATAGATAACACAAATTTAATTGAAAAATACAAAATAAAACAAAAACCCACAACCATTTAGTACTGGTTGGTGTTACCAACCAGTACTAAAGGGCTCCCGGCCCCCGGAGCTGGCTCGTGCCACGTAGTTTCCCTTTAGCACTGGTTCGTGTTGAACCGGTACTAAAGGGGGGGGGGCCTTTAGTGCCGAAACGTTAGTGCCGGTTCCTAAACCGGCACTAAAGGGCCTTATGAACCGGTGCTATTGCCGGTTCTGCAGTAGTGATTGGTGCTTTCATTGAGAGTTCCTCTGTGTCGTCGCCGTCAGGCTTGATGGCTCCTACGATCATCAATGGCGAGGTAGTCCAGGGTGAGACCTTCCTCCCTGGACAGATCTTCGTCTTCGGCGGCTTCACACTGCGGGCCAATTCACTTGGCCATCTGGAGCAGATCGAAAGCTACGCCCCTGGCCGTCAGGTCAGATTTGGAAGTTTAAACTACACGGCTAACATCCGCGGAGACTTGATCTTCGACGGATTCGAGCCACTACCAAGCGTGCCGCACTGTCCCGACGAGCATGATCTAGCTCTGCCACCGAACAGTGCCCTGGAGGCCGCACCCGCATCAGCTTCGACCCTTAAGTCGGAGCCAACTGCGCCGATCGAGGATGGGCGATTGGACGCCACCTCGAGGGCTGCGATCCCAACAGCGATTGAGCCGAACACCAGCCCCATACTCCGTGAGATTCGTGACTCCAAGGAGCCGGACTCCTCTCCGGACTCCGAACCCTCCGCGCCCCTGCCGATCGAATCCGATTGGGCGCCGATCATGGAGTTTACTGCCGCGGACATCTTTCAGCACTCGCCATTCGGCGATATTCTGAAGACACTGAAGTCTCTCTCTTTATCAGGAGAACCCTGGCCGGACTACGGTCAGCAAGGTTGGGATTCAGATGATGAAGAAATTCAAAGCCCACCCACCACCCACTTTGTAGCCACTGTCGACGATTTAACCGACATGCTCGACTTCGACTCCGAAGACATCGACGGTATGGACATCGATGAAGGAGATGATGAAGAACCAGCGCCTACTAGGACCTGGAAAGCCACCTCGTCATATGACATATACATGGTGGACACCCCAAAAGAAGGAGATGGCGATGGAACAGCGGAGGATGACCCCTCCAAGAAACAGCCTAAGCGCCGGTGTAAGCGGCGCCGCTCAAAATCCCGCCAAAACAAACACGGCGATTCCAGCACGGGAGATAATAATACTCCGGAAAGCGCCGAAGAAAATCCCCTCAAGCAAGATTTAGCACAGGAGGATGGAGAAACCAGCCCTCATGAGAGAGCGGCTGACAGAGAGGTTGAGGACGATAATTATATGCCTCCCTCTGAAGACGAGGCAAGCCTCGATGATGACGAATTTGTCGTGCCAGAGGATCCCGTCGAGCAAGAGCGTTTTCAACGCAGGCTTATGGCCACGGCAAGAAGCCTCAAGAAAAAACAACAATAGCTTAAAGCAGATCAAGATTTGCTAGTCGACAGATGGACTGAAGTCCTTGCGGCCGAAGAGCATAAACTCGAATGCCCCTCCAAGAGCTACCCAAAGCGCAGGTTGCTACCCCGATTAGAGGAGGAAGCACTTGATGCGGCCGACCAGCCACCTCGTGGCCGTGACAGATAGGCCTCTCGGCTCTCCACTCAAGCCGCACCCCGTACCAAGGCACGGGAATACGCCCCGGACTTGCGAGATATATTGGAGGACAAGGCAAGGCAAACAAGATCGATCTATGGATCGCGTGGGCGCCCCACGGCTCGAGACGGTAACAGTCACACCGGCCACAAATTCGGGAGGGCCGAACACAGTAGACAAAGCTCATTGGAGCTACGTCATGATATAGCCCAGTACAGAGGTGTCACACACCCACTATGCTTCATAGACGAAATAATGGATCATCAAATCCCCGAGGGTTTCAAACCCGTAAACATCGAATCATATGATGGCACAACAGATCCCGCGGTATGGATCAAGGATTATCTCCATCATATCCACATGGCCCGCGGCAAAGATTTCCACACCATCAAATACCTCCCACTCAAGCTTAAAGGACCAGCTCGGCAGTGGCTTAACAGCCTGCCAACAGGGTCAATCAGTTGTTGGGAGGACCTGGAAGCCGCATTCCTCGACAATTTCCAAGGCACTTATGTGTGACCCCCAGACGCCGATGACCTAAGCCACGTAATTCAGCAGCCAGACGAATTGGCCAGGCAATTCTGGACACGGTTCCTAAGAAAGAAAAATCAAATAATCGACTGTCCGGACGCAGAGGCCCTAGCAGCCTTCAAGCACAATATTCGTGACGAGTGGATTGCCCGGCACCTAGGACAGGAAAAGCCGAAATCTATGGCAGCACTCACGACACTCATGACCCGCTTTTGCGCAGGAGAAGACAGCTGGCTTGCTCGTAGCAACAATATGGCCAAGAACCCTGGTAATTCGGATACCAGGGACAGTAGTGGCAGGTCGTGTCGCAACAAGCAGAAGCGCCGCATTCACGGCGACGATGCTGAGGATACGACAGTTAATGCCAGATTCAGAGGCTCTAAATCTAGTCAGCGGAAAAAGCCATTCAAAAGGAATCCTAGGGGCCCGTCCAGTTTGGACCGAATACTCGACCGCTAGTGCCAGATACATGGCACCCCCGAAAAGCTGGCCAATCACACCAACTGGGATTGTTGGGTGTTCAAGCAGGCAGGCAAGTTAAATGCCGAAAATGAAGACAAGGGGCTACATAGCGATGACGACGAGGAGCCCCGGCCGCCGAACAACAGTGCACATAAGGGTTTTCCCCCACAAGTGCGGACGGTGAACATGATATACGCAACCCACGTCCCCAAAAGGGAGCGGAAGCGCGCGTTAAGGGACGTATATGCGGTAGAGCCAGTCGCCCCAAAGTTCAACCCATGGTCCTCCTGCCCGATCACCTTTGATCGAAAGGACCATCCCACTAGCATCCATTATGGTGGATTCGCCGCATTTGTTCTACACCCAATTATTGATGGATTTCATCTCACTAGAGTCCTTATGGATGGCGGCAGCAGCCTGAACCTGCTTTACCAGGATACAGTGCGGAAAATGGGTATAGATCCCTCGAGGATTAAGCCCACAAAAACGACCTTTAAAGGCGTAATACCAGGTGTAGATGCCAACTGTACGGGCTCAGTCACACTTGAAGTGGTCTTCGGATCTCCGAATAATTTCCGAAGCGAGGAGTTGATCTTCGACATAGTCCCATTCCGCAGTGGCTATCACGCACTGCTCGGACGAACCGGATTCGCCAAGTTCAATGCGGTACCGCACTATGCATACCTTAAGCTCAAGATGTTAGGCCCTCGAGGAATAATTACGGTCAATGGAAACACCGAACGCTCTCTCTGAACGGAGGAGCACACGGTGGCCCTTGCAGCGGAAGTACAAAGCAGCCTCTCCAGGTAGTTCTCCAGTCCGGACATTAAGCGTCCGGACACCGTCAAGCGCGCCCGGAGTAACCCACAACAAGACCGCCTGGCACGTTCCGAGCAGGCGTAGCAATGCGGCCCCAACCCCAGCCCTCGCAACAATGCGACATCAGTGCTTCGCGTACATAACCACGCTATAAAAATACCATGGGTACAGGGGGAGGGGCACCATCACGGCACGCCCGAAATGCAGCTTAAACCGCACCAGGGGCTGCCGATTTTTTTAATTTTCTCTTACTTTCAGGACTCCATTCTTTGGAAGGCATGTTCGGCAGTTCAATTGCCGCACAAACGATGCAAGAACTAGGGAGGCAGACAAGCCACGCCGCATTACGGAACTCACAGGTGGTCTCTATCACGATCAGTATACCTGTTTCGCATACTATTCCGCAGCATGCCCCTGGAGCAGACATGTTAAATAGTCCAACTTTTTGTTTATCGCATTATTTGTATCGTTCTGCTTTGATCGCAGCTATTTTTAATAAACAATGCGTAGCTTTTGTCTATTTTTGCATTACCTTTTTATAAATATATGTTCCTTAACGACATGTTGCACCCGTACAATTTGGTACGGCCAAAATACACCAGGGGCTTTAGTACCCCTCAATATGGTGCGAGAAGTCCGAACACTTTCACATGTGCGGCACCCCGAACTTATAGCATTATATGCATCGGCTCCGAATCATGTCTTGGGTAAATAGTTGGGTTTCCCCAGCTCCTATGTTTTGGTGCCTTACGTTCCGCTATATCGGCTAAGGTAGCACTAGGAGAACCACTGCGATTGTGCCCCAGTTGAGCTGGGCCGAGCACCTCAGTGGAGAAAGCTAAAACTGACTGTCATGATGAAGCGAGAGCTGGTCGCTGTTCGAGCGGTTTTTTTGAGTCCCTAAAGACTTATGCCGCTTAGGGCGAGGAGTCGGCTCTGTCCGTCCAAGGCGTGGATAGTGCCCCGAACTCGGTCTTCCGAATACTAGGGGCTTTGCCAAAATTTAAAATTATAGAATTCTATAGCTAAGTGAGAGTGTTCACGCATTATAGTCTGATTTCCTTGTTCGTTGGGCTGAGCGTCTCCCTCGAAGGACCCAAACATGGGAAAAAGAGCGCTTAGGTTTATGCCCGAACACCCCAGCACTAGCGGCACGGGGGGAAGAAGCCGACGACTCGCCATCTCTCAGAATTGATAAACAGCCGCACAGAAGGTAATATTTTAAATTCAAACAACATTTCTCAGCGCATATGAACAAGTTTTCAGCGCACAGGACAAAAACGAGCGAGTTTTACTCAAAAATTACATCCCTAGAACATTCATCCGCCACAAGGCAGGCACCCTTCAAAACATCCTTATAGTAATTTTTGGGCTTGCGATGCTCTTTCCCCGGCGGTGGCCCGTCCTTCACAAGCTTCTCAGCATCCAGCTTGCCCCAGTGTACCTTAGCACGGGCAAGGGCCCTACGGGCACCTTCAATGCAGACGGAGCGCTTGATGACTTCGAGCCTTGGACAGGCCTCCACCAGCCGCCGCACCAGCCCGAAATAGCTCCCAGGCAGAGCCTCTCCAGGCCACAGCCGAAATAGGAGGCCCTTCATGGCCTGTTCGGCCGCCTTGTGGAGCTCGACCAGTTGCTTTAACTGGTCGCTCAGGGGCACTGGGTGTCCGGCCTCAGCATAGTGAGACCAGAACACCTTCTCTGTCGAGCTGCCCTCCTCGGCTTGATAGAATGCGGCGGCATCGGACACGCTCTGGGGAAGATCTGCGAACGCTCCTAGAGAGCTCCGGATTCGGATAAGTAACAAGTAACTCACGTTTATATGTTTGCTTTGCATAAAGAATGCCTTACCCGCAGCTGTCTTCTTCACCTCATCCAACTCCTGGAGGGTCTTCTGGGATTTGGTCTTGGCAGACTTGGCATTTTCAATAGCTGCCGCAAGCTCGGACGCTCGCGTCTTTGAGTCAAGCTCCAAACTCTCATGTTTTTTCATGAGAACCTGGAGCTCTTGCTGCACCTTGCCAATCTTGGCCTCATACTTCTCCCGCTCGGTGCGCTCCATGGACGCACTCTTCTCGGCCTCAAGCAGCGCTTGCTTAAGGGTCGCCACCTCAGACGTGGCCCCTACAATAGCCATGTTAGTCCTTTCATTTTTTGCAATTGCACCTTTTTATATACATTCAAACAAGGTATTTCTTACCTTCCTTCTCCTCGAGCTGCTTCTTGGCACGCCTGAGCTCTTGCTCGGACTTCTCGAGGTTCCGCTTCAGCGTGTCCACTTCCGCAGTCAGTGCGGCGGACGCTAGCAGAGAAGCCTGCATACGCATATTGACTCCTTTGTTAGACTCCTGCGAATTTTTGATCCTCTATTCGGCTTTTCTTCGCGAACGCCCAACAGAGCATCAGGGGCTACTGTCTATGCGGTAATATTATTTACACATTATTTACTTACCTCAAAGCCTGTCAAAAGGCTAGTACAAGCTTCAGTCAGTCCGCTCTTGGCGGACTGAACCTTCTGGACCACCGCACTCATAATAGTGCGGTGCTCCTCGTCGATGGAGGCGCCTTCGAGCACCTCCAACAGATTGTCCGGCGCCCCCGGTTGGACGGGGGTCTCCAGCACGGTAGGCTTGCTCCTCTTCGAAGGAGGTCGCCCGCCGGACTCTCAAACATTTGAAGGTTCCGGAGTAGTGTCCGACCTTGAGCCGGACTTGGGGCCCTGGGGGGTTTCCTCCCCTTTACTCCTGGACTCCAGGAGGTCGCCTTGCGGCGCCTCCAGGACCACCTCCTCCCTGCTTGGAACCTGTTGGGACAACACTTCGGTGTCGTCCGTAGGGCAGGGGGAGGAAGCCGTCGGAAGTGAGTTCACATCCGACGAGTCCATTGAGCCGCTCGACGACGCGGCGAGCTGGTCTTTGGGTGGGCTGCATAAACATATTCGACATAAGGGAAAGCTGTGCAATAAACGAATACTATGAGTTACTCCGGTATCCGAATACTTACGATTTCGCCAGGGGCTTGGCCCTGGGCTGCCACTCTTCTTCGCCGTTGTCGGCGTCGTTAGAGTAGTCCGGAGGAAGGGTTTTCCCCTTCTTGGACCCTCCGGCCTCCCCAGAGAGGGCGGCATTCCTTTTCTTCTCTCCTCCCGCTGGGGGGGGAGAGGTTTCTTCTTCTTCCTCCTCGTCTTCACGGGAGGAATGCACCTCGGAACCGCCGGATGATGAATCCGACACCTCCTGGCGCCGGGCACTCCTTCGAGTCCCCGTGGCCCTTTTCACGGCCTTCTTCTCCGGCACCACATAGGGTGCCGGAACCAACAGCTTCGCCAAGCGAGTGTCCACTGGGCCTTCGGGCAAAGGAGCCGGATAGTTGACCTGTTCGGATGTCACCTGCCAATCCTGTCAAAGGTAAGGGAGCATAGATGCCGCATGGAGTCAAACTATGATAAACCTAATACCCTGTAAAAGGAAATAAATAGCTTACCGCATGAGCATGATGTTGTGTAGTAAATCCGCGATCCTCGGTAGCGGATGCGGGGGCCTCGGCACCCTTGAAAAGCACCCTCCAGGCATCTTCGTACGTCGTGTCGAAGAGCCTGCTCAGAGTTTGGTGCCGCGCCGGATCAAACTCCCACAGGTTTAAAGCCCGTCGTTGACACGGGAGGATCAGGCGGATGAGCATAACCTGGACTACGTTGACAAGTTTGAGCTTCTTGTCCACCAGGGTTTGGATGCATGTTTGGAGTCCGGTCAGCTCTCCTTTCTTACCCCCCGACAGGCTCGTCTCCTTCCAGGAGGTGAGCCGCGTAGGGGGTCCGGATCGAAACTCGGGGGGTGCGACCCATTCAGGGTCGCGTGGCTCGGTGATGTAAAACCACCCCGCTTGCCACCCCTTCAGGGTCTCCACAAAGGAGCCCTCGAGCCATAAGACGTTGGCCATCTTGCCAACCATAGTGCCTCCGCACTCCGCCTGGTTGCCGCGCACCACCTTCGGCTTGACATTGAAAGTCTTGAGCCATAGGCCGAAATGGGGGCAGATGCGGAGGAAAGCCTCGCACACGATGATAAACGCCGAGATGTTGAGGACGAAGTTCGGGGCCAGATCGTGGAAATCTAGGCCATAGTAGAACATGAGCCCCCGGACAAAGGGGTGAAGAGGGAAGCCCAGTCCGCGGAGGAAATGGGGGAGGAATACCACCCTCTCATGGGGCCTAGGGGTGGGGATGAGCTGCCCCTTTTCAGGAAGCCCGTGCCCGATGTCGTTAGACAGGTATCCGGCCTTCCTCAGCTTTTTGATGTGTCCCTCCATGACGGAGGAGACCATCCACTTGCCTCTCGCTCCGGACATGGCTGGAGAAGGTTGAGGTGGGAGTGCGGACTTGGGCGCTGGAGCTCGAGTGCGCGAGAATGGATAGGCAAAGGGGGAAGAAGGCGTAGGTGAAAAGGTCGATCCTTATCCCCTTATATGGGTGGACGCAACTACGTGTCCCCACCAGCCTGGTAAAACTCGCTTATCTCCAAGCGCCGTAATCAATGGCGCTGTTGGGTTACCCACGCCCGTATTGATGAGAATCCCAGAATAAGGGGACACGATCTCTGCTTTGACAAGACGTGCCAAGGAAACCGCCTCGCATGACGCGCTGAGTGTTGGAAATATGCCCTAGAGGCAATAATAAAATGGTTATTATTATATTTCTTTGTTCATGATAATTTTCTATTGTTCATGCCATAATTGTGTTATCCAGAAATCGTAATACATGTGTGAATACATAGACCACAACACGTCCCTAGTGAGCCTCTAGTTGACTAGCTCGTTGATCAAAGGATAGTCATGGTTTCTTGACTATGGACATTAGATGTCATTGATAACGGGATCACATCATTAGGAGAATGATGTGATTGACAAGACCCAATCCTAAGCTTAGCTCAAAGATCGTGTAGTTCGTTTGCTATAGTGTTTCTGAATGTCAAGTATCATTTCCTTAGACCATGAGATTGTGCAACTCCAGGATACCGTAGGAGTGCCTTGGGTGTGCCAAACGTCACAACGTAACTGGGTGACTATAAAGGTACATTACAGGTATCTCCAAAAGTGTCTGTTGGGTTGGCACGAATCGAGACTGGGATTTGTCACTCCGTATGACGGAGAGGTATCTCTGGGCCCACTCGGTAATGCATCATCAGAATGAGCTCAAAGTGATCAAGTGATTGATCACGGGATCATGCATTATGGTACGAGTAAAGTGACTTGCCGGTAACGAGACTGAACAAGGTATTGGGATACCGAGGATTGAGTCTCGGGAAAGTAACGTACCGATTGACAAAGGGAATTGTATACGGATTGATTGAATCCTCGACACTGTGGTTCATCCGATGAGATCATCGTGGAGCTTGTGGGAGCCAACATGGGTATCCAGATCCCGCTGTTGGTTATTGACCGAAGAGGCTTCTCGGTCATGTCTGCATGTCTCCCGAACCCGTAGGGTCTACACACTTAAGGTTCGATGACGCTAGGGTTGTAGAGATATTAGCACACGGTAACCCGAAAGTTGTTCGGAGTCCCGGATGAGATCCCGGACGTCATGAGGAGTTCCGGAATGGTCCGGAGGTAAAGATTTATATATAGGAAGTCCAGTTTCGGCCTTCGGGAAGGTTTCGGGGTCACAGGTATTGTACCGGGACCACCGGAAGGGTCCCGGGGGTCCACCGGATGGGGCCACCTATCCCGGAGGGCCCCATGGGCTGAAGTGTGAGGGGAACCAGCCCCTAGCGGGCTGGTGCGCCCCCCCTTGGGCCTCCCCCTGCGCCTACGGTTAAAAACCCTAGGGGTGGGGGCGCCACCCTTGCCTTGGAGGAGACGTCTCCCAACCATCCGTGTGTTGAACGCGGAGGTGCCGTCCGTTCGGCACTAGGTCATCGGTGATTTGAATCACGTCGAGTACGACTCCATCAACCCCGTTCTCTTGAACGCTTCCGCTCGTGATCTACAATGGTATGTAGATGCACTCCTCTCTCCCTCGTTGCTAGATGACTCCATAGATTGTTCTTGGTGATGCGTAGAAAATTTTAAAATTATGCTACGTTCCCCAACAGTGGCATCATGAGCTAGGTCTATGCGTAGTTACTATGCACGAGTAGAACACAAAGTAGTTGTGGGCGTCGATATTGTCAATTTGCTTGCCGTTACTAGTCTTATCTTGATTCGGCGGCATCGTGGGATGAAGCGGCCCGGACCAACCTTACACGTACGCTTACGTGAGACCGGTTCCACCGACTGACATGCAATAGTTGCATAAAGTGGCTAGCGGGTGTCTGTCTCTCCCACTTTAGTCGGATCGGATTCGATGAACAGGGTCCTTATGAAGGGTAAATAGAAATTGGCAATTCACGTTGTGTTTTTGGCGTAGGTAAGAAACGTTCTTGCTAGAAACCTATAGCAGCCACGTAAAAACTTGCAACAACAATTAGAGGACGTCTAACTTGTTTTTGCAGCATGTGTTTTGTGGTGTGATATGGCCAAAGGTTGTGATGAATGATGAATGATATATGTGATGTATGAGATTGATCATGTTCTTGTAATAGGAATCACGACTTGCATGTCGATGAGTATGACAACCGGCAGGAGCCATAGGAGTTGTCTTTATTTATTTATGACCCGCGTGTCAACATAAACGTCATGTAATTACTTTACTTTATTGCTAAAGCGTTAGCCATAGTAGTAGAAGTAATAGATGACGAGACAACTTCAAGAAGACACGATGATGGAGATCATGGTGTCATGCTGGTGACAACGATGATTATGGAGCCCCGAAGATGGAGATCAAAGGAGCAAATGATATTGGCCATATCATGTCACTATTTGATTGCATGTGATGTTTATCATGTTTTACATCTTATTTGCTTAGAACGACGGTAGCTTAAATAAGATGATCCCTCGTAATAATTTCAAGAAAGTGTTCCCCCTAACTGTGCACCGTTGCGAAGGTTCGTTGTTTCGAGGCACTACGTGATGATCGGGTGTGATAGATTCTAACGTTCGAATACAACGGGTGTAAGACAGATTTACACACGCAATACACTTAGGTTGACTTGATGAGCCTAGCATGTACAGACATGGCCTCGGAACACAGAAGACTGAAAGGTAGAGCATGAGTCGTCTAGAAGATACGATCAACATGAAGATGTTCACCGATGTTGACTAGTCCGTCTCACGTGATGATCGGACACGACCTAGTTAATTCGGATCATGTTATACTTAGATGACTGGAGGGATGTCTATCTGAGTGGGAGTTCATGTAATAATTTGATTAGATGAACATAATTATCATGAACTTAGTCTAAAATCTTTACAATATGTCTTGTAGATCAAATGGCCCATGTTGTCCTCAACTTCAACACGTTCCTAGAGAAAACCAAGCTGAAAGACGATGGCAGCAACTATACGGACTGGGTCTGGAACATGAGGATCATCCTCATAGCTGCCAAGAAAGATTATGTCCCAGAAGCACCTCTAGGTGACGCACCCGTCCCATAGAACCAAGACGTTATGAACGCTTGGCAGACACGTGCTGATGATTACTCCCTCGTTCAGTGCGGCATGCTTTACAGCTTAGAACCGGGGCTCCAAAAGCGTTTTGAGAGACACGGAGCATATGAGATGTTCGAAGAGCTTAAAATGGTCTTTCAGGCTCATGCCCGGGTCGAGAGATATGAAGTCTCTGACAAGTTCTTCAGCTGTAAGATGGAGGAAAATAGTTCTGTCAGCGAGCACATACTCAAAATGTCTGGGTTGCATAACCGCTTGACTCAGCTGGGAGTTAATCTCCCGGATGACGCGGTCATTGACAGAATCCTTCAGTCGCTTCCACCGAGCTACAGGAGCTTTGTGATGAACCTCAATATCCAGGGGATGGAAAAGACCATTCCTAAAGTATTTGCAATGTTGAAATCAGCAGAGGTAGAAGTCAAAAAGGAACATCAAGTGTTGATGGTGAATAAAACCACTAAGTTCAAGAAAGGCAAGGGTAAGATGAACTTCAAGAAGGACGGCAAGGGAGTTGCCGCGCCCGGTAAGCAAGCTGCTGGGAAGAAGCCAAAGAATGGACCCAAGCCCGAGACTGAGTGTTTTTATTGCAAGGGAAGTGGTCACTGGAAGCGGAACTGCCCCAAATACTTAGCGGACAAGAAGGCCGGCATCACGAAAGGTATATGTGATATACATGTAGTTGATGTGTACCTTACCAGTACTCGTAGTAGCTCCTGGGTATTTGATACCGCTGCCGTTGCTCATATTTGTAACTAAAAGCAGGATCTGGCGGAATAAGCGGAGGCTGGCGAAGGACGAGGTGACGATGCGCGTCGGGAATGGTTCCAAGGTCGATGTGATCACCGTCGGCACGCTACCTCTACATTTACCTACGGGATTAGTTTTAAACCTCAATAATTGTTATTTAGTGCCAGCTTTGAGCATGAACATTGTATCAGGATCTCGTTTAATTCGAGATGGCTACTCATTTAAATCCAAGAATAATGGTTGTTCTATTTATATGAGAGATATGTTTTATGGTCATGCTCCGATGGTGAATGGTTTATTCTTAATGAATCTCGAGCGTAATTCTACACATATTCATAGTGTGAATACCAAAAGATGTAAGGTTGATAATGATAGTCCCACATACTTGTGGCACTGCCGCCTTGGTCACATAGGTGTCAAACGCATGAAGAAGCTCCATGCAGATGGACTTTTAGAGTCTCTTGATTATGAATCATTTGACACGTGCGAACCATGCCTCATGGGTAAAATGACCAAGACTTCGCTCTCAGGAACAATGGAGCGAGCAACCAACTTATTGGAAATCATACATACTGATGTGTGCGGTCCAATGAGTGTTGAGGCTCGTGGTGGCTATCGTTATGTTCTCACCCTCACAGATGACTTGAGTAGATATGGGTATGTCTACTTAATGAAACACAAGTCTGAGACCTTTGAAAAGTTCAAGGAATTTCAGAGTGAGGTTGAGAATCAACGTGACAGGAAAATTAAGTTCTTGCGATCAGATCGTGGGGGAGAATACTTGAGTCACGAATTTGGCACACACTTAAGAAAATGTGGAATAGTTTCACAACTAACGCCGCCTGGAACACCTCAGCGTGATGGTGTGTCCGAATGTCGTAATCGCACTCTATTAGATATGGTGCGATCTATGATGTCCATTACCGATTTACCGCTATCATTTTGGGGCTATGCTTTAGAGACTCCCGCATTCACTTTAAATAGGGCTCCGTCGAAATCCATTGAGACGACACCGTATGAATTATGGTTTGGGAAGAAACCTAAGCTGTCATTTTTAAAAGTTTGGGGATGTGATGCTTATGTCAAGAAACTTCAACCTGAAAAGCTCGAACCCAAGTTGGAAAAATGCGTCTTCATAGGATACCCTAAAGAAACTGTTGGGTATACCTTCTACCTCAGATCCGAAGGAAATATCTTTGTTGCCAAGAATGGGTCCTTTCTAGAGAAAGAGTTTCTCTCGAAAGAAATAAGTGGGAGGAAGGTAGAACTTGATGAAGTATTACCTCTTGAACCGGTAAGTGGCGCAGCTCAAGAAAATGTTCCGGAGGTGCCTGCACCGACTAGAGAGGAAGTTGATGATGATGATCATGAAACTTCAAATCAAGTTGCTACTGAACTTCGTAGGTCCACAAGGACACGTTCCGCACCAGAGTGGTACAGCAACCCTGTCTTGGAAATCATGTTGTTAGACAATGGTGAACCTTCGAACTATGAAGAAGCGATGGCGGGCCCGGATTCCGACAAATGGCTGGAAGCCATGAAATTCAAGATAGGATCCATGTATGAAAACGAAGTATGGACTTTCACTAGTAGAAAAGGGGCCTATTGTACCGGTTGGTGAGGGCCTTTAGTCCCGGTTCATGAACCGGGACTAAAGGGTCGGTACTAATGCCCTGGCCCTTTAGTCCCGGTTCAATCCAGAACCGGGACTAAAGGGCGCGGCCACGTGGAGCTCCACCTTTAGTCCCGGTTGGTAACACCAACCGGGACTAAAGGAAATTTTATGATTTTTTTTTTGAAATTTTTTTTGATTTTTTTGATTTTTTTTTATTATTTTCAAATTTCTAAATTATTTTAACCTCTAGTCAGTAATCACCACCCCTCATCACTTCTCAATTTATCCTCTCATCATTCCAAATCATCTAACTTCCCGAACGGTCACCCATCCTCCCACTCCCCCAGCTTGAGCACGCTTAACTTCCGGGTTCTATTCTCCCTCGCTCCAAGTCTGCACTTGTTGTTTTCCTGACAATAGTAAGATGTCAATCCTATTAACCTTCAGGAATTTTGCTTGAGCATGAAGTGACACATTTCACTGTTTTAGTTTGAAACTATTGTTTTAAAAACAATAATTATTTAGTAACACTAATATTTCTTGAATAATTAGTTTGACCATTGTTTGACCACAGTTTGACCAGATTTGACCAAAATTGAAATAACTAAAATAATTATTTAGTAACACTAATATTATAGAATAATTAGTTTGACCATTGTTTGACCACAGTTTGCGCACTGTTTGAATTTTTTTTCGATTTTTTCCACTCCAGATCTTAAAAGCCCCGTAACTTTTTTTCTGTTAGGTTTTTGAGGATTTTGAAAATGTTTAATGGGGTAGATGATTTGGATGTAACTTTTTGAGTAGATGATTTTTCATATAAAAAACTTTTTCATCCGAGTTAGTATGCAAAAGTTAGGCCCATTTTTACAAATTTCAGAGAGATTTTGCAAATAAAGTCAAAATTCACATTTGCAAATTTTCCCAACAAGTAGACCACATATCACATGGGAAACTTATTTTCTTTTATTTTTTGATATTTCCATCATTTTCTTTTATTTTTTAAAAAACTGAAAAGGCGATCCACGGGGGGGGTAGAGTTTGAAAATGGGACCTTTAGTACCGGTTCGTGGCACCAACTGGGAGTAAAGGTCTCAACCCCATTAGTCCCGGTTCGTGCCTCAAACTGGGAATAAAGGTCTAACCTTTAGTCCCGGTTGGTGCCACCAACCGGGACTAATGGGCCTCGCACCCTTTAGTCCTGGTTCGTGGCACGAACCGGGACTAAAGGGCCCAGGTGAACTGGGACTAATGCCTTAGCCGTATGAACCGGGATAAATGCTCACATTAGTCCCGGTTCGTGATTGAACCGGGACTAATGTGAAAACTACCCCGTGACCATAGCCCTGTTTTCTACTAGTGTTTGACTGACTTGCCCGTTGATCGGCGAGCCATAGAAAATAAATGGATCTTTAAGAAGAAGACAGACGCGGATGGTAATGTGACCATCTATAAAGCTCGGCTTATCGCTAAGGGTTATCAACAAGTTCAAGGGGTTGACTACGATGAGACTTTCTCACCCGTAGCGAAGCTGAAGTCCGTCCGGATCATCTTAGCAATTCCGCATTCTATGATTATGAGATATGGCAAATGGACGTTAAAATGGCATTCCTTAATGGTTTCCTTAAGGAAGAATTGTATATGATGTAGTAGGTTTTGTCGATCCTGAGAATGCTGACAAGGTGTGCAAGCTCCAACGTTCGATTTATGGGCTGGTGCAAGCATCTCGGAGTTGGAACATTCGCTTTGATGAGATGATCAAAGCGTTTGGGTTTATGCAGACTTATGGAGAAGTCTGCATTTACAAGAAAGTGAGTGGGAGCTCTGTAGCATTTCTCATATTGTATGTGGATGACATACTGTTGATGGGAAATGATATAGAATTCTTGGAAAGCATAAAGGCCTACTTGAACAAGTGTTTTTCAATGAAGTACCTTGGAGAAGCTGCTTATATATTAGGCATCAAGATCTATAGAGATAGATCGAGACGCCTCATTGGTCTTTCATAGAGTACGTACCTTGAAAAGATATTGAAGAAGTTCAAAATGGATCAGTCAAAGAAGGGTTCTTGCCTGTATTGCAAGGTACGAGATTGAGCACGGCTCAATGCCCGACCACGGCAGAAGATAGAGAAAAGATGAGTGTCGTCCCCTATGCCTCGGCCATAGGGTCTATCATGTATGCTATGTTGTGTACCAGACCTGATGTAAACCATGCCGTAAGTTTGGTAGGAAGGTACCAAAGTAATCCCGGCATGGAACACTGGACAGCGGTCAAGAATATCCTGAAGTACCTGAAAAGGACTAAGGAAATGTTTCTCGTTTATGGAGGTGACGAAGAGCTCGTCGTAAAGGGTTACGTCGATGCTAGCTTCGACACAGATCCGGATGACTCTATGTCACAAACTGGATACGTGTATATTTTGAATGGTGGGGCAGTAAGCTGGTGCAGTTGCAAGCAAAGCGTTGTGGCGGGATCTACATCTGAAGCAGAGTACATGGCAGCCTCGAAGGCAGCACAAGAAGCAGTCTGGGTGAAGGAGTTCATTACCGACCTAGGAGTCATACCCAATGCGTCGGACCCGATGACTCTCTTATGTGACAACACTGGAGCTATTGCCCTTGCCAAGGAGCCCAGGTTTCACAGGAAAACCAGGCATATCAAGCATCGCTTCAACTCCGTTCATGAAAGTGTTCAAAATGGAGACATAGAGATTTGTAAAGTACATACGGACCTGAATGTAGCAGATCCGTTGACTAAACCTCTCCCTAGAGCAAAACATGATCAACACCAGAACTGCATGGGTGTTCAATTCATCACAATGTAACTAGAATATTAACTCTAGTGCAAGTGGGAGACTGTTGGAAATATGCCCTAGAGGCAATAATAAAATGGTTATTATTATATTTATTTGTTCATGATAATTGTCTATTGTTCATGCTATAATTGTGTTATCCGGAAATTGTAATACATGTGGGAATACATAGACCACAACACGTCCCTAGTGAGCCTCTAGTTGACTAGCTCGTTGATCAAAGGATAGTCATGGTTTCCTGACTATGGACATTAGATGTCATTGATAACGGGATCACATCATTAGGAGAATGATGTGATGGAGAAGACCCAATCCTAAGCTTAGCTCAAAGATTGTGTAGTTCGTTTGCTGTAGCTTTTCTGAATGTCAAGTATCATTTCCTTAGACCATGAGATTGTGCAACTCCAGGATACCATAGGAGTGCCTTGGGTGTGCCAAACGTCACAACGTAACTGGGTGACTATAAAGGTACATTACAGGTATCTCCAAAAGTGTCTGTTGGGTTGGCACGAATCGAGACTGGGATTTGTCACTCCGTATGACGGAGAGGTATCTCTGGGCCCACTCGGTAATGCATCATCATAATGAGCTCAAAGTGATCAAGTGATTGATCACGGGATCATGCATTATGGTACGAGTAAAGTGACTTGCCGGTAACGAGACTGAACAAGGTATTGGGATACCGACGATTGAGTGTCGGGCAAGTAACGTACCGATTTACAAAGGGAATTGTATACGGATTGATTGAATCCTCGACATCGTGGTTCATCCGATGAGATCATCGTGGAGCTTGTGGGAGCCAACATGGGTATCCAGATCCCGCTGTTGGTTATTGACCGGAGAGGCTTCTCGGTCATGTCTGCATGTCTCCCGAACCCATAGGGTCTACACACTTAAGGTTCGATGACGCTAGGGTTGTAGAGATATTAGCACACGGTAACCCGAAAGTTGTTTGGACTCCCGGATGAGATCCCGGCCATCATGAGGAGTTCCGGAATGGTCCGGAGGTAAAGATTTATATATAGGAAGTCCAGTTTCGGCCTTCGGGAAGGTTTCGGGGTCACCGGTATTGTACCGGGACCACCGGAAGGGTCCCGGGGGTCCACCGGATGGGGACACCTATCCCGAAGGGCCCCATGGGCTGAAGTGGGAGGGGAACCAGCCCCTAGTGGGCTGGTGCGCCCCCCCTTGGGCCTCCCCCTGCGCCTAGGGTTAGAAATGCTAGGGGTGGGGGCGCCACCCTTGCCTTGGGGGGCAAGGCACCCCCTTGGCCGCCGCCCCCCCTAGGAGATTGGATCTCCTAGGGCCGGCGCCCCCCTAGGCACCCTATATATAGGCCATCTCCCAGCGCTTGGCGAAGCCCTGCCGAGATCACCGTTGCTTCCACCACCACGCCGTCGTGCTACTGGATCTTCATCAACCTCTCCTTCCCCCTTGCTGGATCAAGAAGGAGGATACGTCTCCCAACCGTACGTGTGTTGAACGCGGAGGTGCCGTCCGTTCGGCACTAGGTCATCGGTGATTTGAATCACGTCGAGTACAACTCCATCAACCCCGTTCTCTTGAACGCTTCCGCTCGTGATCTACAAGGGTATGTAGATGCACTCCTATCTCCCTCGTTGCTAGATGACTCCATAGATTGATCTTGGTGATGCGTAGAAAAATTTAAAATTCTGCTACGTTCCCCAACACTGAGGTGGGACAATGAAACGACTTGGATAAAGGCTTGGCCGTGGTGTGTCACACTACGGAATACGTCAGCAGATTAGATTTGTGTAAATATTATTCTCTCTATGGCCATATGTGGAAACTTATTTTGCAGAGCCGGACACTATCTTTGTGTTCAAAATCTTTTATGAAATACTTGGAGGAGGAACCCTCCTTGCAATGCCGAAGACAATCTGCGCGCCGGACTCGTCGTCATTGAAGCCTTGTTCAGGGGCTACTGAGGGAGTCCTGGATTAGGGGGTGTTTGGATGGCCGGACTATACCTTCAGCCGGACTCCTGGACTATGAAGATACAAGATTGAAGACTTCGTCCCATGTCCGGAAGGGACTTTCCTTGGCGTGGAAGGCATGCTTGGCGATACGGATATTCAGATCTCCTACCTTTGTAACTGACTTTGTGTAACCCTAACCCTCTCCAGTGTCTATCTAAACCGGAGGGTTTTAGTCCGGAGGACAACATAGATAACAACAATCATACCATAGGCTAGCTTCTAGGGTTTAGGCTCTCTGATCTCGTGGTAGATCTACTCTTGTACTACCCATGTCATCAATATTAATCAAGCAGGACATAGGGTTTTACCTCGATCGAGAGGGCCCGAACCTGGGTAACACTTCGTGTCCCTTGCCTCCTGTTACCATCCGGCCTAGATGCACAGTTCGGGACCCCCTACCCGAGATCCGCCAGTTTTGACACCGATATTAGTCAATAGAAATACCTAATATGTCCGTTTTGTTGCCAAATATTTTAAACACAGATATATACATAGTTCTAGAACAGAAGATGATCTGGTGGTTACCTTTCTGTTATTTACTCGAATGACTGTACGTATATCTTACCTTCAGACTTTATCCGATCTTCGTTAGTTCTCCATCTCCAATCAGATTAATGGTTTGCATGCAGACCAAGCCCAGTGTTTTATGGTGTTCTTATTCCTGATTTAGTTGTACATTTGACTTTTAGTTTCTTCATAGATAATAAAGTAGTGGCAGATGAACCAGTAAGTTATCTATGCCCATGTTTTGTT
Source organism: Triticum urartu (assembly GCF_003073215.2). NCBI lineage: Eukaryota > Viridiplantae > Streptophyta > Magnoliopsida > Poales > Poaceae > Triticum > Triticum urartu. The sequence goes on along the minus strand of NC_053023.1, from coordinate 695,974,757 downwards.
GTAAGCATTAAATTTGCTCTCTGCTTTTACTTTCAATGTGTTATCCGTTACCCTGCTTTTTGTAGTTAATTATTATGTCCTATCAACATATGCAGAGTCCATGGTATCATACGATTTGAAGTTGAAAAATTCATGCTATGGGTGAAACGAAAAAGTCATTGCCTTCTTTGTTGGAACATTTCCTAAGATGATCTAAGGTAATTATTTTAGTCACCATGTCATTTATATGCTAAATTCTGTCCGTTGACAACTAGAGATCGCTTCCTTTTTTGTGTATTGATCATTTCAGTACGATTGTTTGATGCACTGCCGACATCATTTTGCTTCTACTTGCTTGTTATTTCATTTATTTCCTCCAGCAACTAGAGATGGACATTTCCACTGCTTCAGGTTTTGTTTTGGCTCTAATTGTGTGTATGGCATCTTGGCCTTCTTAGGTGAAGCAATTATGAATATCCTCGCTGATCTATGGATCTATCATTGTAAGAGACGATGATATATGGTGAGCTGCCTCACACCATCATTTGGTCTTTGTAGCATTTGAGTTGGCAAATTTGTTGGATTCATGCGATTAGTCATGGTAAGTGCTCAGAGACCCATAGCTCCATAATTGTTTGCTTCCAAAAGTTCTGAATCTTTTCTGTGCTTGGTCCTCTCATTGGTGAGAGTAGCCATGTAAATCAATCTGCTATGGGAAATGGGAGTTTGCAAACTACCGGAGTCTAATTGCTGAGGGATGAGGTTCATAACTGAGGGTCATGTGCAGAGCTGGAGGAAGAAGTTGCGAGGCTTGGAACTCTCCTTGTGAAGGGCTCAGGGATAGCAGTGAGGACAATGCCTCTTTAGTTGTAATTGTGATACTCCTGATGTGCAAGTAATCACTCCTGTGATACTCCTTATGCTAAAATGTTGGTTGTTAGTACAGAGGTGGTGACATTATTTGGTTCTCTCGTATTGATTTCATGATTTGTGGTTAATACATGATGTAATACTATCCACATTACATTATATTTCCAGTTACATCTCCTACTTACTAATAACATTCTTTCTAATTCGGTTCTTGCGCCATTGGCGCAACCGGGTCATCTAGTAGGTATAGATGAGGAGTGAGAAGCGATACGGGCTGGTGGAATACTAGAGCTAGGTGTCGCATGGAGGCCAAGAAATATGATGATAGCGTGGGTTCGCCACGTACAGTATGATGTAACTACAATGGGCTGCCGTGTTTCGTACTCTTCTGGTCTACTATGGAGATGATTGGTTGATTTGATATCGCTAAATAATATAAAATATTATGAGTGCAGATGCTCCACCACAAGGTTCCTTGCTCCTTCTCGGTCATTGTGAATCTATGTTCTTCTACTCTCTTTTTTTGACACGAGCTTTGTTCATCCTTTTGCCAACATGCGGGACATCTAGCATGCATCAAGGTGCATGTGTCATTCAAGAAAATGGAGATAAGCAGTGCGTAAGTGAGTCGTGCACTACGATGGCACCTAGTACTACGTAATATTTTTCCTCCTCGATGGCACGTGAGTAGTGCATGTATTCAATGACGGAGCACGGGATGGTAGCCATGGACTAATGGACATGGTCGGCCCTTTTTGGAGAGAGTAATGCATACATATTAAATTTGACGTGTCCTGTCAACTCGTAGAACGACGAGAAGCACACACTGAATGACTGAGCACGGGATGGTTGCCATGGACATGGTCAACCCTTTTTGGAGACTAATGCATTACTTTTCATGTATCCGGTCTACTCACAAACAAGGAGAAGCTTTGCTTACTAGTAGTACACTATCGACTGTAGTACCATCATCATTGTTCGACTTTCAGAAGAGACAGGAGAACTTAATGTTTATTTGTTAATTAATAGCATTGCATGCCATGAACTAACCACTGCATGTCGTGTTTGCTAGTCTCAAGTCATTAAAAGTATGCACACCCGCATCTCTTATTGGTTGTTATGTCAAGAAACAAGAAACGAGGTAGAAGTTAATGCACCGCGCCTATGTATTTTGGGATTATTTGGTTTTCGTAAGGCTGGTCATAGTGGGAGTAACTTAGCAAGTAACATAACACATTCCAAGAAAATTTTGCTTACGTGACATATAGTTAATGAGGAGAGAGGTGTTTGGAGTGACATAATATGTTACTGTAACATAACAAAACCCAAAGCAAAATGAGTCTATAATATAATAAATGCTATCATCTATGATACTACTTGTATGTTACTTTGCACTATGAAGGTAGTAACAAAGACTAGCGTCATATGCATGACACTACTCTAAGTTACTCTCCACTATGACTAGCCTAAGATGACACCTAGCTGGAGGGAGTATTATACTTGAAGGCTACAAGGTTGGCTATAGATGACGTGGCAGTGTCATGTAGCCATCAACTGGTAATACTATTAACCATGCTCTTATAATACTCCTATATTTAGGAACGGAGGGAGTAGTTGGCATGCATGATACTACCTATAATACTCCCATTACAACCAGCATGGTAGAATTAAAATACCTAATCTAAATGGTCGTTGCCCGATCTCTTTGTCCTCCTCCAACATCCGGTAGAAGAAGAATTGACGAGGACACCGTCTGTATTCACCGGCGTCGCCTCGGTGGTGGCCTTCATGGGATACAATCGGCGGTGGCCTCCTGTGTTCTACTTTTCCACGATGATGGCGGCGGGGCGGGACGTGCTGCCCGTCACCTCGTCCACATCCGCGTAGCCGCATCACCTCATCGACATCATCGGCGACTTCTTTCTCTGCCTGCATGTCGCAGCTACGCGCCCGTCGATGGCGGATGGCGCAGTCGTAGATACTGGAGGCGTTGTACGACACGGCGGCATCGAGGGCAGTGATGATGCCCGTGTTGCCGTGCTCTCTGACAAGCCGGCGTGGAGCAAGTTGGCACTCTACCTCGAGCTATATTGGAGAGGCCAGCTGCGGAACCACACGCTGGCTTAGTGCGGCAACTACCTCCGACGGGCTAGGCGAGGTAGGTGGAGAAGCGAGCTGCCGGGCTCGGCGGGCCACCCAGACGGCTTTTATGCCAGAGAACTGCTCTTCCTGCTCGTCAGATGCCGCCCAAAGAGTGGACAAAATGGTGGAAGGAGGAGCTTTGCCGGCGTCCTGCTCCTAAACAGACGTGTGATAACCCACAAGTATAGGGGATCGCTATAGTTTTCGAGGGTAAAGTATTCAACCCAAATTTATTGATTCGACACAAGGGGAGCCAAAGAATACTCTCAAGTATTAACAGCTGAGTTGTCAATTCAACCACACCTGGAAACTTAATATATGCAGCAAAGTGTTTAGTAGCAAAGTAATATGATAGTAGTGGTAACGGTAGCAAAAGGTAACAGTAGTAAAAGCAATGTTTTTGTTATTTTATACTGATGATAGCAATAGCAACGGAAAAGTAAATAAGCGAAGAACAATATATGGAAAGCTCGTAGGCAATGGATCGTGATAGAGAATTATGCCGGATGCGGCTCATCATGTAAGAGTCATAACCTAGGGTGACACAGAGCTAGCTCCAGTTCGTTGATATAGTGTAGGCATGTATTCCAAACATAGTCATACGTGCTTATGGAAAAGAACTTGGTTGACATCTTTTGTCCTACCCTCCCGTGGCAGCGGGGTCCTTACGGAAACTAAGGGATATTAAGGCCTCCTTTTAATAGAGAACCGGAACAAAGCATTAACACATAGTGAATACATGAACTCCTCAAACTACGATCATCACCGGTAAGTATCCCGATTATTGTCACTTCGGGGTTAACGGATCATAACACATAATAGGTGACTATAGACTTGCAAGATAGGATCAAGAACACTCATATATTGATGAAAACATAATAGGTTCAGATCTGAAATCATGGCACTCGGGCCCTAGTGACAAGCATTAAGCATAGCAAACTCATAGCAACATCAATCTCAGAACATAGTGGATACTAGGGATCAAACCCTAACAAAACTAACTCGATTACATGATAGATCCCATCCAACCCATCACCGTCCAGCAAGCCTACGATGGAATTATTCACGCACAGCGGTGAGCATCATGAAATTGGTGATGGAGGATGGTTAATGATGACAATGGCGACAGATTCCCCTCTCCGGAGCCCCGAACAGACTCCAGATCAGCCCTCCAGAGAGGTTTTAGGGCTTGGCGGCAGCTCCATATCATAAAACGCAATGATTTCTTCTCTCTGATTTTTTTCTTGCCGAGACTCAATATATGGAGTTGGAGTTGGAGTCGGAGACACAACAGGGGGGCCACGAGGTAGGGGGCGCCCTAGGGGGCCAGGCGCGCCTCCACCCTCGTGGCAAGGTGGTGGGCCCCCTGTCCTTCATCTTTTGCAGGTATATTTCTTATTTTATGAAAAGTGGCTCCGTAAAGTTACAGGTCATTCCGAGAAAGTTTGCTCCTGCACATAAATAACACCATGGTAATTCTGCTGAAAACAGCGTCAGTCCGGGTTAGTTCCATTCAAATCATGCAAGTTAGAGTCCAAAAAAGGGCAAAAGTGTTTGCAAAAGTAGATACGTTGGAGACGTATCAACTCCCCCAAGCTTAAACCTTTACTTGTCCTCAAGCAATTCAGTTCACAAGCTGAAAGTGATAAAGAAAATTTTTACAAACTCTGTTTGCTCTTGTTGTTGTAAATATGTAAAGCCAACATTCAAGTTTTCAGCAAAGATTATAACTAACCACATTTGCAATAATGCATAGTGTCAGGGATATACCCCGCGGCGTAAACCAGCCGGAAGTATAACCCGGCCGGACTTGGCGGTTTACTTGAGACCCGGCTGACACATGGCGATTCACTGGTGACCCGCCCTAACTTGGCGGTTTACAAGCAACCCGCCTGAACATTATGACTCACTGGTAACCCGGCGGGCTAGACAGACGGATGACAAGGCCCAAGGCCCAGAAGGCCAGTTATGCTAATGGTGGGCCGGTTTAAGAGAAAAGGTGTATTTCCCATACAAGGAGTCAAGACCCGGACTTGTATCCGATTTGTATTAGAAGATAGACTAGTCCTAATCCTAATAGGACTCCACATGTAACCCGCCCCTTCAACATATATAAGAAGGGGCAGGGCTCCCAAAAGGGGGAAGATGGACAAATTCCACAAGTTGGACAAGTTAGGTTTAGACAATAACTCTCGAGATAGAGCACACTTGTAACCGTGATCATCATCATCAATATCAATGAAGCAGGATGTAGACTTACCTCCACCGTGAGGGGCCGAACCTGGGTAAAACATCGCGTCTCTCATCCCGCTCAACCCCTCTCAGGCTACCACATAGATGTGTTGGTCTCGCGACTAAGTCCTCACACTAGGACATCTGCCGTGACAAATCCATGACAGTTGGCGCCCACCGTGGGGCCTACGCACGATGGTGTTAAGTTCTTGAAGGCACTTTTCTTAGGGTTCGAGAAGATCACAGTTGGTTAGATGAAGAGGAGCCGGCACGGAGCAATCTTGCAGGATAACCCGGCATGGGAAAACCTTGAGTAGAACCAGCAAAATTCATCGTTTTGTGATTAACTCTAGAGCTGACAGTACAAGAGAAAATTAGGTTTGCGTCATTGCGTGTTACGCGGCAGACGGATGTAACCTGACGATCCGTCGAATCCGAAGACTGGATAATATCTGATGCGACGACTGCCGTGCAAAACGAGACGACATCTACTTGTGACCTCATCGGATTCTTTGTTCGGCTGCTTCCGAGAGGATTGAATCATTGCGGCTGGCGTCATCACGTGAAGACACATGAAATATCAAGTGGAGATTCTAGCATAAACAGTATTGAACAAACCGGCCTGAAAAGAAACAGGCATGGACTCGGAGTCAACCCCCGGTCCGTCTCCACCACGGCCCGCCCGCGCCTCGCCGATTTTTGCCTCCGCGTCAAGTCACCTCCGAGCTGCCTACCTCGGGTCGACCTCCCTTCGCCGGCGCTCCGCCACTGTCTCTGCAGTCGGCGTCAACCGCCGCCGTCGTGCCGCCCCGGACTCTTCCGCCACCGCGACCGTCGCGCCGTCGCTCCTCCATGGCTGCCTCTGCTCGGTCTCATGCTATTGCTCTGCCGAGAGCCGCCGTACTAGGCTCCCACGCGCCATCGCGATGTGCTTCCACCTGAGCCGCTTGATGTTTGCAAGGCGCCTGCCTCAACTCGCCGCCTCACCAGCGTATCTTCATCGTTCGGCCACAAGTCGCCGTCGCTGAGTGTATTGTATCGACATCACCGCCGCGGAGAGCCGCCGCTCTGTACGGGTCGCCCGCCTCTGCTGGACAGGGACGCCTCAAGCTGGCCACGGCCGTCTCCGCTCCATCTTCAGGCCGTCATGCTTTGCGTCGAGCTGCCCGGAGGATACCTCTGACTTCCTCGTGCGCGGCCGTGCCTGGACAAGTTGCCGGCTGCGCCACCCGAACAGCCGTTGCGCCTGTGTTGATCCGCCCCGTTGCTCCTACCACCTCCACTGTGGCCCTGCCCGCGAGCGCCCCCACAGATGCGTGTTGAGTTTCCCGAGCCAGGCCACTCCTTTCCTTGATACGGTATCTGCAAAACTGAATAAAGCAATGAAAGTCGACTGCTTCTTCAGTTAATGGAGAAAATGGATTAGGGGATGAAGTACCATTGGTATTACCTGACAGTCATCGTGCATGGACTTTCTTATTGAAGCATTTAGAAAGGCAATTGGACAATGCGTGGACTAAAGAGACAAAACTGATCTAGTAGTACTACTACTACTTGATGTGCGCGGGAATCAATGATACATCAATAAGGGCACTAGCATGAAGTACTACTTCCCACGTAAAGGCAATGGTCGTGCTTGGTGTTTGGATCAAAAAAGATAAGAAAAAGGAAACAGCCAACGACACAGAAGTGGATTCCGCCTTCGACTCAGCATCGCTCCGTCTGTCTTCGCCTGGCTTCAGCCGCCGCGGCCGAGTGTGTCTGCTGTGCTCGCCTCTGATGGATTGCGCTGAGCCATTGCTACCCTACTTTGAGCCGCCCTCGCGCGCACTTTGCTTCGATCAAAGTGGCTCCGCCTTCTTGCGCCAAGAAGCCGCTGCGGTCCGCTCCAAGCCCTGGTTTTCTGCTCCTATACGCTCCCTTGTTGGCTGAAGAAAAGACAGAAGATACCGGCTGAAAAAAAACAAAAGGAGACGTGTTACTGTTGTTACCATTGCATTATTGTGAGCCGGCTACTACTATTCCGCGTGAGGATAAGGAGAATTATTCATTACAAAATGACATTATACCGTGAAGATGGAGGCGTGCCAACATCATTCGGCACATGTGGTCACTGTTATTCAACGGACTCCCACACCAGTTTCCAACTTCGTGGCCGTCTCTCGCGACCGCACCGGCTTACAACGCCACGGATGACTCGCCCGTCCACTTTCGCGGCCGGTTCACGCGTCTACACCCGTTTACAATGAGGAGGATAAACTACTGACCTGATGTATCAGGTGAAATCCATCCATTCTATTTTTATATTATATACTGCTTCCTTTAAAAAAGAACAATTACTTTGATCTGTATATTTTTGTATACAGGATAATTATTCACTACAAATGTGGTTTATACCACGGGTATGGAGCACGGGCTGATAATGTTCTGCCCGGCGATAATCCGTGACATATTACCCGTTGAATGGACGTGCACAAGTCGCCGCCCTTACTGCCCGGTCTACATCGACTTGCCGGGATCGCGTTTGATTGCTGTTCAATGGACGTGCACAAAGACACCGCCTCTGCAGACCCGGTCTACATTAACTCGCCCGTCCGTGCTAGTTTACAACACCGGTGCCGATTTTCCCCGTCCACACTGGCTTGCAATGCCGTGACATGCGGCCGACTCATCTGTCCGAGCTGCCTCTGATGCTGCGGTCGTCTTTGCTGTCCGTCTCTCGCGGCCTGGTCTACATCAACATACCAGGCTGCACATGTCTGCATGAGCTATTTATTGAGTATAAGCAAGTTGCAGGTTGGGTAGCCCAGTTTTCTTTCAACAAAATGGAGGCAAATTATCATATACTATCAACCGCCGTCTATACTGGGTGGCTCAATGGGCAGCCGCACAAGTCGCCACCACTACAGTTTGGTTAAACTTCAAATCGCCGGTTGGAAGGAACCATTGGCCGAGTTGCTGACACGGCACATATGGGACCATTTATAACCCGCCGCAGTCACCTCAACCTTCTGTGGATTCACATCATGCTATCAACACCAATGATATACAAGTTATGCCGGTTTATATCACGGTCCAATATGGAGAGTTTCAAGCCAACTCCTTGAGTCACCTTTAAGACTCGGGGGATACGACGACATGATTCAGCAAATCTTGCCAGTTTCAACAAATTTAAGAACCCCAGGACGATGGAGGGAAGGATAACCCGGTCCCGGAGGCTACTATTATATTGATGAAAATTTAAAGGCCATCAGAAAATTTGTAGTTATAAAATCCCGGCTCAACGAAGAAGTTCCGGGTCATCAAAAAGGATTCCGGTTTACAATTCGGCTTAAGGGAAGTCAGTCTCACTGAAACTCTCAAATATCCGGTTTACAATCCGGTTCAAGGGAAACCTGTTCTCCCACAAAGCTCTGAAGCTCTCAAATCGGGTTTAAAAATGTCCGGTTCAAAAAGGAATTAACTTCTCGCAAGTTCGAATTTAAAGGCCGTCAGAAAATTTCCGGCTGAAAATGAAGATTCCGGTTTAAAATCTGGTTCAAGGGAAAGATGTCTCCCACAAAGCTTTGAAGCTCTCAATATCCGGTTCAAAATCCCGGTTTAAGAAGAATTTGTCTCTTGCAAAATGTTAAAAGTTGCCAAAGAGAACCTGCTGCCATGATGCGCGTTTCAAACATGGGTATCCCGCCTTATTGGCTTATCATATTATTAATCACATGGGGGCTTCTATTTCATAAAGCGGTGTCCGGTTTACCCCTTGATTCAGCTTATCAAAGCTTTATATAACATCACTTGGGGGCTTGGTCGTATCTGAACCATAGCTACACCTCTTGATCGGCGCAATGCCACAACATCACTTGGGGGCTTGGTCGTATCCGAACCATAGTCACACCTCTTGATCGGCTCAAAGCCAAATCAATCCGGGGCCAAAGAGAGTGTTGTAAAACAACAATTCAAACATAGGCACCCACTGAGCATAGCTCAAAACGTTACTTGGGGATTCTTTGCTATCGCAATGAACTTAGAATCTAAACTTGTAATGGGCTATCAAGCCATGGCTTGGAAGCCTGGTGTATACACCTAAAACCCCGGGTTAACCTGCCTCTTTAAATAAGTTACTCCGCCCAGGTAAACCTGGTATGACCCTTCGAACTTTGACAAGTTACTCTAAAATACAGACCCTGAACTTGTCAAGGTAAAACGATGATTGGTTAAGGATTGAGGACCATCTTAAAAGGCTTTGCAAAAATGGTTTAACTTAGTGGCCTGGCAGCCCATGAAAAGCCTCAAATTTGTGGCCTGGCAGCCCGTGAAAAGCCTCGACTACAACGGTTTTTATTTGCCTTTTGCTAAGTTTTTATTTTCATAAGATTTGTGATGTTTTTAACCCGGTGTTTATCAACCCGGTTAGGCTGTCAACTATAAGTTGTTAGTACAAGTTACAATCCGGAGATTATTAACCTGGCCTAGTTTCGACTACAAGTCGCCAGCATCGAATATGGATAATCCGGTTTTTATCACAACCCTGTACGGTTTTATCATAAACCGGCACAATATGAAAGGAGTTATCAGTACTCAAGATTGGGGTTATCACCTTGACTACAAAAAGTTGGTAAAACCAACAATGTGATTCACTGTCACAGGTATGATATATTTCACATTTGATTATTCTTAAGTGCAGCCTTGGTTATAAACCTGGGTTATATGTTGGGCATTATGACCCGTCCGACGGTAAACCACCAGGACACTTTAAACTTGTTGTATGCAGAAACAGGTTTGTTAAACCGGCCTGGCTTTGGACTATAAGTCGCCAGTATATATATTTGGAATGCGCCATTGGAATCATGCGCTTATAAATCATTGGGTTATATTATTCAAATAGCCAAACTTGGCTGAATTTTCATTATGATATTGAATGAATAAGGTTTTCATACCGGATTATATTATCTTGATAGCCAACATGGCTGGATTTTTATGGTTATTAATAACCGGTATTATTGAGTTTTCTAAGCCGCTTTAGCTCAATGGATATTACATTATCAAAGGATATGATTTATTCTACAATGGAAGGAATAGTCCCGAGTCGCTGCAGGCTTACAACCCGGCACTTGGGGGCTACATTATTCAAATTGAGATTACATGCAAGTCTCATGTCGCTGCAAGCATGCACCATGACACTTGGGGTCTAATGCAAAGTCATTTTTACTAGTCTTATTGAAGACCCGACTCATCATATTATAATGAGCCGGCCCTTGGGGGCTACCAATTGCTCCTGTCAACAATTCAAGGTACACAAGTTTTTGTTGGGGAACGTAGTAATTTCAAAAAAATTCCTACGCACACGCAAGATCATGGTGATGCATAGCAACGAGAGGAGAGAGTGTTGTCTACGTACCCTCGTAGACCAATAGCGGTCTTCATGGCCCGACCGATCAAGCACCGAAACTACGACACGTCCGAGTTTTAGCACACGTTCAGCTCGATGACGATCCCCGGACTCCGATCCAGCAAAGTGTCGGGGAAGAGTTCCGTCAGCACGACGACGTGGTGACGATCTTGATGTACTACCATCGCAGGGCTTCGCCTAAGCACCGCTACAATATTATCGAGGACTATGGTGGAGGGGGGCACCGCACACGGCTAAGAGAACGATCTTGGAGATCAACTTGTGTGTCTAGAGGTGCTCCCTGCCCCCGTATATAAAGGAGCAAGGGTGGAGGAGGCCGGCCCTAGGAGGGGCGCGGCAGGGGAGTAGGATTCCTACTCCTGGTTGGAGTAGGTTTCCTCCTTTCCTAGTCCAACTAGGAGAAGGGGGGAAAGGGGGGAAGAGGGGAAGGACGGGAGAGAGGGGCCGCGCCCCAAACCCTTTGGCCAATTCGGACCGGGCTTGGGAGGGGCGCGCGCCTCCTCCTGGTCCTTCCCACTAAGGCCCATTGCTTCTTCCTTGTATTCCCATAACTCCCCGGTACCTCCGAAAATACCCGAATCACTCGGAACCTTTCCGATGTCCGAATATAGTCGTCCAATATATCGATCTTTACAGCTCGACCATTTCGAGACTCCTCGTCATCTCCCCGATCTCATCCGGGACTACGAACTCCTTCGGTACATCAAAACTTATAAACTCATAATATAACTATCATCGAAACCTTAAGCGTGCGGACCCTACGGGTTCGAGATCAATGTAGACATGACCGAGACATGTCTCCGATCAATAACCAATAGCGGAACCTGGATGCTCATATTGGCTCCCACATATTCTACGAAGATCTTTATCGGCCAGACCGCATAACAACATACGGTGTTCCCTTTGTCATCGGTATGTTACTTGCCCGAGATTCGATCATCGATATCTTAATACCTAGTTCAATCTCGTTACCGGCAAGTCTCTTTACTCATTTTGTAATACATCATATCACAACTAACTCATTAGTTGCAATGCTTGCGAGGCTTATGTGATGTGCATTACCGAGAGGGCCCAGAGATACCTCTCCGACAATCGGAGTGACAAATCCTAATCTCGAAATACGCCAACCCAACATGTACCTTTTGAGACACTTGAGCTCCTTTATAATCACCAGTTACGTTGTGACGTTTGGTAGCACACAAATTATTCCTTCGGCAAACGGGAGTTGCATAATCTCATAGTCATAGGAACATGTATAAGTCATGAAGAAAGCAATAGCAGCATACTAAACGATCGGGTGCTAAGCTAATGGAATGGGTCATGTCAATCACATCATTCTCCTAATGATGTG